>NC_088401.1:22758924-23073924 GCF_034236695.1 Oncorhynchus nerka | reverse complement strand
GGGGATAAAGGAATATGATGAAATAATGAATGTTGGCTCTTTGATGTGGGGTACAGCACCAGTAGTGGAGTGTGGGTAAAATCACTGAGGAAGCCAAGCCACTAAAAAAGCCATATTACAACCTATGTTGTGATAATTGCATTGTTTGCTCTTTAACCCATTTGTTCATACACCACTGTGAGGTAGCCTAGTGTTTTGGACTAGTAACCGAAAGGTTGCTGAATCGAATCCCCGAGCTGACAAGGTAAAAATCTGTCGTTCTGCCCCTGAACAAGGCAGTTAAATTATCATTTGTTCTTAACTGACTTGCCTAGTTAAATAAAAGATTACATTTTTTTTTAAATACAATAACACAACAGTCACACAGTGGTGGAATAAATTCAACTACACACACGTTTGTTTCATTACAAAACTGAAGAGCAACATCTGTCTGGTGAAGTCCACAAAGCCAATATTGCATGTAACAAACAGTTATATCAACTGTAGCATGGTCAAGGAAGTACATTTTTTTTAGACAGTTTACTAAACTACTACTGATTTAGAACCAAGGAGTTACTGCAAGTCAGCACAAACACAACAGGAGCCCTGCCTCCGGTATTCCAGCACCATTTACACTTAAACATCATCAAATCAACAAGACAATATATGATTCATTTATACAACGAAAAACAAACTTAAAGATACCAAAACAATTCAGTCCAATCAATGTTGCTTAATATCATGTGGCTGGCCATTGTACTGATGTGTGCTTGTGCGTGTGAGTGCCATTAAAACATTTTTGGGACTCACCCTACTTGTAGACTAGTTGAATGTCAATGCCATCCTCCTATCTTTCATGTGGGCAAAACGGTATATGACTCTGTCATACAGTACGCTTTTAGTTTTTGGTTGTCATATCTATCTAGCTAAATATGCTTGCTAGCCCTAACTTCCTCGCACAGGCAACAATGAACCAGCTAAGTTAGCTAGCTAAGTTAACGTGAGCCTAAAAGGGCTAGGCTACATCTAGGCTACATATTAAACTTCAATCGTCTCAGGCCTGTGGCACAACATAAGAATGTATGCTTTGATCAGAATCGCCTTCATAATCATTGGCCTGTACAGAGAGTTAAGTCAAAATCACAAGTTCAAATCTCCATCTCCATCCAGGGCTAAGGAAAGTGCAGATTTAGCAAGCTATACTGCAGGACATGAACACAAGCAGACAAGAAACGGAGATGTCGTTTTGCTTAGGATGCGATATGATTGGGGTCAAATCCAAACGGTTTCACCAGGACAACCCACAGTTGAACTCAGCTCAATGCTGATTGGCAAATCATTTTAGATTTTTTTTTATTAAGGGAGGCCAAATGCTTGCTGGTATCAATCAAATGCTACCGCCGCAAACGGCATACTCTTTTGGTCCAGACAGAATCAGATACTGTACATGGGCTACACATACTGAGACAGAGGGACGCTGTTTCCCTTGCTCAGATGATTTATCCGGTGAGATTCAGCGATTTGCGAATTGACAGAAAATTCTGAAAAAAAATAAGATTGTTCAAATATTTGGGGATGCATGGCTTCAATGAATACATGCCACTGTACGGCACTGAGACAGACACAGTTTTGAACTGATCATAGATGTTTTCTTTGACGATTCATCCAATCAATGTCCATAGATGTATACAAACAGTGGTGTAAAGTACTGAAGTAAAAACACTTTAAAGTACTACTTCAGTAATTTTTTGTGGTATCTGTACTTTACTTTACTATTTATAGTTTTGACAACTTTTACTACATTGCTAAAGAAAATATTGTACTTTTTATTCCATACATTTTCCATGACAAGCCAAAGTACTTTTTTGAATGCATTCTGAATGCTTAGCAGGACAGGGAAATTGTGAAATTGACGCACTTATCAAGAGAACACATGGTCAACCCTACTGCCTATAGTCTGACACTCACTTAACACAAATGCATCTTTTGTAAATAATGGCTGAGTGTTGGAGTGTGCCCCTGGCTATCTGTAAATTTAAAAAACAAGAAAATGGTGCCGTCTGCTTTGCTTAATATAAGGGATTTTTTTAATTATTTATACTTTTACTTCTACTTTTGATACATAAGTATATTTTTGCAATTACATTTACTTTTGACACTTAAGAATAATTAAAACCAAATACCTTTAGACTTTTACTCAAGTAGTATTTTACTGGGTGACGGTCTGCCAAATGCATTACCGGGGGTAAACTACCCGCCCTCCAGGACACCTACAGCACCTGATGTCACAGGAAGGCCAAAAATATCATCAAGGACATCAACCACCCGAGCCGGGACTGAGAGACTGAAAAACAGCTATCTCAAGGCCATAGACTGTTAAACAGCCATCACTAGCACAGTAGAGGCTGCTGCCTATAGGCATAGACTAGAAATCACTGGCCACTCTAAGCAATGGAACACTAGTCACTTTAATAATGTTTACATTTCTAACATTACTCATCTAATATGTATGTACTCTATTCTATGCTATTCTACGGTATCTTAGTGACTTAATAATGTTTACATATCTGGCATTACTCATCTCATATCAAATCAAATTTGATTTGTCACACACACATGATTAGCAGATGTTAATGAGTGTAGCGAAATGCTTGTGCTTCTAGTTCCGACCATGCAGTAATATCTAACAAGTAATCTAACCTTACAATTTCACAACAACTACCTTATACATACAAGTGTAAAGGAATGAATAAGAATATGTACATAAAAATATATGAATGAGTGATGGCCGAACGGCATAGGCAAGAGGCAGTAGATGGTACAGAGTACAGTATATACATATGAGATGAGTAATGTAGGGTATGTAAACATTATATAAAGTGACATTGTTTAAAGTGGCTAGTGATACATTTATTACATCAAGATGGCAAGATGGTATAGAGTACAGTATATACATATGAGATGAGTAATGCAGGGTATGTAAACATTATATAATGTAGTATATACTGTATTCTATACTATTCTGTATCTTAGTCCGTTCCGCTCTGACATTTCTTGTCCATATATGTATATAGTCTTAATTCATTCCTTACTTAGATTTGTGTGTATTGGGTATGTGTTGTGTAATTTTTTAGATATTACTTGTTAGACATTACTGCACTGTCAGAGCTAGAAGCACAAGCATTTTGCCACACGCGCAATAACATCTGGTATGTGTACGTGTATGTGACTAATAACATTTGATTTGATTTGGTTAGGTGAACTAACGACAAAAGTAGGATCATTTATGTTAAAGGTTAGGAGAACTGAAATGACACAGGTTAGGTAAAATGGCTTACTCAAACACGAAAACCTTTGGACTGCTAGACGGCGACAGATTACCCCCATCCATCCTCCCTTCTTTTATTTCTGTCTAAAGTAACTACACCATTAGTAGGTATCGTGTCTTGGAGGTGCTCAGAAATAAGTCAAGTATGTTTCGCAAGGCTCTGAGGCCTGGCTGACATATCCAAAAGTATCAATGACAGTCTCTTTGTTAAAACTCAGCAGTCAGGCGAGTGTGAGGTGAATCAAGTTTGTTTTCATCAGCTCTGAGGACAAGGTCCATGCTTTGCAGAATCCCTCCAACAGTGCCCGTATATTCCATTACATGACGTATGGTTCTCCACAGCCCTGGATCATAACATCTGCCATTACTACCCCGCTACCCCTCCTCCTCCCTCCATTCCACATCACATGAGGTCAGTGGACAGACAGGCGCATTAAGACAATTAAGACGGGCCCCTTAACCCTGCTGTCTGGCTCCCCGACGCGGGCGGAAAAGCTTCTATCGTTCGCTTGGGCAAGACTGATGACAAATAGAAGACCATTACCAGGAAGGAGGTAACTCCAGGACTTCAGAGCGTCTGAGAGAGGCTGGTGCTGTAGCAATTACCCAAGATGACCGGATCGAACAGCGGGAAGAGAGAAGAGAGGACAGAGGTGATGTGAGAGGGAGAGGACGAGAGAGGGAGAGGGATTTTTTTTTTTAAATGTGAGAGTGAGAGAAAAATAAAAGAAAGAGGAGATGGGATGAGAGGAAAAGAGAAGACAAAAAGAAAGAGGAGGAGACATAAAGGGACGAACAAAAGAGAGGAAGAAACTCAATTGAAGAGAAGAGAGTTCTGGATGGCCTAGATTTTTCACTCACTACCATAGAGTGTTTACCTCAGAGGAATCCTGATGGTAAAATAAGACTGGGAAAGGTCAGACTCAACAACCTGTTAGAGAATTAGGGCTATTCAAAAAGGGAGCTGTCCTCTTGGAAACAACAGTATTGAATCAACACTGTCTCACTGATATCAGTGCAAGGTTCTATTACACACTTAGATTTATGTCTAGTCCTGTACTTTTCTTTCATACAGTATGAAACCACAAACATCACCAAATTGCCTGGACCCCACTGGCCTGGCCTGCTGCTGTGCTAACTGCATTTCAGACAGACGCTTTTACAGCCTGATTTACAGGGCCACATGATTTCCACATGGCTAAACTATGTCCTTTGTAGCTGCTCACGACTCCCTTCCCCCTTACCCTCTCATGGACAGCTGTTCATCAATCTTAGAGCAGATAAAGCTGTCCTCTCTCTCTCACCAGCCCGTCCAGACTATGGGCCACTGTTAGGTGAGAGGCTGGAGAGGTTAGCCAAGATGGCCGACATGTTCTTGTTCTGAGAGATGAAAGAATGTAGCCAGTGTGACATGCGGCTCTAGTTTTGAGGTAGGTAGAGCTTTGGCATAAAAATATTCATACCACTGGGCCAACAACATGAGAGCAGCCATTGGTAATCAATAGACAGCAAAATATTGTTAATTGATTGAGCATCTACAATTGCAACAATGTTACAAGCCAAGGGACATGCAGTTGACACTAATACATTAAACAGAATAGATAAATAAATAGATAAATAAATATGAGTGACTTTTGGATATTTGATTAGTTGATGTTTCGTACATTGATAGATTGCTATGAATCGACTATTGAATTCTACATGGAACCTGTGAAGGGGGAGGTGAAAGATGACTGACAGTAGGATGGTGAGGGAAGACTGAGTGTATGCGTAAGCTACAGAGGAAGACAGAGGAGAGGACAGTCCGCTAGGATAGCTGGTGCCATTCATATCAGTGTATTTCTGCCTCATAAAACCATATTATACTGAATTATATTGAGGCTGCTTACACTGGCGCCCTTTTTACCTCTGACAAATCAGCTGGAATCTCTACATGGCATTATTTCTGATCCTGTGACATTGGATCATTTAATATGTCTACGCTACCCACATAAACCTACAGCAGAGACACCCATAAACAAATACAAGCAGGTGAGGGTTGAGTGATGCGTTGTTGGCTCAGGTCTAGCGATACATGCCATGGCACTTCTCAGCAATGGCCTTCAATGGCCTCACCAGGCGAAAATTAATAGTTCCCGAGCGCCAGATAAACGATGGTGTATGTATTAGACCCCGCCTAATAAAATCTGGACGATCCGTCCAGAAGAACAGAACATTACTCTCCCCACCAAGCCCTAGCCAAGGAGTGGGTGGGATTTATGATGGGTAAGCACCTTTTTCTTTTCTCTCCATTGATTTTGGGATGGTCAATCGGATGATTGTGAGACGACTGAAGATTTATGACCCCGGAGGAACCAATAGTTTTCATCAAGGGTGTAAAGCCTGGAGAGCGAATAGCCTTCACCCGCTATCCCATACTGAGAGAAAGTTGTGTTTCTTCCAGGGCCCTAGCCAAGAAAAAAACTGTTTAATAAATGGACAACTCAATCACTGTGATTGCTACTGGGGTTTTGGGAAGTGAAAAAAAAAACATGGTGAAATCAACACTTTGATGGAATGAAAGATAAGAAGCTAGGCAATTTGGGATACATTAATCAATCTGAGATAACTTGCCTCAAAGGGCGATTCATCTCTCATCTCCACCCTCCGCCCGTCGATATATCTAGATAAAGCGCATAGCTTTATTGAACGCTTGTAATCATTAAATGCTTTCGATACAAATTAACTTACCGCAGTTCCTACGATCTATGTGGAGGAGGGAGAGCAGGAGAGACAGACAGGGAGCAAATCCTTGGAGATGAATCGAAAAGGAACCAAAGTGACATTCTGTATCTTCTGTCACTCCCAAGAACGAATGCATTAAAATTACATAAGACTGCAGCATTTCTGTATTCTCTTCCCCTTTTCTCACCTCCTCTTTATTTGTGCTCGAAGTGTGCGGCATTAAACTTTTATGCGGCTAACAAACAGCTAGGAAATTGGTTCTTTGGTTGTATGATATTGGTAGGAAAAAAACTGTGAGAAAAATCCCCTCCACTCCATCAAGTAACAGTCTTGAGGCTGACTCATAGGTATCTGTTGCTGTGTGCAGTGAATTGATATACAGTGCCTTCAGAAAATATTCATACCCCTTGACTTATTCCACATTTGATTGTGTTACAGAATTCAAAATTAATTAAATACTCCATAATGATAAAGTAAAAACATGTTTGCAGAACTTTTAGCTAATTTATTTCAAATGAAATACAGAAATATCTCATTTACATTAGTATTCACACCCATAAGTCAATACTTAGTAGAATCCCCTTTGGCAGTGATTACAGCTGTGAGTCTTTAGTGTCTGAGGGCTTTCCACACCTGGATTGTGCAATAATTTGCTCATTATTCTTTTCAAAATTCTTCAAGCTCTGTCAAACCGGTTGTTGATCATTGCTAGACAACCTTTTTCAAGTCTTGTTATAGATTTTCAAGTAGATTTAAGTCAAAACTGTAACTCGGCCACTCATTCACATTCTTGGTAAGCAACTGTGTATAACGGCGCCGGAGGGGATGGCTGCCGTTTTACGGGCTCCTAACCAATTATGCTATTTTGTGTGTTGTTTCGCATTGTTTGTAATTGATTTTGTACATAATGTTTCTGCCACCGTCTCCTATGTCCGAAAAGAGCTTCTGGATATCAGAACAGCTGTCACGCCCTGACTATAGTTTGCTTTGTATGGTTATACGTTTTGTTTGGTCAGGGTGTGATCTGAGTGGGCATTCTATGTTGGATGTCTAGTTTGTCTGTTTCTGTCTCTGATTGGGAACCATATTTAGGTAGCCTGTTTTGTCATTGTGGGTTGTGGGTGATTGTCTATGTTAGTTGCTTGTGTGAGCACAGTTCTTATAGCTTCACGGTCGTTTTTCGTTTATTGTTTTGTATTCAGTGTTCAGTGCTTTATTTAATTAAAATATCATCATGAACACATACCACGCTGCATTTTGGTCCGCTTCTTACGACGATCGTGACAACAGCGATTACTCACCTCGAACAGGACAAAGCTTTTTTCTTTAATGAGTCTGACGCAAAGGATGTACTGTTGCTCCCGGAGCAGGTCCAAATCCCTGTCCTTCGCATGAAGAAAAGATAGAGATACAGGGGGCGCAACAGAATTTCTGAAAATTCGTCAGTGAGAGTGTATCCCGCCTTTACCATCCGTTCTTTTGGCCAACGTGCAATCACTGAGAATAATCTGGATGAGCTCCGTTGGAGACTATCCTACCGACAGAACATTAAAAACTGTAACATCTTACGTTTCACGGGTCGTGGCTGAACGGTAACACGGATAATATACAGTTGGCTGGGTTTTCCTTGCATTGGCGAGACAGTCTCAAGGTATTGCTCGCCTGAGGTAGAGTACCTCATGATAAGATGTAGACGACACTACCTACCAAGTTTTCATCTATAATTTTCGTAGCTGTCTATTTCCCAACACAAACCAATGCTGGCACTAAGACCGCACTCAACTGCACTCAATGAGTATAAGGCCATTAGCAAACAAGAAAATGCTGATCCAGAAGCGGCACACATGTGACATGCTGATCCAGAAGTGGCCGGGGACTTTAATGCAGGTGAACTTTTAAATCCGTTTGATCTAATTTCTACCAGCATGTCACATGTGCAACCAGAGAAAAAAAACTGTATACCACCTTTACTCCACACAGAGCTCAAAGCTCTCCCTTGCCCTTCATTTGGCAAATCTGACCATAATTCTATCCTCCTGATTCCTGCTTACGAGCAAAAACCAAAGCAGGAAGTACCAGTGACTCACTCAATACAGAAGTGGTCAGATGACGCGGACTAAGATTGAATCCTACTTCACCGGCTCTGACAAACGTCAGAAGTGGCAGGACTTGAAAACTATTACGGACAGTGTCTTCACTGACATTTTCAACCTCTCCTGACTGAGTGAGTAATGTCTACATGTTTCAAGCAGACCACCATAGTCTCTGTGCCCAAGAAAGCGAAGGTAACCTGCCTAAATGACTACCGCTCCGTAGCACTCACGTCTGTTACCATGAAGTGCTTAGAAAGGATGGTCATGGCTCACATCAACACCATCATTGAGGAAACCCTGAAGCGCCTCCAATTTGAATTCTGCTCCAACAGATCCACAGATGACACAATCTTATTTGCACTCCACACTGCCCTTTCCCACCTGGACAAAAGGAACACCTATGTGAGAATGCTATTCATTGACTACAGCTCAGTGTTCACCACCATAGTGCCCAGAAAGCTCATCACTAAGCTAAGGACCCTGTAACTAAACACCTGCCTCTGCAACTGGATCCTGGACTTCCTGACAGGCCACCCCAGGTGGTAAGGGTAGGCAACAACACATCTGCCATGCTGATCCTCAACACGGGGGCCAGTAACCAAAAGGTTTCTGGATCGAATCACCGAGCTGACAAGGTAAAAATAGGTCGTTCTGCCCCTAAGCAAGGCACTTAACCCACTGTTCCCCCGGGAGCCAAAGACGAGGATGTCGATTATGGCAGCCCCCCCCCCACCTCTCTGATTCATAGGTTGGGTTAAATGTGGAAGACACATTTCAGTTGAATGCATTCAGTTGTACAACTGACTAAGTATCCCCCTTTCCCTTTTCCTCAGGGGTGCGTGCATTGTCCCCTCCTGTCCTCCCTGTTCACCCATGACTGTGTGGCCAAGCATCATTAAGTTTGCTGATGACACAACAGTGGCCTGATCACCGACAACAATGAGACAGCCTATAGGGAGGAGGTCAGAGACCTGGCAGTATGGTGCCAGGACAACTACCTCTCCCACAACATGAGCAAGACTAAGGAGCTGATCGTGGACTACAGGAAAAGAAGGGCCAAACATGTCCCCACGACGTGGGTTGTAGTGGAGCGGGTCAAGAGCTTCAAGTTCCTTGGTGTCCACATCATCAACAAACTATCATGGTCCAAACACACCAAGACAGTTGTGAAAAGGGTATGACAACGCCTCTTCTCCCTACAGGAGACTGAAAAGATTTTGCATGCGCTCCCAGATCCTCACAAAGTTCTACAGCTGCACCATCGAGAGCATCCCAACCTTTATACTAGGTGGTGTCAGAGGAATGCCCAAAAATAGTCAAGGACTGCAGTCACCCAAATCAGAGACTATTCTCTCTGCTACTGCACGGCAAGCGGTACCGGAGCACCAAGTCTGGGTCCAAAAGGCCCCTCATAAGCTTCTACACCCAAGCCATAAGACTGCTGAACAATTAATCAAATGGTCACACAGACTATTTGCATTGATCCCCCCTCGCTGTTTATTATCTATGCATAGTCACTTTACCCCTACCTACATGTACAAATGACGTCAATTACCTCAACTTACAAGTACCACCTGTATATCGCCTTGTTATTATTATTTTATTGTGTTACTTTTTTCAACTTTAGCTTATTTAGTAAATATTTTCTTAACTCTATTTTCTTAAAACTGCATTGTTGGTTAAGGGCTTGTAAGTAAACATTTCATGGTAAGGTATACATACACCTGTTGTATTCGGCGCATATGACAAATACAATTTGATTTGAACTCCAGTGTAGATTTGGCCTTGTGTTTTAGGTTATTTGTCCTGCTGAAAGGTGAATTAATCTCCCAGTGTCTGGTGGAAAGCAGACTGAACCAGATTTTCCACTCTGATTTTGCCTGTGCTTAGCTCCATTCCGTTAATTTTTATATCCTAAAAATCTCCCCAGTCCTTAACAATTACAAGCATACCCATAACATGATGCAGCCACCACTATGCTTGAAAATATGGAGAGTGGTACTCTCTGTGTTGTATTGGATTTGCTCCATACATAACACTTTCTATTCAGGAGAAAAAGTTAATTGTTTTGCCAATTTTTTTGCAGTATTACTTTTGTGTCTTGTGGCAAACAGGATGAATGTTTTGGAAAAATGTATTCTGTACAGGCTTCCTTCTTTTCACTCTGTCAATTAGGTTAGTATTGTGGAGTAACTGTAATGCTCAGTTTTCTCTTATCACAGCCATTGAACTCTATAACTGTTTTAAAGTCACCATTGGTCTCATGGTGAAATCCCTGAGCTGTTTCCTTCCTCTCCAGCAACTGAATTAGGAAGGACACCTATATCTTTGTAGTGACTGGGTTCATTGATACACCATCCAAAGTGTAATGAATAACTTCACTATGCTCAAAGAGCTTTTCATTTTCTGCTTTTAAATTTTTACCCATCTACCAATAGGTGCCCGTCTTCGCGAGACATTGGAAAACCTCCCTGCTCTTTGTGGTTGAATCTGTGTTTGAAATTCACTGCTTGACTGAGGGACCTTACAAATAATTGTGTGTGTGGGGTACAGAGATGAGGTAGTAATTCAAAAATCATGTTAAACACTATTATTGCACACAGAGTGAGTCCATGCAACTTATCATGTGACTTGTTAAGCACATTTTTACTCCTGAACCTATTTAGGCTTGCCATAACAGAGGGGTTGAATACGTATTGAGTCAAGACATTTCAGCTTTTGCATTTTTTATTAATTGGTAAACATTTTTTTTAAAACATTATGGGCTATTAAATTCAGGCTGTAACTACAAAGTGGAAAAGTCAAGGGGTGTGAATACTTTCTGAAGGCACTTTATGCTTATCACCGCCCACGAGTGTCTATTGATTGCAGTCTAATTTTACCTCCTGGAATGGTGGGTGTCAAGCGGTGGCCGATTGGTGCCTCCATGCCTGCTCCTAACATCCCCGTAAGTCTGTACACTTGGCACGGCAGATTAAAGAGTGTAGAGATGGGGCAAGGCCAGTTTCCAGCAGTGAACATGAGAGCCTGTAGGACTAAATCATGCAAGGACGATGCAGACAACGTGACAATGGTCACTGACTCTAATACTCTGGCATAATTATGTTATCATCTGTTGTTGGAGTGTAGAGCTTCCTCTCTGATTTATGTGTCCATTACTGTGAGTTTAGCACAAGATTCACCTACAGTTCATGGAAAAGTTTGAATTGAGGAGCGATTAAGTTTTTGCCGTTGTCTGTTGACATGACATGAGGTGTTCCAGAATCTGTGAGCACAAAAATGTGTATTGTAGCATTAGAGCTATGGAAGTCCCTGTCGTCTTCATATTGTGTTTACATTGTGTTATTGTGTGCTGAAGCTACGGAACCAAATCCCCCATACTCCCCCATGGGCTATTGAGTGGTGCAGCGGTCTAAGGCACTACATCTCAGTGCAAGAGGTGTCACAACAATCCTTGGTTCGAATCCAGGCTGTATCACATCCGGCCGTGATTGGGAGTCCCATACGGCGACGCACTTGGTCCAGCGTCTAGGTTTGGCCGGTGTCGGCCGTCATTGTAAATACGCATTTGTTCTTAACTGACTTGGCTAGATAAATAAAGGTTAAATAAATACAAGGTATCATGCTTGCTATGACATTAGCATATTAAACATTCCAATTTAATCAGATAGGTCAACACGTGTGTCATCGAAAACTCTTCACCTCATTAACATAAATGTTATAGCCAGGATCAGAGCAGGCAGACCAATCCGATGTATCACAGCTTTGGGATCATCGCTTTATGAGCCAGAGATGAGATGCTATTAGCATGTGATTCTGAATGGGTGATCTTTAGGTGGGCTATCGCTTTATGAGCTAGAGATGAGATGCTATTAGCATGTGATTCTGAATGGGTGGGCTATCGCTTTATGAGCCAGAGATGAGATGCTATTAGCATGTGATTCTGAATGGGTGATCTTTAGGTGGGCTATCGCTTTATGAGCCAGAGATGAGATGCTATTAGCATGTGATTCTGAATGGGTGGGCTATCGCTTTATGAGCCAGAGATGAGATGCTATTAGCATGTGATTCTGAATGGGTGATCTTTAGGTGGGCTATCGCTTTATGAGCCAGAGATGAGATGCTATTAGCATGTGATTCTGAATGGGTGATCTTTAGGTGGGCTATCGCTTTATGAGCCAGAGATGAGATGCTATTAGCATGTGATTCTGAATGGGTGATCTTTAGGTGGGCTGCGTTTGTAATAATTCCTTTGAAGGAGCTCATAAAGAGGCCACAGGAGCCATAAAACAGGTTGTAAATGCTGGAGGACAAAAGGACAGTGGAACTGACCAGGAGTGGAGGGTGGCTCCATAACACATCCAACAACACACCCAAACAGAACCTTGTTCAGTAGGGCATGTCATAGTCAAATGGTTTGCAATGGGAAAATAACATCTGTGTTTTAATTGGACATGTTTAGGTGGTAGGGGAGGACATTTCAAAATGTCTTTGCCTGAACACTGCCCAGCTCTTATACGTGACATGTGATGATGTCTGTAAGAGCAGCTACACCCAGCTTGCTAATTGTGTTCTGTTACCACTTGTTTAAATATGAATCCTTATTCATGTCTTGTCTTGTGTTTATGGCATGCTAACCCTTCAACTGCTGCTCTTATACATTTCAATAGCAGTTTGGGGTTGACGGTGCATTCAGCCATTTTACAATGTATATGATTTGGTATTTTGTATGCTAAGTGAATATTGAGAGAATTGTCATACAAACATTGTTTATGGCATATGAAGCACAACTCTGCCAGAATGAATGTAAGCCTTTAACACAGACATAGTTAAATATACATGTCATCAACAAAGAAGTTATAGGAAGTCACATTAACATTCTTTGTGTGCTGCAATCCTTGTCCAAATGCATTTTCTCATAAGATAGAAATAACACAATAACGCTAATAACATATTTTTAGTGGAATTATTAAACAGGTTCTGTTTGAATTCAGTTCAAATGTATCTCTATAAATCATAATATTATATCAGGTTTACAGCAGTGATATAATCTCTCCATCTCATAGATCATCTTCATTAAGGATCATTTGAAGCCACCTAATAAAAAGACAGAGTGGTATTGTGAAAGTATGTGTGGAAAACCTCCAGAGGAGATAATAGCAATGGTGGACACTGGAGCCATTATCCCAACCCCCTGAGCACTTCATCCAATTTACATTTTAGTAGACCCTCTTATCTACAGTGACATACAGTAATGAGTTCATACATTTTGTTGTTGTTGTACTGGTCCCACATGGGAATTGAACCCACAACCCTGGCATTGCGAGCACCATGCGCTACCAACTAAGCCACACAGGACCCGTTATTACACATGGGACTGATGTGGAGTCATCGACCATGAACCAGTAGCCATGCGCTTCTCATATGGACTATCACATCATATGAAGTTATGAGGTCTTCTTATGTGGGGAGAGACACGAACAATAGTTACGAATGACATTTCCATGAGTGATGACCCAGGTTTAGTGAAGCTATGGCTCATTCCTCATCATTTGCATCCATTAACGGAGCATGTCTGTCACACGCGTCAAATGGCTCTGCCGCCTGGCTGATATGTACAGGCATGACACCCCTGTCATATAACGGGCCCTTAACATGTAGGAATGGCCGCTGGTTCTCCAACGCGCCAACGATTGTCATGTATCTAAATCTTCTTCATTACAGTCTACGGTTCTGTGTTTCACCGTAGCTCCTTCTTTTTACGAGTCAACAATGTTGTGTCGTGACTCTCGGGCGGCGGGCACTCCGGAGCTGAAACGCCAGTGAATTGCACTTCATTTCATGCCATCAGCATTAATCTATAATCGGGTTTCCATCGCACACTCACCCCAGAGTAAAGAGATCCCTGAGGGCTATCTGTGTTAGTCAATCCCCCTCCCTTTTGCCCTCAGAACAGCCTCGATTCATTACGGCACAGACTTTTCATTCCACAGGGATGCTGGCCCATGTTCACTCCAATGCTTCCCACAGTTGTGTCAAGTTGGCTGGATGTCATTTGGGTGATACACACGGGAAACAGTTGAGCGGGAAAATCTAGCAGCATAGCAGTGTTACACAAACTGGTGCACCTACTAACATACCCTGTTCAAAGGCATTTTTTTGTCTTGCCCATTCACCCTCTGAATGGCACACATACACAATCCATGTCTCAAATGTCTCAAGGATTAGCAATCCTTCTTGTCTCCTCCCTTTCATCTACACGGATTGAAGTGGATTTAACAATTGACATCAATTGACCTGGTCAATTGACCTGGATTCACCTGGTCAGTCAGTCTATGTCATGGAAAGAACAGGTGTTCTTAATGTTTGAATACTCAGTTTATATTTGACTGCTGAATTAAAGCACCAGATTGGGGGAAGAGCACCATTCATAGACAGTAGACACTGTTGTTCTATCTATAAAGGAATCCTAGGACCATATTTGAGAGCAAAACCCATTTGGAGACTCTACTGACCAATCCCAAAGCAACCCCTATAGCTCTTAGAAGATCTGACAGGGTTTCATACTGTAGGTGTAAGCAATATGGTAAAAAGTCCCCCTAACCTATTAGCTATCCATTCCTCCCAGATCACCCCAAGTGAGTAGAGGATAGGGTTAGGGGTTGGTTTGGGATTGGACATAGGTAGGAGATTAGAGGTAAAAGAGAGAGAGAGAGAGTAAAGTAGAGAGAGGAAGAGGGAAGGAGAAAGAGAGGTGGGTAGAAAGATACATATTTTTATTACATCTGAAGAGTGAGAGGAGGGGAAGTCAAGTAGCTGCTCCATGCTTATGAAACAGTAAACTAGCTCCGATATACATTCTCTCCATTTAGGTTTCCGGCGTCAGCGAATGTTGTATCCACTCACATGTTTTCCTTTCCCCTTCAAGGCGGGATAAATAATGAATTTTCAATCATGTGCTTGAGACGAACGTGAATGCAGGGATATGCACCCCACCCTCCATCCAGTCCATACATACAGCATGAGCTGAGCTGTTAACAACATAGATCTGTCTGTGCCTCCTCCTCGCCTCTGCGCTCAATGCACACTGTACTGTAAATGTTGCCATGTCTCTGTCACTGTCATTGGACCCCAGCAGCACATCTGGGTGCTATTCATTAGGCCCCAGATGGACGAAACTGCACTAAAACACAAATGTACTACCTAGATTTGTCACAAAATGTTTTCTGTTTCAAAATGTTGTCTATTGCATGCTCGAATGACTACGACCATGGTTTTGGCACCCATGCTCTTTAACACATGCAGTGTTGTTATTGATTGGTGGATGAGAGGGGAGGTGTTGGGTTGGAGGGGAGGAGTGTGGTGACACGTTGCCATGACACGTTGCCAAGTTTCTCTCCATGGTGGTGGGCGTGTTCCCCTGTTGCCATGGTAAGTTGCCTGGGAACGTGGAAGTGAAAGTGTAGAATGTTTATGCTTATTAAATGTCCCCACAGACACCCACCTCAACCCTCCACAATGACACCCCACCCCATTCATCTGTCCAACACTGGTCCTAGACAATATTTCTGTGTTCAAAATACACACATCCAATATACTTCACAGTTGTAGGATGCCAGTCATATTCTGAGAAACCCCCCCTATGAATGTATATAGGATTTATAATAGTGGTTGCATGTTTGGACTTGAAATGTGGGTGTTGCACAGCTATTCGATATACTAGGCTTTTGCTCTGAGAAACTCGGGGTTGGGAATCCTTTTTTCCAGATTTTTTCATCATGTCGCCCTTGGTGACATCAGACCGTGGTTGCCAGAGGCATATCCAGCAGCACTATTAGGAAAGAGAGCTCTCAAGGTCTGTCTATGTACTCCTGGATAACACATTAGTGTACAAGTCCGGCGGCTTATAGATAGCCAAGAGCAACAGTACATCACCCCCTTCTCTTAATAGAGCCAGCCTCGGTTCCTGTGTTTGCAGTCTTATAGCTTTCCACATGCCCCCCAACCGCGTGATCCTTCATGTGTCAAACCAAGGAGAGGGAGCACACACATGTGGGTTTGTGCACACACACACACACACACACACACACACACACACACACACACACACACACACACACACACATACACACACACACACACACACACACACACACACACACCACACACACACACACACCACACACACACACACACACACACACACACACATGCCCGCACTTACACACCCAAGCAAGCCCTATCCCCCTGCCTTATTAATTATGTATACAGTCACAATAGAGGCGGTTTGCAGGAAAAAGCACGTGACCAATAGTTTCCTGCTTGGTTTAAGCGAATGATGGGAGGGCCATGATTTCCCTAAGGGGATGTTCTAGGCTCTCTTCTGAGGAGGAGAAACGGAGATCTTCCCCATAAAACCTGATTGTTAATTTTGAGCGAATGAGGACAGCGATTAAAACGGATGACATTTCAAAAGCATAATAACAATGTGGCCATGATTGACTGCGACTGATCTGTGGCAGGCATGCTGTTATTGTTACTTGAAGTCTCACTAGAAGCCGGGAGAGTGATATGCACCAATATTTCATATTTCTCTGATGGATTTTTTTGTGTGTCACAAATGTAACCAGGATGATATGAACATGAATGAGTTCTCTGATCCCTAGTACCACTCCAATATCTATATTGAAGGAGTTTTTCCCCCTTCCATTACACGTCTGAAGTGCTATCGCGTAGACTCCTCAACTCTAGCTCATTTCAGTGGAGTGTTGCTATCTCTCTATGGGAAGATAAGCCATCCCCTGAAACCTTTATCTGCTCAGAGGGAGGAATATACCTTAATGAAGTGCACTGTACACGCACGCACGCACGCACGCACGCACGCACGCACGCACGCACGCACGCACACACACACACACACACACACACACACACACACACACACACACACACACTTGTTTACATAATGCCTTTATTGAAGTTGTAATCTGAAAGGCAGGTGTATTGAGGGAGGAGGGAGCACTTTGGAAAAGGTTGGATTAGAGGGGCCCTTGCTAGTTTAATGGATTAATGGATGGTTCTCATTTGTGTCCTTATAAACCTGTCAAGAACCTGTTAGGAACCATTACGGCCGAGAATTGCTTATAGAGGAAACAGAAAAAGGAATGAGTAAGGAATGTCCTTTTGTTTTTGTTATTCTAGCCAGTATTTTTCTTGCATTTAACCAGGCATGCCAATTGAGCTTGAAAACATATTTTTTAAGAGAGACCTGGCAAGAAATCTTCACTTCTTGACATCCTAACTGAATCCTAATGATATGTATCAAAACTATTTGCCCATTGGAATCCCATATTGTATGTCGGATAAACCTGTAACGTGAGAAAATGCTCTATGTCACACGAATGCAGTGAAATGGTAATTATAATCTAAATATTCACATCGTCAGTACTTGAAGACCTCTGGGAATATTTGACTAGCTAGACCCACACACAAACGCCTCAGAAAAAGACAACCGCCGTTCTCTCCAGCATCGTGATGTCGCAAAAGGCAGAACCTGCATGGCTAACATTGTATTTATAGCCCCAGGAAGTAGGCCACTCTCCATCGCTTACATCCTAGCATACATCTTAAACATGTTACACAATAATGCGGTTATGTAACAATTCAGAGAAGTGGCACTTAGGGGTTTCCGGCTGCAGCCCATCTAAGAGCCCTCTGCGATGTTCCGGCAATCTGGGTCTTACCGGGAATCTCTGATATATTGGTATGAAGGAGGAAGGAAGGAAGGAAGGAAGGAGTGAAGACAATATCAAGCATCCTGATCCACCCCTGCGGTGTAAACACATGTAAATCCATATGGGCAAACTATATGCATCAGGATATAGAAAGAATACCCACTGGGCACACTACCTCATTTCAATGTCTAAATGTAGGTAATATTTGGTTGAGACGTTGATCAATGAGATATAAAGCTTTTTCTCTCCCACTCAAAAAGACAGCCAGAGTTTTTTGTCATCTAACTGTGTTATCACTGCTAGTAGATACCCATAGACGTCCAGTCATTTTGCTAACGCTATGGAACAATGGTTCACATAACTACCTCCAACTTCGTTCATACTGGACACAGAGACATATAACAAGTCCATCTGACTCTAGGGAAGAGGAGAAAAATCCCAAAGTATCCCTTTAAAGGAGATTTATCTAATGCTTGGATAGTTTCATCTGAGCCACTGGGTTAATCCTATTCTTCAACTTTTATTTTTGGTTTAGTTGGACGTGCATCCAACATATCATTTGTTAACGTGTCGACAAGTTAATAGGCTATTTACTGTATTGCAAAAATGCTATTGAATTGTGTTTGGTTGTCAACGCAAACAAATATCAACATTTGAAGGGGATGTATCTTTTGTACCACTGACTTAGTCTGGCTTTAATTCCAGTTTGCCTACAAATTAATAATTTATATGGTGGACTCACGTCTCTATTTCAAATCAAAAATCAAAGTTATGTTTAGGACGAAATCAAACTAGAGGCCATGAGTAACTTGGTCGAAAAGAATGTCATCGATTGGCCTATGGGTGGCGCAGTTATAAGCAGTCTCACTTAAACCCTCATATCCTTCTTCCCTTTTGACTTAGTCTTGAAACTTTGTATGTAGGCATCTTTCCTTATTCCGAACATATTTGCCTCAAGGACCCATAAGGTCCGCCAGAATAGATACTATATTCGTCAATCACCAAATGCGGTATGTAGGCCGATTGTACATATCTTAACTTAGTTTGAGAAAAGATAAAATATTGGTTAAGAGATGGCTGAGTTATTGATAAATCAGGAAATCAGATTTTACGTGTACTTTTAAATCCTTTCGTAAATCCACTCCACAATGGCCTATCAACTGTTTAAAGGTCATCAAAGCCATTACCATGATGAACCATGTTGTTTGGCATTGATCTTTTTTTTAAATTATGAAACTAGTAACAATTCACTTGTTTGACTATTTAACTCTAATGATTAAAATAATCATAAAAGTCAGATTCACTCTAAATTTGGTCTTTGGACTCATCACAATAGTCCCTAAAGTTTGAGAAAATAACATTGATACATTCAAAGATGGCCACACTATACCAGTATATGCATATTAGCACATACAGTATGCTCTCATAAATCATAGGACCAAATGACACCAAATTTGGGATTTTAGGCCTTAAAAGGTCATGAAAAGTCTAAATCATATTTTTTATGAAATTTGATGTTTGGATGAAACCAGATCAAAGTATGAAGACCAAAGTATGAAAACTCAACATTGCTTCTACATTAAATTAAATGATCATAAAGCTACTGGTCCCCACCCCCTTGTAAAACACTTAGATTCAGGAGGCGGGATTATTAAGGGGATATGGTGACATCACCCTAGCTCTCAATTTAATACACCAATGGTAACATGAAATTCTCTCTCTAATTTTAAAAAGTACTGCCTCGTAAGCAACATCGGAGAAGGTGTGTTTGCAACAGGGGCACAGTTTATATAGAGAGAGATAGCTACTCTTCAGGTGCCAACATTTGACTGTAGGTTGTTAGCAAATATAATAATAAATATAATCAATAAGTTTCCACTATTGATCTATGGCAAAGATACTTATATGTTTCCCCTCTGACACAGTTGTCATGTCAACACATCTGTCAGTGCTGCTGTGAACCGCGACATAAAACATTTTTACATCATTAGCTAGATTTCCATCCAATTGGCGACAGATTTTCATGCGGATATTCTCAAATCTGCATAAATAAAATATGTGACGGACTTGTTGAATATAATATAAGATCCCAGCCCACTGAGCCCGTCTTTTCAAACTTCCTGGTAGTTAGCCATGAGAGAAAAAGCATTTTTTGGCAAAATAAATTGTCATTTCTATCTCCCAAAAATATAACGGGTGATATTTGAGTCATTCAAAAGGCTATTTCATATGGGAATCAGAATGACTGATTGGGACCTTAGTTTGAGAAAAATAAATATGATTTTACGTGTCTATTTAAACCACTGTATATCCACTCCACAGTGTCCTTTCACTTGTCATCGCCTCACTGATTTTGGTATTGATAACTCAAAAAAAAGGAAACGCATTCTTTACAAATGCAATCCTAATCATCTGCAAAAATCTTCTCATGAACCATACGTCAGATTCAATTCAGATTTTGTATTTAGACTCATCAGTCTTTAATGTTTTTGAGAAAAATAGATGCTACATTCAAATATGGCCACACTGTACCGATAGATGCACGTTAGCACATACAGTACCAGTCAAAAGTTTGGACACACCTACTCATTCAAGGGTTTTTCTTCATTTTTACTATTTTCCACATTGTAGAATAATAGTGAAGACATTAAAACTATGAAATAACACATATAGGAATCATGTCGTAACCATGTCGTATAATGTCGTAACCAAAAAAGTGTTTTTAGGTTTTAGATTCTTCAAAGTAGCCACCCTTTGCCTTGATGACAGCTTTGCATACTCTTGGCATTCTCTCAACCAGTTTCACCTGGAATGCTTTTCCAACAGTCTTGAAGGAGTTCCCACATATGCTGAGCACTTGTTGGCTGCTTATTCTTCACTCTGCGGTCCAACACATCCCAAACAATCTCAATTGGGTTCAGGTCGGGTGATTGTGGAGGCCATGTCATCTGATGCAGCACTCCATCACTCTCCTGCTTGGTCTAATAGCCCTTACACAGCCTGTGGGTGTGTTGGGTCACTGTCCTGTTGAAAAACAAATGATAGTCCCACTAAGCGCAAACCAGATGGGATAGTGTATCGCTGCAGAATGCTGTGGTAGCCATACTGGTTAAGTGTGCTGACAGTGTCTCCAGCAAAGCACCCCCACACCATCACACTTCTTCCTCCATGCTTCTTGGTGGGACCCACACATGCGGAGATCATCCGTTCAGCTACACTGCGTCTTACAAAGACACTGCAGTTGGAACCAAAAATCTCAAATTTGGACTCATCAGACCAAAGGACAGATTTCCACCAGTCTAATGTCCATTGCTCGTGTCCTTTAGTAGTGTTTTCTTTGCAACAATTCGACCATGAAGGCCTGATTCATGCAGTCTCCTCTGAACAGTTGATGTTGAGATGTGTCTGTTACTTGAACTCTGGAAAGCATTTATTTGGGCTGCAATCTGAGGTACAGTAAATTCTAATGAACTTATCCTCTGCAGCAGAGGTAACTCTTAGTCTTCCTTTCCTGTGGCGGTCCTCGTGAGAGTCAGTTTCATTATAGCGCTTCATGGTTTTCGCAACTGCACTTGAAGTAACTTTCAAAGTTCTTGAAATTTTCAGGATTGACTGACATTCCTGTCTTAAATTAATGATGGACTGTCATTCCCCTTTCCTTATTTGAGCTGTTCTTGCCATAATATGGACTTGATCTTTTACCAAATAGGGCTATCTTCTGTATACCACACCTGATTGGCTAAAAAATATTTAGAAGGAAAGACATTTCTGAAATTCACTTTTACCAAGGCACACCTGTGAATTGAAATGCATTCCAGGTGACTACCTCATGAAGCTGTTTGAGAGAAGGCCAAGAGTGTGCAAAGCTGTCATCAAGGCAAAGGGTCGCTACTTGGAAGCATCTCAAATATAAAATATATTTTGATATGTTTAACACTTTTTTGGTTTACATGATTCCATATGTGTTATTTCATAGTTTTGATGTCTTCACTATTATTCTACAAATTAGAAAATAGAAAAAAAGTCCTGGAATGAGTAGGTGTGTCCAAACGTTTGACTGGTACTGTACATACAGTATGCTAATGCTAAACATACTTAACAAATGTTCTTCTCATGAACCATAAGTCAGATTGACTCCAGATTTGTTATATAGACTCAATGAATTAGCCTCTAATGAATTTGAGAATGATTAGATGCTGCATTCAAAGTCGGCCACACTATACTACTAGATGGTACTATATCACACCTGGGCTATAAGAACTGAACCGATAGATAAGGGTGTATATGTCCTTAGAAGGTTTGTGAAGAAAAAGTCACTGCAACCTTAGATGGCTGGACCAGACCAGGTGGTGGCACTATAGATGTCATTGGCACCAGTGGCAACATAGGATACTATGGTGGACTATGGTGGACTTTGTGTACTTTGTCTCATGCAAATTAATGTTAGATAAGAATTATACAGACGAACAATATGAAATATCATGAAAATAACGCTGAAAATGTTTTTAAAAATCTTAACAAATCGAATCGTATTTGTTACATGCGCCGAATACAGCAGGTGTAGACTTTAAAGCAAAATGCTTACTTACGAGCCCTTTCCCAACAATGCACAGTTAAGAAATTAAGACACATTTGCTAAATAAAAAAATTAAATAGCAACACAATAAAATAACAATAACGAGGCTATACAGTATACAAGGAGTACTGGTAACGAGGCAATGTGTAGGGGTATGTTAGTAGTTGAGCTAATTGAGGTAATACAGTGCCTTCAGAAAGTATTCACACTTATCGTCGTCAGTGATCAGGCCTATCCCTGTCATGTTGTCGGCAACCTTAATAATGGTGTTGGAGTCACGCACAGCCACACAGTCGTGGGTGAACAGGGAGTACAGGAGGGGTCTTAGCACGTAACCCTGAGGGGCCCCCGTGTTGAGGGTTAGTGTGGTAGATGTGTTGTTGACTACCCTCACCACCTGGGGGCGGCCCGTCAGGAAGTCCAGGTTCCAGTTGCAGAGTGAGGTGTTCAGTCCCAGGGTCCTTAGCTTAGTGATGAGCTTGGAGGGCACTATGGTGTTGAACACTAAGCTGTAGTCAATGAACAGCACTCTCACGTAGGTGTTATTTTTGTCCAGGTCGGAAAAGACAGTGTGGAGTGCAATAGGGATTGCTTCATTTGTGGATCTTTTGGGGTGATATGCAAATTGGTGTGGGTCCAGGGTGTCTGGGATGATGGTGTTGATATGTGCCATGACCATCCTTTCAAAGCATTTCATGGCTACAGTTGTGAGTGCTATGGGGCGATAGTCAAACAGGTTACTTTGGCGTTCTTGGGCACAGGGGCTATGGTGGTCTCCTTGAAACATGTAGGTATTACAGACTAGGTCAGGGAGAGTTTGAAAATGTCTGTGAAGACACTTGCCACTTGGTCAGCATATGCTCTGAGTATGCGTCTTGGTAATCCGTCTGGCCCTGCTACCTTGTGAATGTTAACTTGTTTAAAGATTTTACTCACATTGGCTACGAAAGGCGTGATCACACAGTCATCCGTAACAGCTGGTGCTCTCATGCATGGTTCGGTGTTGCTTGCCTCAAAGTGATCATAGAAGGCATCTAGCTCTTCTGGTAGGCTAGGCGTCACTGGGCAGCTCGCAGCTGGGTTTCCCTTTATGGTCCGCGATAGTTTGTAAGCCCTGACACATCCGACAAGCGTTATCAACCTTTAGTCAAATTAAAACTAGAATTGGTGTATAAACTCAATACATTAAGCAATATCTTTAAGAATTATTAACTGCGGCATTCAAAGATAACCAATCTACAGCACTAGACTAAACTTGCGTCATCCGTGTGGTATTGCGGGATAAACATGGTAATCTTATTTACAATGACGGCCTAACCTGGCCAAACCCAAACGATGCTGGGTTTGTTTCCCAATCATGGCCGGTTGTGATACAGCCTGGAATCAAACCGGGGTTTGTAGTGATGCCTCTAGCACTGAGATGCAGTGCATTAGACCGCTGCGCCATTCAGGAGCCCTGATTGCACATAAAGGAAGATAGGACACAAATCAAGCACTCTATCATGTAGGAACTATCTGTCATCCTGTGAACCCCGTTCATTGCGGCTCACAGCTATCTTTTAAAGTGCATTTACTGTTTGATTTGATTTAATCCTATTCTTTAAATTAGATTGTTGGTTGAAATGGAGATGTGAATCCATCATATCAATTGTTAATTTGTAGACAAAGTGGATTTAAAGCCAGTTAGTGGCACATAAAGAATTATCCAAGCAGAAAATACATCTGGTGATATTTGGTTGTGTTGATAACCAAACACAATATCCAGTTTGTTTGCAAATTCATATTTTTTTAAATCTTTATTTAACTAGGCAAGTCCGTTAAGAACAAATTCTTATTTCTAATGACAGCCTGCCAGGAAACAGTGGGTTAACTTGTTGAGGGGCAAAACAACAGATTTTCACCTTGGGGATTTGATCCAGCAACCTTTCATGTTGCGTTCATGTCTTCATCTCAACCAAAAATCAGGTTAAAGAAAACAACCAAATTAAATTAAATCTAACTTTAAACACATTTTAAATTAAAGTTTGATTTAGTCCTATTCTTTAACTTGTATTTTTTTTTAGATGGACTCATGATGAAATCCAACATATAAATTATTAATTCACTTTAAGATTCCATTTGAAATCAAGTTTTTCCTAGCCACTGTGCTTCTACACCTGCATTGCTTGCTGTTTGGGGTTTTAGGCTGGGTTTCTGTACAGCACTTTGAGATATCAGCTGATGTACGAAGGGCTATATAAATACATTTGATTTGATTTGGTCAATCAAAGCTTGAAACTGTATATACAGTTGAAGTCGGAAGTTTACATACACCTTAGCCAACTACTTTTAAACTCAGTTTTTCACAATTCCTGACATTTAATCTGTCACGTTCTGACCTTAGTTCTTTTATTATGTCTTTGTTTTAGTATGGTCAGGGCGTGAGTTTGGTGGGTTGTCTATGTTCCTTTTTCTATGTTTTGAGATTTCTGTGTTTGGCCTGGTATGGTTCTCAATCAGAGGCAGCTGTTTATCGTTGTCCCTGATTGAGAACCATATTTAGGTAGCCTGGTTTCACTTTTGAGTTGCAGGTGATTATTTTCCGTGTTAGTGTTTGTTACCACACGGGACCGTTTAGTTTGTTTCACTTCGTTATTTTGTATTCTTGTAGTGTTCAGATTGTCTTATTAAAATGGACACTTACCACGCTGAAAACTGGTCCGACCTCTCTTACTCCTCATCAGAGGAAGACGACGAACGTTACATAATCCTAGTAACAATTCCCTGTCTTGGGTCAGTTAGGATCACCACTTTATTTTAAGAATGTGAAATGTCAGAATAATAGTAGAGAGAATGATTTATTTCAGCTTTTATTTCTTTCCCAGTGGGTCAGAAGTTGACATGCGCTCAATTTGTATTTGGTAGCATTGCCTTTAAATTGTTTAACTTGGGTCAAACGTTTAGGGTAGCCTTCCACAAGCTTCCCACAATAAGTTGAGTGAATTTTGGCCCATTCCTCCTGATAGAAATGGTGGAACTGAGTCAGGTTTGTAGGCCTCCTTGCTCGCACACACTTTTTCAGTTCTGCCCACACATTTTCTATAGGATTGAGGTCTGGGCTTTGTGATGGCCACTCCAATACCTTGGCTTTGTTGTCCTTAAGTCATTTTGCCACAACTTTGGAAGTATGCTTGAGGTCATTTTCCATTTGGAAGACCCATATGCAACCAAGCTTTAACTTCCTGACTGATGTCTTGAGATGTTGCTTCAATATATTCAAATCATTTTCCTCATGATGCCATCTATTTTGTAAAGTGCACCAGTCCCTCCTGCAGCAAAGCACCCCACAACATGATGCTGCCACCCCCGTGCTTCACAGTTGGGATGGTGTTCTTCGGCTTGCAAGCCTCCCCTTTTTCCTCCAAACATAACAATGGTCATTATGGCCAAACAGTTCTATTTTTGTTTCATCAGACCAGAGGACATTTCTCCAAAATGTACGATCTTTGTCCCCATGTGCAATTGCAAACCGTTTTTTATGGCGGTTTTGGAGCAGTGGCTTCTTCCTTGCTGAGCGGCCTTTCAGGTTGTCGATATAGGACTCATTTTACTGTGGATATAGATACTTTTGTATCTGTTTCCTCCAGCATCTTCACCTGGTCCTTTGCTGTTGTTCTGGGATTGATTTGCACTTTTCGCACCCAACTACGTTCATCTCTAGGAGACAGAGCGCATCTCCTTCCTGTGAGGTATGATGGTTGCGTGGTCCCATGGTGTTTATACTTGCATACTACTGTTTGTACAGATGAACGTGGTACCTTCAGGTGTTTGGAAATTGCTCCCAAGGATGAACCAGACTTGTGGAGGTCCACAATTTTTTTCTGAGATCTTGGCTGATTTCTTTTGTTTTTCCAATGATGTCAAGCAAAGAGGCACTGAGTTTGAAGGTAGGCCTTGTAATACATCCACAGGTACACCTCCAATTGACTCAAATGATGTCAATTAGCCTATCAGTAGCTTCTAAAGCCATGACATAATTTTCTGGAATTTTCCAAGCTGTTTAAAGGCACAGTCAACTTGGTGTATGTAAACTTCTGACACACTGGAATTGTAATACAATGAATTATAAGTGAAATAATCTGTCTGTAAACAATTGTTGGAAAAATGACGTGTATCATGCACAAGGTAGATGTCCTAAATGACTTGATAAATTTATAGTTTGTCAACAAGAAATGTGTGGAGTGGTTGGAAAATGAGTTTTAATGAATCCAACCTAAGTGTATGTAAACTACCGATTTCAACTGTACATACACTAGTCACTTTAATAATGCTTACATAATGTTTACATACTGCTTTACTCATTTCATATGTATATGACTCCAACCTAAGTGCATGTAAACTTTCGACTTCAACTGTATGCATTTTCAAAGTTTAGTTGAAACCTGGGTTGATTTGAAACAATAGCTGTTGATGACTTTGCAAATGCTATATAGTGTAGGTCTACATAGTATCATTGATGATATGTGACTTATAAAGTATGGTTACATTTTATTTGCTCTGTTAAACCTTCCCTTTGGAATGACTTCGATTGCAACAGTGAATCTATATACATAGTTAATGAGAGACTTCTCAATAGTCATTCTCGCGAAAGCACATTGGTAGTAGTCAGTGACAAATATCAAAGCCAAGCAGGAGTAGCCTTCGTTACAAACCTGGATGGGAGAATGAAGGGATAGCTGTAGATAGATCAACTCTCCAGTAGGAGGTGCTGCCCAGCTTACCTTTTTTTCTGGTAGTGGATATAACATTGAAGATCTGACATTTTTTCAAAGGTACAAATTAATCAAATGTTATACAAGGTTTGTCTATGTTGAAAATTGGTTACCATGATGACATAATCCTGTGGTCGAAATGTTATCCTCAAAACAACAGTTTCAGACCATGGAACTATGGGGTTCTATCTGACATTTTGGTAAAAAAGGAGTTATTCACATAGAGTTGCTCTTTTGGAGGTCCTTCATATGTGATATATGTCAAATTTGTGAAAAAGTCCATTAAAAAAACATGTAAATAAAACAAATTGGAAAGTTCTATCTGCGTAAACACCTTTGAACTTGGCGCTATAAGATTCTATCTGCAATCCAATCATACAATGTTGGGTTGTCAATAAAAAAAGTACCGTATGTAAGGTGATGTACCTCTTGAGTCATGAAAGAGGAAGACATCACAAAACAGTTCTAAGATCTGGCAAGCAGCATACCACCCTGCATCCCACTGCTGGCTTGCTGCTGAGCAGGGTTGGTTGTGGTCAGTCCCTGGATGGGAGACCAGATGCTGCTGTAAGTGGTGTTGGAGGGCCAGTAGGAGGCCAGTAGGAGGTGTCACTACAGACCCTGGTTCGATCCCGGGCATTATCACAACAGGCCTTGATTGGGAGTCCCATAGGGCGGCGCACAATTGGCCCAAAGTCCTCCGGGTTAGGGTCTGGCCAGAGTAGGCTGTCATTGTGAAATAAGAATTTGTTCTTAACTGACTTGCCTAGTTAAATAAAGGTTAAATAAAATAAACAAGAGTAGGGATGTTAACTCTGCTGTCTAAATTCCCAATCTGGCCCTCATGGCCACCTAATCATCCCCATTTTCCAATTGACTCATTCATCCCTCTATTGTCCGCTGTTGTTGCTGTAAATGAGAATATGTTCACTGTCAATTTACCTTGGAAAATACTCATCTCAAAACCATACATTTTGCAGATAGAACCTTATAGTCCCAAATCTTTGATTATTCATATCATAGGTTCTGGTCCTCACAACTTTTGAGATACACAGCGTCTCTGTGGTACACACACACACACACACACACTTAAGCTCTTTATGGTAATAACTAATAAATACAGTTGCCTTAGGCCCATTGGAGAGGCATTGCTGTTTTTGTCTTGTTCTATATCAATTCGAAAACCTTTATGGAAGGAGTATTTCACTACATTTACAAACATACCAGATTTTATTGATAACTAGCAAGAAGTTTACTGACTGGGTGTCAGAGACCAGAAAAATATATCAGTTTACTCATCCAGAGCTTTAGCAATGTTGCTAGTTCTCCAGAGGATATAGTGTATTTGTCATTTTAGTGAACTATCGCTTTAACAAATGTGTGATGAACATTAATTAATATATTTGATAATGTGATTAGAAAGAAGGGTTTATTTAATCATTAAATGTTTGTACTTTTCTATTGAAATTGAAATCATTGTAAAATTCTGTGCCAGATAGAACCTTATGGCTGAACCCAGATAGAACCTTATGGCTGAACCCAGATTGAACCTTATGGCTGAACCCAGATTGAACCTTATGTCTGAACCCAGATAGAACCTTATGGCTGAACCCAGATAGAACCTTATGGCTGAACCCAGATAGAACCTTATGGCTGAACCCAGATTGAACCTTATGGCTGAACCCAGATTGAACCTTATGGCTGAACCCAGATTGAACCTTATGGCTGAACCCAGATAGAACCTTATGGCTGAACCCAGATTGAACCTTATGGCTGAACCCAGATTGAACCTTATGTCTGAACCCAGATTGAACCTTATGTCTGAACCCAGATTGAACCTTATGGCTGAACCCAGATTGAACCTTATGGCTGAACCCAGATTGACATTTCAGAACCATGAGGTTCTATCTGTGTTTGCACTACCCCCAATAAATTTACAAACGTCTCAGTATTTTGATAATCTGCACTTTAGGTACCTTTTAAGGTGAGGACCTTACTTGGTTATGATAGAAGAATTCACTACAAAGCAGTTCTGAGATCTGAAAACTTTGATGCTCAAGTTCTCAGAACTATGCTTTGTGATAAAACTTTATAGTCCCAAAGTCACGAGATGACGTTGCTGTCTTTTTGCAAATCCAATGTGTTTTCCACGTCAAAATACGTTGACGAATGACATTGAAACAACATTGATTCAACCAGTTTGTGCCCAATGGGTAGGGAATGTCTGATTCCGGCCATAATATGGACGAGGTGATAGCAATATGTTCATGTGTTTGTCGGTGCATTGGTATGACATTTTACTGGAATAGTTAAACCCAAGGTGTCACAGATGATAGAGAACTATAATGTCATATTTGCATTGATATATGACCAAAACGATGGGTTCGAAAGTAGTAGCCTATATGGTTGCTAGGATACAATAGACCCAATTCAATAAAAAGCAGGATTAAGTCAACAATAATATTTACCCAGTGCAGCGGGAACTCGTGTGAATTGATATGAGGTTGAGTTAACATTGTTTTGTAGAAAACATGAATTCAAACCAGCGCTCCCCTGCAGCGCTTGAAGAAATCCAGTGCTCTCAGAAAGGATTCACACCCATTTACTTTTTCCTCAGTTTGTTGTGTGGAGTAAAAGGAGTAAAAATGTGCTTAACAAATTGCATAATAAGTTGAATGGACTCATTCCGTGTTCAATAACAGTTGTTAACAAGATTCTTGAATAACTACCCCGTCTCTGTACCCCACACATACAACTATCTGTAAGGTCCCTCGATCAAGTAGTGAATTTTAAGCATAGATTCAACCAAAAAGCAAAATATGTGGCAAAGAAATGACATTTTTGTCCTGAATACAAAGCGTTATGTTTGTGGCCAATCCAACATAATACATCACTGAGTACCACTCTTCATATTTTCAATTATGGTTGTGGCTGCATCATGTTATGGGTATGCTTATCATCGGCAAAGACTAGGCTGTTTTTTTTAGGGTAAAATGAAACGAAATAAGCAAAATCCTAGAGGAAAACCTGGTTCAGTCTGCTTTCCAACAGACACTGGGAGACGAATTCACCTTTCAGCAGGACAATAACCTAAAACACAAAGCCAAATCTACACTGGAATTTCTTACCAAGACGACATTGAATGGCCTAGTTACAGTTATGACTTAAATTTGCTTGAAAATCTATGGCAAGACTTGAAAATGGTTGTCTAGCAATGATCAACAATCAAATTGACAGAGCTTGAAGAATTGTAAAAAATAATAATAGCCAAATATTGTACAATCCAGGTGTAACTTCGAGACTTACCCAAAAAGACTCACATCTGTAATCTCCGCCAAAGCTGCTTCTACAAATTATTGACTCAGGGGTGTGAATACTTATGTAAATGAGACATTTCTGTATTTCATTTTTAATACGTTTCCAAACATGTTTTCACATTGTCATTATGGGGTATTGTGTGTAGATGGGTGAGAGAAAAAAATATATTTAATCCATTTTGAATTCAGGCTGTAACACCACAAAATGTGGAAAAATCAAGGGGTATGAATACTTTCTGAAGGACTGTATGACATGGACTTTTCCCCTGAAGTCCAGCACCGCTGATTGACTGAATAGGGCCTTGTGTATAAAGAATTATTCTTCCCCGTTTCAAAGGCCTACTAAAAAGGTGCCTGGAGGACACAAAGCGGCTCCCAATTCCTTAAACCTCCCCAGTATTATTAAAGATTCAATCTATCAGGCAGTCGGGCAGAAAGTATGTTCTCCCAACAGGGATTAGGAGAAGGACAAGGAGAACTGGAGAAGGCATTATTTCACAAGACAGGCCAGGCCAAATAAACATGCTCCCATATGAGTTTCAGGACAGATTTTTATTAAAATTGCAAAGCTTCATAGCCTCTCATAAGGATGAGGAAGCTGTCTCATCGAATGTGGAAGAATGTTAAAATTATTTCCTCAAGACTACACACACACACACACACACTCACACACACACTCACAGACACACATCAAAATCAGACAGAGCACGATCATTTCATGTTTGCATTGATATATGAGCATATGGCTGCTAGAACACACACATACACAAACGTTCCTGCCACCTCCCTACATAAAGTATATAATGTGACAAGCCTCCTTGACGACTTCTGTCACATAAGTCATGGAAGGATGAAAAATGACTCTGTCATCATGTGGTGTTCCTCATTGACATTGCAGAAGAAGCAATATATCGGACGCCATTTTCCCCTGTTAGAATGGGAGGGATGGTGTGTGGCGTGGTGTGTTTATCTCTGTTCTGATGGTGATGGTGTTACCTAGGAGGTGAACTGTCGTTGAGGACAGACGGGCAATTTCTCCTAGCTAATGGTCTCTCCCCTACCAGATAAGCTGTCATGGAGGACACATGGATGATTAGTGAAATTATGACCTCTCTCTCTCTCTCTCTCTCTCTCTCTCTCTCTCTCTCAGCCTCCAAATGGATGATGTATTGGCAGCGGTCTCAGCTGATTTCCACCTTCTGCTGGGGAGAGATGGATTGGACAGCCTGGTGGGAGAGAGCCAGATGTGTGTGTGTTTACCACAAAAACGCTGTGTATCTCAGTCCTTCTCTGCTGTGGAAAACATGCAAACTGCATATGACGATATATACATTCATCCTCGGTCATTAACTGCCATTACCAAAGAAAGGATATTCAAAGAAACATCTCTTTAGTAAGCGTTTAAGTAATACATATAGCCAAATATTCCTAAAAACAACTAACTACATTGAACTAAACAACAATATCCAGCATCAATTATTTAAGAATGTCACAATTCTCTGATTCTGAAAACTAACTATCAGTTAAAGAATTGTTTGTGTCTCCCTGTCAACAACTTTGCAGCTGTGGTATCTTATCAATAAAGGCCGGAGGCTGATACTGTCTCCAAAGGAGAACAAGGAGCGTACTGCATCTCCAGAGAATGTCATACCACCGAAATAATTGCATTTATCATAGCAACGGATCATTGATTGGCAGCCCTTTCTCCTTTTGTTCTCCTTAGCAGATGAATGTGGACAACAGGGTGCATAGGAGGCCTTTAATAAACATCTATAACAGGTCTTCTCATTCATCCTGACAAAGGAGATGTTGGCTCTGGTGAAAGAACGTATGAAAACTTATTGACAAGCTGAAAAAGAACAGATGACTGGCTTTTCTTTCTACTGCTGCCACGGCAAGTCTGTCTGGTCGTCACAAACCACCTTAAAGAAGAATGATTACTGACTCAATCTAAAGGACATGCTGATGATGACGTCCAAGCTATACAGCAGAATATCTATTTTATACTTCATCCAATACATTTTTTCACTTTCATTTTTCCTTTTAGACACCCGCAAAAATATAAAATATAATCAGTAAATCAGATTTACCTGACTAATGATATTTCTGATATTAGATATATATTTATTTCATTGTGTTATAGAATAAAAAAATATCATAAACAAAAATATTCTTTAAGATGATGTTTGTGACAACCAGACAGTAGGAAGAAAGGAAGTTACTTATTCTTGTCAATAAGTATTCATCAGATGGCTGATTGAGGACCATTTTTCTATTTATGTGTATAAGTTTTTGTGATTACAGGGCTCATCTTTAATAAGAGACCTTGGTGTCAGCATGACTCCCTGTTAAGACAAAGGTTAAATAAAATCAACTTTGCACATGATTGAGTGTTTTGTCACCACTGCAGAAATAAGGACCAAATAAAGGTGAAAATGGAGTAAGAAACTGTCTGACAAATCACCCACTGGGTGGGCACAGACGTCCGTTCAACTGGATGGGCACAGACGTCCGTTCAACTGGGTGGGCACAGACGTCCGTTCAACTGGGTGGGCACAGACATCCGTTCAACTGGGTGGGCACAGACGTCCGTTCAACTGGATGGGCACAGACGTCCTTTCAACTGGATGGGCACAGACGTCCGTTCAACTGGGTGGGCACAGACGTCCGTTCAACTGGATGGGCACAGACGTCCGTTCAACTGGGTGGGCACAGACGTCCGTTCAACTGGATGGGCACAGACGTCCGTTCAACTGGGTGGGCACAGACGTCCGTTCAACTGGATGGGCACAGACGTCCGTTCAACAGGGTGGGCACAGACGTCCGTTCAACTGGGTGGGCACAGACGTCCGTTCAACTGGGTGGGCACAGACGTCCGTTCAACTGGGTGGGCACAGACATCCGTTCAACTGGGTGGGCACAGACGTCCGTTCAACTGGGTGGGCACAGACATCCGTTCAACTGGGTGGGCACAGACGTCCGTTCAACTGGGTGGGCACAGACGTCCGTTCAACTGGGTGGGCACAGACGTCCGTTCAACTGGGTGGGCACAGACGTCCGTTCAACTGGGTGGGCACAGACGTCCGTTCAACTGGGTGGGCACAGACGTCCGTTCAACTGGGTGGGCACAGACGTCCGTTCAACTGGGTGGGCACAGACGTCCGTTCAACTGGGTGGGCACAGGCGTCCGTTCAACTGGGTGGGCACAGACGTCCGTTCAACTGGGTGGGCACAGACGTCCGTTCAACTGGGTGGGCACAGACGTCCGTTCAACTGGGTGGGCACAGACGTCCGTTCAACTGGGTGGGCACAGACATCCGTTCAACTGGGTGGGCACAGACGTCCGTTTAACGTCTAGTTTTGACCTACATTTGGTTGAGTCGTCAAATAACATGAATTCAATGTGAAATCTTTTTTTTTTTAAATCACCATGTCATTGGATTCAGGTTTAAAGATGGGTAAAATTTGCTTAAAATTATGACTTTATTCAAATCCAATCAGTTTTCCACGTTGATTCAATGTCATAACATTGAATTTTATGATTGAAATACGTGGCAACAACATTAATTTAACCAGTTTTTGCCCAGTGGGCAATTATTTTTTCAAGACTCTCTTGGCATAGCTCCAAGATATAACCTGGTTCACTATAAACTTCATTATAAACTGGGTGGTTCGAGCCCTGAATGCTGATTGGCTGAAAGCCATGGCATGTCAGACCGTATACCACGGGTATGACAAAACATTTATTTGGACTGTTCTAATTACGTTGGTCAAATGTTTATGATAGCAATAAGGCACCTCTGGGGTTTATGGTATATGGCCAATATACCAAGGCTAAGGGCTGTATCCAGGCACTCCGCGTTGCGTCGTGCTAAAGTACAGCCCTTAGCCACACCCCCACGGGCCTTATTGGTTAAATATATCACATCAATATAATAAAATAACGCTCAACAGTGACAACAGGAATAAAATACCAGTTGAAGTATTCTTTCCCGGAAATCAAGTCATCTATGTATTTCTCCAATATGTCACAAGCAATTGTTCAGGGACACCAGAAACCATTCTACCAGCCCTGGGTTCAAAATATATGATTTATTTCAACAACTTTCGCTCACTGCAACCTAATCCTTTGGAGTTTGTGCTGTGCTTAATTGAGCTTTATCCGTTCATTCTCATACCAAGTGGACAGTCAGGACTGATTGCTCCCATTGTGAAAATCTTTATTTCCCCTGATTCTTGCCCGAATTGTGTAAGCAGTTAGCGTCGCATTCAATATGCCTCTCAGTATATTGTGTCACATAGCTCGATGGCTTCACCATGGCTACTTTGCCCAGTCAAGGAGGCTGGATGGACTAAACAGGGGTCCCTTGGCTGTCAGATGGGGATATAAGCAGCGGTGTAATTCTACCATTGATTTAACACACTGAAATGAATGACCATCTCATCCAGGTGTTTCTGTGTACGTTATTGATGAGCAGCAGAATATACGGATGTGTTATTCTTATCATCACACACACACACACACACACACACACACACACACACACACACACACACACACACACACACACACACACGAAGAGGCACCACCCCACACTAGGGCTGTGAAGATACCAGTATTTCAATATTTTTCCATGGCAAAAATGTAAACACAAAGCAGACCAAACTGTTTGGTCAAATATTGTGTGCTATAGTTTGGAAAGGAAATAAATGTGATTCTGGATGACAACATAATGATGTTTGCTTCCAACATCATGTCTGTTTTCCTAAAGAAGTTAAATATTCTTTGTGCTTTGTTTCCTTGCCACAATACGAATGATTATCACGATACTAGCATCGTCCTGGCCCGACCCCACACCTACTTGCACAACTCCTGCAACACCCTCACTCCCAGAGCCCAGTCTGCCAAAATAGATAAGTATGGAGAGAGAAATGACAGTATAACATATAACTGGACATCAAATATACAGTACCAGTCAAAAGTTTGGACACATCCACTCATTCAAGGGTTTTCTTTATTTTTACTCATTTCTATATCGTAGAATAATAGTGAAGACATCAAAATGATGAAATAACACAAAAGTGTTAAACAAATAAAACTATATTTTATATTTGAGATTTGAGATTCTTCAAAGTAGCCACCCTTTGCCTTGATGACAGCTTTTCTCACTCTTGGCATTCTCTATTTATTTATTCATTTTTTATTTTACCTTTATTTAACCAGGTAGGCTAGTTGAGAACAAGTTCTCATTTACAACTGCGACCTGGCCAAGATAAAGCAAAGCAGTTCAACACATACAACAACGCAGTTACACATGGAATAAACAAACATACAGTGAATAATACAGTAGAAAAAGTCTATATACAGTGTGTGCATATGAGGTAAGATAAGGGAGGTAAGGCGATAAATGGGCCATGGTGGCGAAGTAATTACAATAGAAGAAGATGAATGTGCAAGTAGAGATACTGGGGTGAAAAGGAGCAAGATAAATAAATAAATAAATACAGTATGGGGATGAGGTAGTTGGATGGGCTATTTACAAATGGGCTATGTACAGGTTCAGTGATCTGTGAGCTGCTCTGACAGCTGGTGCTTAAAGCAAGTGAGGGAGATATGTGTCTCCAGCTTCAGTGATTTTTGCAGTTCGTTCCAGTCATTGGCAGCAGAGAACTGGAAGGAAAGGTGGCCAAACGAGGAACTGGCTTTGGGAGTGACCAGTGAGATATACCTGCTGGAGCGCGTGCTACAGGTGGGTGCTGCTATGGTGACCAGTGAGCTGAGATACGGCAGGGCTTTACCTAGCAGAAACTTGTAGATGACCTGGAGCCAGTGGGTTTGGTGACGAGTATGAAGCGAGGGTCAGCCAACGAGAGCGTACAGGTTGCAGTGGTGGGTAGTATATGGGACTTTGGTGACAAAACGGATGGCACTGTGATAGACTGCATCCAATTTATTGAGTAGTGTTGGAGGCTATTTTGTAAATGACATCGCCGAAGTCGAGGATCGGTAGGCTGGTCAGTTTTACGAGGGTTTGTTTGGCAGCATGAGTGAAGGATGCTTTGTTGCGAAATAGGAAGCCGATTCTAGGTTGATTTTGGATTGGAGATGCTTAATGTGAGTCTGGAAGGAGAGTTTACAGTCTAACCAGACACCTAGGTATTTGTAGAAACTGCCAGAGGTCCGGACAACAGGTCCTCCGATTTGACACACTGAACTCTATCTGAGAAGTAGTTGGTGAACCAGGCGAAGTAATCATTTGAGAAACCAAGGCTGTTGAGTCTGCCGATAAGAATGTGGTGAATGACAGCATCGAAAGCCTTGGCCAGGTCGATGAATACGGCTGCACAGTATTGTCTGTTATCGATGGCGGTTATGATATAGTTTAGGACCTTGAGCATGGCTGAGGTGCATCCATGACCAGCTCTGAAACCAGATTGCATATCGGAGAAGGTACGGTGGGATTCGAAATGGTTGGTAATCTGTTTGTTAACTTGGCTTTCGAAGACCTTAGAAAGGCAGGGTAGGATAGATTTAGGTCTGGAGCAGTTTGGGTCTAGAGTGTCTCCCACTTTGAAGAGGGGGATGACCGCGGCTGCTTTCCAATCTTTGGGAATCTTAGACGATACAAAAGAGAGGTTGAACAGGCTAGTAATAGGGGCTGCAACAATTTCGGCAGATCATTTTAGAAAGAGAGGGTCCAGACAGGTCAACAAACAGGTCACTGACCATCTCGAATCCCACCGTACCTTCTCCGCTGTGCAATCAGGTTTCCGAGACGGTCACGGGTGCACCTCAGCCACGCTCAATGTACTAAACGATATCATAACCGCCATCGATAAAAGGCAGTACTGTGCAGCCGTCTTCATCGACCTTGCCAAGGCTTTCGACTCTGTCAATCACCATATTCTTATCGGCAGACTCAGTAGCCTCGGTTTTTCTGATGGCTGCTTTGCCTGGTTCACCAACTACTTTGCAGACAGAGTTCAGTGTGTCAAATCGGAGGGCATGCTCTCCGGTCCTATGGCAGTCTCTATGGGGGTGCCACAGGGTTCAATTCTCGGGCCGACTCTTTTCTCTGTATATATCAATGATGTTGCTCTTGCTGCGGGCGATTCCCTAATCCACCTCTACGCAGATGACACCATTCTGTATACTTCCGGCCCGTCCTTGGACACTGTGCTATCTAACCTCCAAACGAGCTTCAATGCCATACAACACTCCTTCCGTGGCCTCCAACTGCTCTTAAACGCTAGTAAAACCAAATGCATGCTTTTCAACCGTTCGCTGCCTGCACCCGCACGCCCGACTAGCATCACCACCCTGGATGGTTCCGTCCTAGAATATGTTGACATCTATAAGTACCTAGGGGTCTGGCTAGACTGTAAACTCTCCTTCCAGACTCATATCAAACATCTCCAATCTAAAATCAAATCTAGAGTCGGCTTTCTATTCCGCAACAAAGCCTCCTTCACTCACGTCGCCAAACTTACCCTAGTAAAACTGACTATCCTACTGATCCTCGGCTTCGGCGATGTTATCTACAAAATAGCTTCCAATACTCTACTCAGCAAACTGGATGCAGTTTATCACAGTTTTGTTACTAAAGCACCTTATACCACCTACCACTACGACCTGTATGCTCTAGTCGGCTGGCCCTCGCGACATATTCGTCGCCAGACCCACTGGCTCCAGGTCATCTACAAGTCCATGCTAGGTAAAGCTCCGCCTTATCTCAGTTCACTGGTCACGATGGCAACACCCACCCGTAGCACGCGCTCCAGCAGGTGTATCTCACTGATCATCCCTAAAGCCAACACCTCATTTGGCCGCCTTTCGTTCCAGTTCTCTGCTTCCTGTGACTGGAACGAATTGCAAAAATCTCTGAAGTTGGAGACTTTTATCTCCCTTACCAACTTCAAACATCTGCTATCTGAGCAGCTAACTGATCGCTGCAGCTGTACATAGTCTATTGGTAAATAGCCCACCCATTTTTACCTACCTCATCCCCATACTGTTTATATTTATTTACTTTTCTGCTCTTTTGCACACCAATATCTCTACCTGTACATGACCATCTGATCATTTATCACTCCAGTGTTAATCTGCAAAATTGTAATTATTCGCCTATCTCCTCATGCCTTTTGCACACAATGTATATAGACTCTCTTTTTTTCTACTGTGTTATTGACTTGTTAATTGTTTACTCCATGTGTAACTCTGTGTCTGTTCACACTGCTATGCTTTATCTTGGCCAGGTCGCAGTTGCAAATGAGAACTTGTTCTCAACTAGCCTACCTGATTAACCTCTTCAGTCAACCCTCTACTTTTTTTAACATTTTGTTAAAAATCGCGCAACATTTCAGCGCCCTGCTACTCATGCCAGGAATATAGTACGTTCATATGGTTAGAATGTGTGGATAGGAAACCCTCGGACGTTTTTAAAACTGGTTAAATCACGACTGTGGCTATTACATAACGTGCGTTACATCGGAAAGCGCAGGAAAACCTAATCACAGAAAATGGAAATAAATATCCTTGCGCCACTTCCAGCAATTGTTAACAGTGAGCCGAATTAGATAAGACCGAGCATTCAACTCCCACAGCATCCCCATGTTGTCTAGAGTCTTGTGAATTGAATCCTCTTTGATTCTTGGTTGAACCGAAAGAGGGGCACGACTTACCTCCGGTCTCCGCCCAGATCATTCCGGAAGAGCTCTCTCCTGAAATTTTTTCCAAGACGACAGCTAATGATATTTACATCGCCTACGGATGATTTTTATCGCTTATTAACGTTTACTAATACCTAAAGTAGCATTACAAACGTATTTCGAAGTGTTTTGTGAAAGTTTATCGTCTACTTTTTGAATTTAAAAAAATGACGTTACGTTGTGAAATCGCTGTTTTTTTCGTTTATCACACAGTCTACATATAACGATATCTTGGCTTTATATGGCCCGATTTAATCGAAATAAAGACCCAATAGTGTTTATGGGACATCTAGGAGTGCCAACAAAGAAGATGGTGAAAGGTAATGACTGTTTTCTATTTTATTGTGCGGTTTGTGTAACGCCGAAATGCTAATTATTTTGTTTACGTCCCCTGCTGTGCTTTTCTGTTGTAGTGTATTGGTGCATGCTATCAGATAATAGCTTCTCATGCTGTCGCCGAAAAGCATTTTAAAAATCGGACTTGTTGCCTGGATTCACAACGAGTGTAGCTTTAATTTGATACCCTGCATGTGTATTTTAATGAACTTTTGAGTTTTAACTAATACTATTAGCATTTAGCGTAGCGCATTTGCATTTCCAGAGCTCTAGTTGGGACGCAAGCGTCCCAAGTAGAGGCAACAGGTTAAATAAAGGTGATATATATATATATATATATATATATATATATATATTTTTTTTTTTTTAATGGTCTAACCCGGCTGATTTGTAGGGGTCCAAATTTTGCAGCTCTTTCAGAACATCAGCTATCTGGATTTGGGTGAAGGAGAAATGGGGAGGCTTGAGCGAGTTGCTGTGGGGGTGCAGGGCAGTTGACCGGGGTAGCCAGGTGGAAAGCATGGCCAGCTGTAGAAAAATGCTTATTGAAAATCTTAATTATAATGGATTTATCGGTGGTGACAGTGTTTCCTAGCCTCAGTGCAGTGGGAAGCTGGGAAGAGGTGCTCTTATTCTCCATGGACTTTACAGTGTCCCAGAACTTTTTTGAGTTTGTGCTACAGGATGCAAATTTCTGTTCTGCCTGTGTATATTGGTTCCTACCTTCACTGAAAAGTTGCATATCACATGGGCTATTTGATGCTAATGCAGAACACCACAGGATGTTTTTGTGCTGGTCAAGGGCAGTCAGGTCTGGAGAGAACCATCTGTTCCTGGTTCAATATTTTTTGAATGGGGCATGCTTATTTAAGATGGTGAGGAAGGCACTTTTGAAGAATAACCAGGCATCTCTACTGACGGAATGAGGTCCATATCCTTCCAGGATACCTGGGCCAGTTCGATTAGAAAGGCCTGCTCGCTGAAGTGTTTTAGGAAGCGTTTGACAGTGATGAGGGGTGGTCGTTTGACCGCAGACCCATTACGGATGCAGGCAATGAGGCAGGGATCGCTGAGATCTTGGTTGAAATCAGCAGAGGTGTATTTGGAGGGCACGTTGGTTAGGATGATATCTATGAGGGTGCCCGTGTTTACAACTTTGGGGTTGTACCTGGTAGGTTCATTGATAATTTGTGTGAGATTGAGGGCATCAAGCTTAGATTGTAGGATGGCTGGGGTGTTAAAGCATGTCCCAGTTTATGTCACCTAGCAGCACAAGCTCTGAAGATAGATGGGGGCAATGAGTTCACATATGGTGTCCAGAGCACAGCTGGGGGCAGATGGTGGTCTATAGCAAGTGGCAACAGTGAGAGACTTGTTTCTGGAAAGGTGGATTTTTAAAAGTAGAAGCTCTGACAGAACTCTGCAGGCTATCTCTGCAGTAGATTGCAACACCGCCCCCTTTTGCAGTTCTATCTTGTCGGAAAATGTTATAGTTAGGGATGGAGAGTTCAGGGCTTTTGGTGGTCTTCCTACGCCAGGAATCAGACATGGCTAGAACATCCAGGTTGGCAGAGTGTGCTAAAGCAGTGAACAAAACAAACTTAGGGAGGAGGCTTCTAATGTTAACATGCATGAAACCAAGGCTTTTACAGTTACAGAAGGGGAATAGGAGTGGAGCTAGGCATTGCAGGGCCTAGATTAACCTCTACATCACCAGAAGAACAGAGGAGGAGTAGGATAAGGGTACGGCTAAAGGCTATAAGAACTGGTTGTCTATTAACAGAGAGTAAAAGTTTCAACTGGAATGCTTTCCAACAGTCTTGAAGGAGTTCCCACATATTCTGAGCACTTGTTGGCTGCTTTTCCTTCACTCTGCGGTCCAACGTATCCCAAACCATCTCAATTGGGTTGAGGTCGGGTGAATGTGGATGTCAGGTCATCTGATGCCGCACTCAATCACTCTCCTTCTTGGTCTAATAGCCCATACACAGCCTAGAGGTGTGTTGGGTCATTGTCCTGTTGAAAAACAAATAATCCGTTATTCTACTCTCCCTCTCACAAAGACACTGCGGTTGGAACCAAATATCTCAAATTTGGACTCATCAGACCAAGGGACAGATTTCCACCAGTCTAATGTCAATTTTCTCGTGTTTCTTGGGCAAAGCAAGTCTCTTCTTCTTATTGGTGTGGTGTAGTGGTTTATTTGGGCCTGATTCCCGCAGACTCCTCTGAACAGTTGATGTTGAGATGTGTCTGATACTTGAACTCTGTGAAGCATTTCTTTGGGCTGCCATTATTGAGGTAATTTCTGCAGCAGAGGTAACTCTGGGTCTTCCTTTCTGTGGCGGTCCTCATTTTCATCATAGCTCTTGATGGTTTTTGCGACTGCCAAAGTTCTTGACATTTTCTGGATTGATTGACATCCATGTCTTAAATGAATGATGGACTGTCATTTCTCTTTGCTTATTTGAGCTGTTCTTGCCATAATATGGACTTTTACCAAATAGGGCTATCTTCTGTACCAAATAGGGCTATCTTCTGTACCAAATAGGGATATCTTCTGTATACCACCCCTACCTTGTCACAACACAACTGATTGGCTCAAACACATTAAGAAGGAAAGACATTCCACAAATTAACTTTTAAATAAGGCACACCTGTTAATTGAAATGCATTCCAGGTGACTACCTCATGAAGCTGATTGAGAGAAGGCCAAGAGGGTGCAAAGCTCTAATCAAGGCAAAGGGTGGCTACTTTGAAGAATCTCAAATATAAAATTATTTAATTTGTTTTACACTTTTTTTGGTTACTACATGATTCCATATGTGTTATTTCATAGTGATGTCTTCACTATTATTCTACAATTTAGAAAATAGTAAAAAATAAATAAACACCCTTGAATGAATGGGTGTGTCCAAACCTTTGACTAGTAATGTATATCAAAAGGTATTGTAAAATATCATAAGGATGGTATAATGAGGATCAGAAGTCAGAGTATGATACATTTCTTCCCCTTGGCCCAACAAACCTCTGTTCTCCCTGGGCTTGAAGATGTGATGAAATGGCTTCTGGGTCCGTAGCATGGCCGGCCAGCCCATGATTTATTGAGATGATACCGATGACTGCAATTTGTTCATTTTAACAAAGCAGCGTCAATTATGCATGCACCTTTATTTCTGGCCGGCAAATGAATTACCCTGTTTGGTTTCAGAGAAGAGCAGAGCAACCGACCATAGTCCAATTGTGAGTTCATCTTCTCGATGGCAGCAATGAGAGAGAGAGAGAGAGAGAGAGAGAGAGAGAGAGAGAGAGAAACTGTACTGATCATCCGTCATTTAGGAGTTCAGGAAATGGCAACACTGGGCCAAGCGAAATGGTAATGGAAAATAAGTGGTGAAAGAAACAATGATGATTGAGGATATTCATCCTTTTCTGCTGCTTCGTTGGAGAGAGAAGGGCCGTTGGAACTGCTTGACTTCACTCAAACGACTTTAACCCTCTATTGTTAGCTCTGCTCGTTTTCAAATGGCCAGTGGTGGAATGGTGTCATTGTGTCACACTTCATTTGAGCTGTTCCCCTCGAGAATGTGATTGTTAATAAGTAATATGAAGGTCGGATTCGAACACATTCAATTTTTAAGCGAGATCGGCAACGTTCTGATCACAGAATTACAGTAGAACATTATATTGTATCTTTACGGTTCTGATCCTGATAGGCCTGCAGTTCAGTCGAATGTGTAGTCAAGAGTAGACCAGACTTCACAATTGCTTCATTGAAGCTGTTTTTTTGGTTTACCTAACTATTTTCCTATGTTCTGTCCTCTGTGCATTTGCCAGTTTGTGGGATTTTTTTTCCCTCCCAGCTTTTATGACCCTTGTCTCCATGCTGGCATGCCTACACTTCCCATCGCCTCGGCAACAGTATTTGAACATCTGCCTCTGCCCGGGCACACCACACTGCTGGGTTAGATTAGAGGCTTCATACTGGACTGGACAGACGCTTCTCTCTCTCTCTCTCTCTCTCTCCATTTTCCCCTCTCCCTTGCCAGTGGTGTTGATTTTTACCTCAGATGATTATACCTACAGGTGTAGGATCATAATTTGACCTTTAGTTACTGAGAATTTTCCTGTGCCTCACGAAATGCAGATGTGATTTGTGATTTACATAAATTCACTGAAATCCGACAATATTAACAATATTGCACTTTTCATGTAGCCTACTTTTGGCCAGCTAATAGACTAACCACCGATCAAGCAACATTAAAATATTCAAATCCTGTTGCTGCAGGATTATTTAGCAATGACAATATAGGTCAAATTAAGATCCTACACATGTACACTCACAAAAACAGACAACAAAGAAGCCTATATATCCACACAGGAGACCACTGGTCTTTCAGATACAGTTATAAATTACTTCATCATACAACTTTCATGAAATGTACAATAAGTGTTGCGGCCTGTATTACAGTGGATGTTTTAAGTCAAATTACACTAATATCACTGTAAGAGAATGTAAATACTTTCCCCCAATTGCCATTGGAGATTGATGCGGGCTTGATCAAATCTCTTCTGACTCTTCTGATCCATTATTATGATCCATAATAATGGATCTCTGAGACCAACCCAATAATGCCGTGCAAATTACTTCTGATCTTATCTCAAATTTGTCAGACTAGAGTATATTTTTGCTAAACACAGAGCAGGGGAAGGGAAAGAGACCAACTGTCAGGTTCTTCCCCCATCTTTTGGTATGAAATGTTTCCCTATCAAATAATTAAAGATGAATTAAGTAGTTTTTATCGGTTTTCGTTTTCTTCCCCGATTTACGATCATATAAGTGTTAATAATAAAGCCAACTCAAATGAACCCAGATAAAAATCTGCTCCGGATATAAATAAAACAAGCCAGGTTTTTTTTAAACAAAAGGCCACCATGATACATGTTCCTCCTGCAGGTTTCTTCCTAGGTTTTGGCCTCTCTAGGGAGTTTTTCCTAGCCACCGTGCTTCTACACCTGCATTGCTTGCTGTTTGGGGGTTTAGGCTGGGTTTCTGTACAGCACTTTGAGATATCAGTTGATGTACGAAGGGCTATATAATTTGATTTGATTTGATTCTTGTAGGAGATATGCATCTGATGCGTTTGTGAGGCTGAATTGCCTTCATCAAAAGCGAATGCATTGTTTGTGTGCATATGTTTACTGGAATGGAGGCATGAAGATGGAGGCACACAAACCTGCAGTGCTGGAGGAACCCTCTGCCTCAGCTTGGGAGCTAATTTGCTGCCACAGGGTTGACAGATAGAACAGAGCTATGCCACCTGGGGAATACACACTCACACAAACACATGCGCACGCACACACGCACACACACAGCTGTCAAATTTGGCAGGGTTGCTCTCCCTCTCTCTAAACTACAATACCCCCCCCCCCCAACCCAAAAACAATACAAATGCAATGTCAGGTCAAGGCTGTAGAGTCTGTGACTCTTTGCATGTCCAGGTAAAGACAGGATGATTTATGATATCCATACTGGCTATATAGGCAATTCAATTGTATTATTTTGTTTCCCTCAGGTTTCATTTTACTACATTAAGTGTGCTCATATGAGTCATATACAAGACCTTTAGCGCATAGGGAAAACATTACTGAGAAAATGTTTGTGACTGGTAAACATTTGAAAGGTGAAACATTTCTCCATTGTTTCAACAAGGACCCTCACACAATGGCTCCATTGTGACCAACTGTATACAAGATTTCAATTTGAAATTTAAAGTTTCTCATAGCAGGAAAAAGTATCCTGCAGCCACAGGAAATGTAAATTATTGTGTGGATTATAATTAATGGACATTTTTGCTGGGGTCAATACATTTTTCATTAGGGCAAATCAAGAGTGAAATTTAAAAATGGAAATCACAAACTTTATAAGCCTTTCTAAACCTTGAAGACACTACGAGAGTCCTGCAACAACAGGGTGATCAAATTAAGATCCTACATTTGTATGCGGTCTTTTCTAAAGAGTCTATGATATTTTCTCACCATATGAAGGTCATCCTTGAGCTGCGTATAGATCTTTCTCCTTCATGCTTTGGCTCTCCTTTGTTCCTCTCACCGGAGAAGCCTTGCAGTTTTGAAAGTAGCCACACATAGTGTTGCCTCCCTCCTTCCCCTCACTCTCTTTTTCATTCCCTCTCTCTCTCTCTCTCTCTCTCTCTCTCTCTCTCTCTCTTTCATTCCCTCCCTCTCTCTCTCTCTCTCTCTCTCTCTCTTTTTCATTCTCTCTCTCTCTCTCTTTTTCATTCTCTCTCGCTCTCTCTTTTTCATTCTCTCATTCTCTCTCTCACTCTCTCTCTTTTTCATTCTCTCTCTCGCTCACTCACTCACTCACTCACTCACTCACTCACTCACTCACTCACTCACTCACTCACTCACTCACTCACTCACTCACTCACTCACTCACTCACTCACTCACTCTCTCACTCTCTCACACACCATACACTGAAAATGCACCCAGTTGCTATCGACCATTCTGGTCTGCTGTTCCGGTCTCTTTCCTCAACTGATGAATCGGATTAAATAAACATTGACAATTAGGAAAAAGGCCATACAGTGGGACAAGAGTTGAAACACCAGCTATGTATATGCATATGAGTCTTTGGTGTGAGGAGTCAATCATATCCTATCAGGGAGTGGGTAATAACATATTGCTGCCAGGGCCAAATTGCAGATTCATTTGATGAAGCACTAATCAAAGTTGATTGGTCGCTTGCACAAATTTGCAGATGTTATCGCAGGTGCAGCGAAATGCTTGTGTTTCTAGCTCCAACAGTGCAGTAATATGAGCAATAAGCAATGTCAGAGACCGGAATATAAATATATACAGTTGAAGTCAGAAGTTTACATACACTTGGGTTGGAGTCATTAAAACTCATTTTTTCAACCACTCCACAAATGTCTTGTTAACAAACTATAGTTTTGGCAAGTCAGTTAGAACATCTACTTTGTGCATGACACAAGTAATTTTTCCAACAACTGTTTACAGACAGATTATTTCAATAATAATTCACTGTATCACAATTCCAGTGGGTCAGAAGTTTACATACACCAAGTTGACTGTGCCTTTAAACAGCTTGGAAAATTCCAGAAAATTATGTCATGGCTTTAGAAGCTTCTGATAGGCTAATTGACATAATTTTAGTCAATTGGAGTTGTACCTGTGGATGTATTGCAATGCCTACCTTCAAACTCAGTGCCTCTTTGCTTGACATCATGGGAAAATCAAAAGAAATCAGTCAAGACCTCAATAAAAAAAATTGTAGACCACCACAAGTCTGGTACATCCTTGGGAGCAATTTCCAAGCGCCTGAAGGTACGATGTTCATCTGTACAAACAATAGTACACACGTATAAACACCATGGGACCACACAGCCGGCATACCGCTCAGGAAAGAGACGCGTTCTGTCTACTAGAGATGAACACACTTTGGTGCGAAAAGTGCAAATCAATCCCAGAACAACAGCAAAGGACCTTGTGAAGATGCTGGAGGAAACCGGTACAAAAGTATCTATATCCACAGTAAAACAAGTCCTATATCGACCTGAAAGGCCGCTCAGCAAGGAAGTAAAAGTACGATCTGCTCCAAAACTGCCATAAAAAAGCAAGACTACGGTTTATAACTGCACATGGGGACAAAGATCGTACTTTGTGAAGAAATGTCCTCTAGTCTTGTGAATCAATAATAGAACTGTTTGGCCATAATGACCATCGTTATGTTTGGAGGATAAAGGGGGAGGCTTGCAAGCCGAAGAACACCATCCCAACCGTGAAGCACGGAGGTGGCAGCATCATGTTGTGGGGGTGCTTTGCTGCAGGAGGGACTGGTGCACTTCACAAAATAGATGGCCTCATGAGGCAGGAAAATGATTTGGATATATTGAAGCAACATCTCAAGACATCAGTCAGGAAGTTACAGCTTGGTGGCAAATGGGTCTTCCAAATGGACAATGACCCCAAGCATACTTCCAAAGTTGTGGCAAAATGGCTTAAGGACAACAAAGTCAAGGTATTGGAGTGGCCAATGCTACCAAATACTAATTGAGTGTATGTAAACTTCTGACCCACTGGGAAAATGATCAAAGAAAAAAAGCTGAAATAAATCATTATCTCTAATATTATTCTAACATTTCACATTCTTAAAATAAAGTATAAAGTGGTGATCGAAACTGACCTAAGACAGGGAATTGTTACTAGGATTAAATGTCAGGAATTGTTGAAAGACTGAGTTTAAATTTCCGCACTGTCCATTCTGTCTTTAAACATCATTATATATATATATATACAGTGGGGAATTTACCATTTCGCTTGGCCCGGTGTTGCCATTTCCTGAACTCCTAAATGACGGATGATCAGTACAGTTTCTCTCTCTCTCTCTCTCTCTCTCTCTCTCTCTCTCTCTCGCCCAATTTTTCAGTTTTTGAAATGTTAAAAAAGTTTGAAATATCCAATAAATGCCGGTCCACTTCATGATTGTGTCCCACTTGTTGTTGATTCTTCACAAAAAAATACAGTTTTATATCTTTATGTTTGAAGCCTGAAATGTGGCAAAAGGTCGCAAAGTTCAAGGGGGCCGAATACTTTCGCAAGGCACTGTATATATATATATTGTGGCAAAGAAGGGGGTCGAGTGATAAGTGGCAGATATGTGAGAGCAGAACTAATAAACGGGCTCTGCCCGATCACTAAAACGGCCACCCCTGTCAGAACTACAGATCACAAAATGGCCGACAGCCAAAACTACAAGTCCCAGAAGCAAGGGGAACCCTCAGAAGGTGGAGCCAACCCACAGATAAAGGGTCAAGAAAAACCAGGAAGAGGGAGAGAGAGTGCTGGAAGGAGCTATGAACAATAGAGAAAGACACTATAGAGATTGGCTGGATTTACCGTGTATGAGCTGGATTGTTTTGGACATACCTGTTGGCATTTGGACCTGGACCTACCGAGAACCCGATTCGTGTACCGAACACTGCTATCCTTGACCTCGCCTACGGCCTGGGTGGACCAGGACGGAGAAACAAACACACAGGTACTGTCCTGTTCGAAAGAACTCTCATTCTTGGGTGATTTGGTGACAGTTTACCACTTAGTTTGTGACAAACGCTCCTAACCTTGAAGAGGTTTGCCACACATGGTGGAGGATGCGGGCATGGACTAACATACCACTGGTTAGGTAGAAGGAAAAAATAAATAAATGTTCAGTTAGCACTCCAAAGGGGAGTCAGTTTTTTTTTTGTTTTGGCTTTGTTTGGTTAGGACAGTTTTTCAGGAAAATGAGTATGGAGGGAGCCATACATGCCCTGTTACAAGCGGCGGCCGCCCAACAAGAGGCAACTAGAGCTCAACAAATAGTTCATCAGGATGCAATGCGAATGTATCAGGACACGTTACAGATCCAGCACCGCACCAACCAGCTGCTCACAGAAGAGCAAGAGAGAAACACCCGGGAGTTAAGAGAAGGCCTAAAGGGGCTAGCGGACCAAATTGGGGCTCAATTACCAGCTGCAAATACACAGAGGAGGGCCAATCATTTTCTTCAAAAAATGACAGCGCAGGATGATGTGGAAGCATATCTTACCACCTTCGAAAGGACGGCAGAGAGAGAGAGAAGTGGCGAAAGAAGAATGGGCAGGGCTTCTGGCACCATACCTGGCAGGGGACGCTCAAAAAGCGTATTTCGACCTGGAGTTGAAAGATGCACAGGATTACGATAAACTAAAGGGAGAGATCCTGACTAGACTGGGAGTGACTGATACCGTGAGGGCACACCGCTTCCACCAGTGGTCCTACCGACCGGGACAACCCCCACGAACACAGATGTTCGACTTGATTCACCTGGCACGGAAATGGTTGCGACCAGAGACCCGGTCATCCGCCGAGATTGTCGAGACCATCGTACTCAACCAGTTTCAGCGAGGTCTACCCCAAGAAGTGAGACGATGGGTTGGCCAGAATGAGGTACTTTCCGCCGACCATCTCGTGGGCCTGGTTGAACGGTATTGTACGGCAAGAACAGCTGAGCAGGCACAGGAGGAAAGATTCCCGTTCCCCAGGCATGGGCGAACCAGCGGACAGGGCAAGGCTGTCCCAACATATAGAGGGGGAAGAGAGCAGCGTGGGGCCATGAGGAAAGAATCAGGCCAAGACACTAAGGGAAAAAACGGAAACCGGGACTGGGGGTCGAGGGGGTCTCCCCCCCGAACCCCTATTATCTGTTACAATTGTAATCAACCAGGACATATTGCAGCCTACTGCCCTATTAAAGAAGAGCCAATGCAATGTAACCTTGGTGAAAATGAATATGATATACGGTATGCATGTCCTGTTGTAACCACTGTACTTGAAAGATCAAGAAACAAACATATGTGCAGGGTGAAGGTTGAAGGCAAAGAGGTTGAAGCACTGCTGGATTCCGGCAGTATGCTAACCCTGGTCGTTGCAGGCCTAGTGCCGACTCATAAACTGGATACAAGACAGGATATCAGTGTTACATGCATTCATGGGGATACCCGTCTGTACCCCACGGCCTTAGTGAGCATACAAACAGAGGACGGTCTGCTGGATTATGAGGTCGGCGTGGTCCCAAAGATGCCATATGATGTAATATTGGGTAGAGACTTTCCTAACTGCGAAGTTAGGCCACAAGAATGGCATATTTGAGAAGCCAACAACCCTGACCAAGCAGGAAGAAGCATGGGGCCTTCAACCAAAGCCAAGAAAAGAGGTCTCCCAGGGGACAACATCACAGGTGCTAGTAGGGGAGGAGGAGGATGAAGTGGCAAACCTCGCTGATAACGAACAGCCCGGTACTAGTGGGGCTGGGGTCGATCTGAATCCAGAGGACGACGATCTAGAACCAGCAGACCTGGCAGGGTCCTTGACTAATTTTGGGACGGCCCAAAACCAGGATCCAACCCTGCAGCAAGCCAGAGCAGATGTGCAGGTCGTAGATGGTACTCCCATAAATGTTGGGATGATGCCTAATAGTTTTCCCCACTTCATCATGAAAAAGGGTTTGGTGTACAGAGTCTCGAAAATAGGGGTTGATGTGGTGGAACAGTTGTTGGTTCCCACTCGGTACCGGAGGACAGTACTGGATCTAGCTCATGGGCACATTCTGGGTGGACACCTTGGTATCGATAAAACCCGAGACCGGATTGTAAGAAGGTTTTACTGGCCAGGAATTCAAGCTGAAGTGGCTCGGCATTGTGGAGAGTGCCCGGAGTGCCAGTTAACAGCTCCCCGACCAGCTTTTAGAAGCCCGTTAGTGCCACTCCCCATAATCGAAACGCCATTTGAGAGGATAGCGATGGATTTAGTGGGCCCACTACCCAAATCCGCCAGAGGGCACCAATACATTCTGGTCATTCTAGATTATGCCACTCGCTACCCAGAAGCCATTCCCCTTCGGACGATGACTTCCAAAAATATTGCAAAGGAATTAGTGCTCTTGTTCACCAGGGTAGGGGTTCCAAAGGAGATCCTTACCGACCAGGGGACCCCCTTTATGTCCCGCCTTATGGCGGACCTTTGTAAACTGTGGCAGGTGAAACAGTTGAGGACATCGGTTTACCATCCTCAGACGGACGGGCTGGTTGAGAGATTCAACCGAACCCTGAAGTCAATGCTCAGGAAGGTAATCGATAAGGATGGGAAAACTGGGATTGCATGTTGCCGTATCTGATGTTTGCCATTAGAGAGGTTCCTCAAGCCTCGCTGGGGTTTTCTCCCTTTGAGCTGGTATATGGGAGGCATCCCCGGGGAATCTTAGACATCGCCCGGGAAACCTGGGAGCACCAATCCACCCAGTATACTAGTGTCATAGAGCACGTCACGGAAATGCAAGACAGGATAGCCACAGTCATGCCCATCGTCAGAGAGCACATGAGACAAACACAAGAACACCAGCGGCACACTTATAACCGGCAGGCTACCCTGAGGGAATTTCAACCGGGAGATAAGGTGTTAGTGCTGATCCGCCCGGTAGAGTGTAAACTACTAGCCACATGGATAGGACCATATGAAGTACTGGAGAGAATAGGAGAAGTCAATTATCGGATCCGACAGCCAGGTCGACGGCCCCAGGAACAGATTTATCACATAAACCTGTTAAAAGCATGGAGAGAGAGAGAAACACTAATGGTCACATACCCCACACACATTCAGGAGACAGCCGAAGTAAATATCTCACCCACTCTGTCCCCAGCGCAAGTACAGGAAGTAAATACCCTGATCCAGAAAAACAGAGATGTGTTTTCAGAGGTACCTGGCCGAACTGAGGTTACGGCTCATGATATCGTTTCCCTACCAGGGAGAAAAGTGAGTATGAGGCCATATCGGGTACCCGAGGCTCGACGGGCCGCGATTAGAGCAGAGACTGAGAAAATGTTGACAGCTGGAGTGGTCGAAGAGTCACATAGTGAGTGGTCTAGCCCAATTGTGATGGTCTCCAAGCCCGATGGGTCTTTGCGGTTCTGTAACGACTTTCGGAAGGTAAATGAAATCTCGAAGTTTGATGCCTACCCCATGCCCCGAGTAGATGAACTACTGGAGAAAATCGGTCATGCTCGGTACATTACGACCCTTGATCTGACAAAAGGGTACTGGCAAATTCCTCTGACCCCCAGGGCCAAAGAAAAGACAGCCTTTGCAACACCTGACGGTTTGTTTCTATACACCGTCATGCCATTCGGCTTACACGGGGCCCCAGCCACCTTTCAACGGCTCATGGACAAAGTCCTAAAACCGCACAAAGCATACGCCGCAGCTTATTTAGATGACGTGGGGATCTACAGCCCAGATTGGGAATCCCACTTACCCCGGGTACAGGCAGTGTTAGATGCCCTTAAAAAGGCAGGGCTCACGGCAAACCCTGCCAAGTGTTATGTGGGGTTAGAGGAAACAGAGTATCTGGGATACACTGTGGGAAGAGGGTTAATCAAACCCCAACATAAGAAGGTGAAGGCAATTAGAGAATGGCCGAAACCAGTAAATAAGAAGCAGGTTCGAGCCTTCTTAGGGCTGACCGGTTACTACCGGAAGTTCATCCCAAGTTATGCCACAGTGGCCGCCCCACTTACCGACATGACTAGAGCCAGAGGGCCAAACATGGTCAAATGGGATGAAAGGGCCACCAAAGCATTTAGGACATTACAGGAGGCTCTCTGCTGTAATCCAGTGCTGGTGGTACCAGACTTTGAGAAAGAGTTTGTGGTTCAGACGGATGCCTCAGAGGTCGGCTTGGGAGCAGTGCTATCCCAAGAGGTAGAAGGGGTGGAACACCCCATCCTGTTTTTAAGCAGGAAGCTGGAACCACAGGAAACCAACTACTCAGTCGTTGAGAAAGAGGCGCTGGCAGTAAAGTGGGCTCTAGAAAGCCTGAAGTACTACCTGCTGGGGCGCCACTTCACCCTCATCAGTGACCATGCCCCACTCACCTGGATGCATAGGGCTAAAGAGAAGAACGCTCGGGTGATGCGGTGGTTTTTGAGTCTCCAACCGTTTCATTTTGACTTGAAACACAGAGCAGGGAAGGAAATGGGAAACGCGGATGGGTTATCCCGCATGCATGCATATTTTGCTGCGGTAGCCCGACCTAGGGGGTCGGATCTAGGGGGAGAGATATGTGGCAAAGAAGGGGGTCGAGTGATAAGTGGCAGATATGTGAGAGCAGAACTAATAAACGGGCTCTGCCCGATCACTAAAACGGCCACCCCTGTCAGAACTATAGATCACAAAATGGCCGACAGCCAAAACTACAAGTCCCAGAAGCAAGGGGAACCCTCAGAAGGTGGAGCCAACCCACAGATAAAGGGTCAAGAAAAACCAGGAAGAGGGAGAGAGAGTGCTGGAAGGAGCTATGAACAATAGAGAAAGACACTATAGAGATTGGCTGGATTTACCGTGTATGAGCTGGATTGTTTTGGACATACCTGTTGGCATTTGGACCTGGACCTACCGAGAACCCGATTCGTGTACCGAACACTGCTATCCTTGACCTCGCCTACGGCCTGGGTGGACCAGGACGGAGAAACAAACACACAGGTACTGTCCTGTTCGAAAGAACTCTCATTCTTGGGTGATTTGGTGACAGTTTACCACTTAGTTTGTGACAAACGCTCCTAACCTTGAAGAGGTTTGCCACAATATACACCTACTCATTCCAAGGTTTTTCTTTATTTGTACTATTTTCTACATTGGTGGAGTGCTGCAGAGATGGTTGTCCTTCTGAACTGTTCTTGCATCTCCACAAAGGAACTCTAGAGCGTTGTCAGAGTGACCATCGGGTTCTTGGTCACCTCCCTGACCAAGGCCTCTCATGAACCTGGTTGAGAGAATGCAAAGATTGTACAAAGCTATCATCAAGGCAAGGGTGGCTACTTTGAAGATTTTCTCAAATATCAAATATATTTTGATTTGTTTAACACTTTGTTGGATACTACATGATTCCATATGTTATTTCATAGTTTGATGTCTTCACTATTATTCTACAAGGTTGAAAATCGTAAATATAAAGAAAAACCCTGGAATGAGTAGGTGTGTCCAATCGTTTGACTGGTACTGTATATACAGCTCCTTCGGAAAGTATTCAGACCCCTTGACTTTTTCCACAATCTATACACAATAACCCATAACCCTTAATGATAGAAGTGAAAAACGTTTTTATTTTTTTTATTTGTGCAAATATATAAAAAGAGAATATCTTATTTACATAAGTATTCAGATCCTTTGCTATGAGACTCAAAATCTAGCTCAGGTGCATCCTGTTTCCATTGATCATCCTTGAGTTGTTTCCACAACTTCATTGAAGTCCACCTGTTGTAAATTCAATAGATTGGAAATGATTTGGAGAGGTACACACCTGTCTATATAAGCTCCCACAGTTGAAAGTGCATGTCAGAGCAAAGATCCAAGCCATGAGGTTGAAGGAATTGTCCGTAGACCTCAAAGACAGGATTGTGTCGAGCCACATATCTGGGGAAGGGCACCAAAACATTTCTGCAGTATTGAACGTCCCTATTCTTAAATGGAAGAAGTTTGGAACCATCAAAAATCTTCCTAGAGCTGGCCACCCGGCCAAACTGAGCAATCTGGGGAGAAGGGCCTTGGTCGGGGATGTGACCAAGAACCCGATGGTCACTCTGACAGAGCTTTAGAGTTCCTCTGTGGAGATGGTTGTCCTTCTGGAAGATTATCCCATCTCTGCAGCATTCCACCAATCAGGCCTTTATGGTAGAGTGGCCAGACAGAAGCCACTCCTCAGTAAAAGGCACATGACATTCTGCTTGGAGTTTGCCAAAAGGCGCCTAAAACAAGATTCTCTGGTCTGACAAAATCAAGATTGAACTCTTTGGCCTGAATGCCAAGCGTCACATCTGGAGGAAACCTGGCACCATTCCTACGGTGAAGCATGGTGGTGGCAGCATCATGCTGTGGGGATGTTTTTCAGCGGCAGGGACTGGGACACTAGTCAGTATTGAGGCAACGATTAACGAAGCAAAGTACAGAGAGCTCCTTGATGAAAACCTGCTCCAGGGCACTCTGGACCTCCGACTAGGGCGAAGGTTCACCTTCCAACAGGACAACCACCATAAGCACACAGCCAAGACAATGCAGGAGTGGCATCGGGACAAGTTTCTGAATGTCCTTGAGTGACCCAGCCAGAGACTGGACTTAAACCCAATTGAACATCTCTGGAGAGACCTGAAAATAGCTGTGCAGCAACACTTCCCATCCAACCAGACAGAGCTTGAGAAGATCTGTAGAGAAGAATGGGAGAAACTCCCCAAATACAGGTGTGCCAAGCTTGTAGCGTAATACCCAAGAAGACTCAAGGCTGTAATTGCTGCCAAAGGTGCTTCAACAAAGTGCTGAGTAAAGTGTTTGAATACTTGATTGAAATTGAAATGTTTTTGTTTTTATTTACAAATTAGCAACAATTTCCAAAAAACGTTTTGCTTTGTCATGATGGTGTATTGTGTGCAATTTGATAAGGGAAACAACGATTTAGTCAATGTTAAAATAAGGCTGTAAAAGTAACAAAATGTGGAAAAAGTCAAAGGGTCTGAATACTTTCCGGAGGCACTATATATATATATATATATATACAAGTGGTGTTTAAAGATAGTATGGACAGTACGTGAAGAGAAAAGGTGTGTACATCAAAATATATATATATATATGTAGGGTGAGCCATGACTAGAATACAGTATATTCATTTGAAGAGGTAAAGCAGTATGTAAACATTAATAAAGTGACCAGTGTTCAGTGACTATCTACATGGGCAGCAGTCTCTAAGGTGCAGGGTAGAGTACCGGGTGGTATCCAAATAGGACAGTGACTAAGGCTAGTAGTGACTGTTTAACATTTTGATGGCCTGGAGATAGAAGCTGTTTCACAGTCTCTCGGCTCCAGCTTTGTTGCACCTGTATTGCCTCCGCCTTCTTGAGGGTATTGGGGTGAACAGGCCGTGGCTCGGACGTCTGAGATTCTTGATGATCTTCTTGGCCTTCCTGTGACACCGGGTGCTATAGATGTCCTGGAGGGCAGGCAGTGTTCCTGGTGATGCAATGGGCTGACCGCACCACCCTCTGGAGAGCCCTGCGGTTGCGGACGATGCAATTACCTGACCAGGCGGTGATACAGCCCGACAGGGTGCTCTCACTGGTGCATCTGTAGAACTTTAATGGTCTTCAGGGCCAAACCAAATTTCTTCCGCCTCCTGAGGTTGAAGAGGCGCTGTTGCACCTTCTTCACCACACTGTGTGTGTGTGTGTGAAGGACCCATTTCAGGTTGTCAGTGATGTGCACGCCAAGGAACTTAAAGCTTTCGTATGAGCGTAATATCCGTTAATTCAATTTTATGACACCATCTGCGACATGCTGAAATGCCAGAGCAGCAGTTAGCACTTCACTAAGCCCTCTCCTCACCTTAGCTTACCTCTGATTTACAAGGGGTCATACAAGTGTGACTACGGAACCACTGCCACAACACAACCATAATGGCCTGGTCCCTGTCGTGAACATAAACATAGACTCCATACAGACCAGCTGCTAATGCATGCCTGTTAACACGTGCAGTATGTATCCATAAGGAAATTGTGTCATTAAAAAACAGACCTAATAACCTGCCCAGGGACTGCGGTAGAAAATTTGCCGGCTGGCTAAAACCGTCACTTTTACTGAAACGTTGATTAATGTACACTGTCCCTGTAAAAATCAAAACAAACTCAAATTCAAACCGTAACCAGGTAATTAAAGGTGTCTGGGAAATAAGTCTACATCAAAAAAATACATCATGTGACGTGGGAAAAGACGTCAGTTTTGTCCGCTTGTTATATGCTATGTGCTTATAGCTGTGTTCTATAAATACAGCATACAGACTCAGTCCTCTCTCTTTCCAATGGTTAATGGGGGTGTTATACACCAAAGCGCTGATGATAATTCATGAAACCCCTGAGCAACTTGTTTTGGTGTTTCCATGGGGGTTCTATAAATTGGTAAGCTGTTGATTATTTTGTGGTAGAGGCAGCAATGCATGGAGAGCATCGGGGCAGCAGGGGATGAGGGGAATCAGGGCAGCAGGGGATGGGGAGCATCGGGGCAGCAGGGGATGAGGGGAATCAGGGCAGCAGGGGATGGGTGGCATCGGGGCAGCAGGGAAGAGTCACCCTCCCCTCCCTGACCTCTCCACCCCTCCTTGGGGCCCATCCAGGCCCATAAGAATGCAGGTGGTGACCTGGAAGACCGTCACCTCGGCTAGGGAGTGCTAAGCGACAAGGGCTGAGCGGGGAGCAGGAACTATGGGCAAGATTAGAGGAGTGGCTCAAGACATCATAAACCAACATGTTCAATGCCCTTGCATGGAGTTCCACAAACACCCACTCGCACAAATGCATAGATGTACAGACAGCAAACTGGGTGTCCCATGGCACAAACAACCACATACACACAAACCCTCCCACATGCTCACAGTCACACACATTAATACAGAAGCAAATACACTGATGACTTGCTGACACACACAGCCACAAACAAGCACATACATAGAGTTGAAGTCGGATGTTTACATACACCTTAGCCAAATACATTTAAACTCAGTTTTTCACAATTCCTGACATGTAATCCTAGTAAAAATGTCCTTTCTTGGGTCAGTTAGGATCATAACTTTATTTTAAGAATGTGAAATGTCAGAATAATATTAGAGAATGATTTATTTCAGCTGTTAGTTCTTTCATCACATTCCCAGTGGGTCAAAAGTTTACATACACTCAATTAGTATTTGGTAGCCTTGCCTTTAAATTATTTAACTTAGGTTAAACGTTTCTGGTAGCCTTCCACAAGCTTCCCACAATAAGTTGGGCGAATTTTGGCCCATTTTTCCTGACAGAGCTGGTGTAACTGAGTCATGTTTGTAGGCCTCCTTGCTCGCACATGCTTTTTCAGTTCTGCTCACAAATTCTCTATAGAATTGAGGTCAGGGCATTGTGATGGCCACTCCAATACCTTGACTTTGTTGTCCTTAAGCCATTTTGCCACAACTTTGGAAGTATGCTTGGGGTCATTGTCCGTTTGGATGACGCATTTGCAACCAAGCTTTAACTTCCTGACTGATGTCTTGAGATGTTGCTTCAATATATCCACATAATTTTCCTGCCTCATAACGCCATCTATTTTCTGAAGTGCACCAGTCCCTCCTGCAGCAAAGCACCCCCACAACATGATGCTGCTACCCCTGTGCTTCACAGTTGGGATGGTGTTCTTCGGGTTGCAAGCCTCCCCCTTTTTCCTCCAAACATAACAATGGTCATTATGGCCAAACAGTTCTATTTTTGTTTCATCAGACCAGAGGACATTTCTCCAAAAAGTACGGTCTTTGTCCCCATGTGCAGTTGCAAACCGTGTCTGGCTTTTTTATGGAGGTTTTGGAACAGTGGCTTCTTTCTTGCTGAGCGGCCTTTCAGGTTATGTCGATATAGGACTCGTTTTACTGTGGATATAGATACTTTTGTACCCGTTTCCTCCAGCATCTTCACAAGGTCCTTTGCTGTTGTTCTGGGATTGATTTGCACTTTTCGCACCAAAGTACGTTCATCTCTAGGAGACAGAACGAACGCGTCTCCTTCCTGAGCAGTATGAGAGGGCTTCGTGGTCCCATGGTGTTTATACTTGCGTACTATTGTTTGTACAGATGAACGTGGTACCTTTAGGCATTTGGAAATTGCTCCCAAGGATGAACCAGACTTGTGGAGGTCCACAATTTTTTCTGAGGTCTTGACTGATTTCTTTTGATTTTCCCATGATGTCAAGCAAAGAGGCACTGAGTTTGAAGGTAGGCCTTGAAATACATCCACAGGTACACCTCCAATTGACTCAAATGATGTCATTTAGCCTATCAGAAGCTTCTAAAGCCATGACATCATTTTCGGGAATTCTCCAAGCTGTTTAAAGGCACAGTCAATTTAGTGTATTTAAACTTCTGACCTGCTGGAATTGTGATACAGTGAATTATAAGTGAAATAATCTGTCTGTAAACAATTGTTGGAAAAATGACTTGTGTCATGCGCAAAGTAGATGTCCTAACCGACTTGCCTAAACTATTGTTTGTTAACAAGAAATTTCTGGAGTGGCTGAAAACACGTTTTAATGACTCCAACATAAGTGTATGTAAACTTCCAACTTCAACTGTCCATGCTAAAATCACCACTGAGTTGATGCAAGCTTTGACTGGAATCCAGTGGAGTTTGCGAAGGAGCGAGGTGACATGAGAGAACTTGGGAAGGTTGAAAACCAGGCGGGCTGCAACGTACTGGATATGTTGCAGGGGATTGATGGCACAACCTAAAACACAAAACCAAATCTACACTGGAGTTGCTCACCAAGACAACATTGAATGGCCTAGTTACAGTTTTGAATATTGTACAATCCAGCTGTGCAAAGCTCTTAGAGACTTACCCCAAAAGACTCACAGCTGTAATCGCTGCCAAATGTGCTTCTATAAAGTTTGGACTCGGGGGTGTGAATACTAATGTTAAGGAGCTCAGTATTTCTGTATTTCATTTTCAATAAATTTGCAAAATGTTCTAAAAATGTGTTTTCACTTGAACCCATCTCAAATTCATGCTGTGACACAACAAAATGTGGAATAAGGCAAAGGGTATGAATACTTTCTGAAAACACTGTATATCGACATCCTCAAGGACTTTCTTGTGACCAACCTGCACTCTCCAGTCTCTCCCTTGTCAAGGATCTCCCTTCTCTCTCATTACTGACATCCACACAAGGAATTACTCTGGGACGAGCACAGACAAATAACACTGGCGTCCAACTTCACAATAAAGCCAAATAACACTTGCCAAAATTATTGTTTGTTAACAAGAAATTTGTGGAGTTTTAATGACTCCAACCTAAGTGTATGTAAACTTCCGATTTCAACTGTACATACACTAGTCACTTTAATAATGCTTATATAATGTTTACATACTGCTATACTCATTTCATATGTATATACTGTATTCTATTCTACTGCCTTTTAGTCAATGCCACTCCAACATTGCTCAATCTAATATTTACATATTTCTTAATCCCATTATTTTACTTTTAGATGTGTGTATTGTTGTGAATCGTTTTTATATACTACGGCACTGTTAGATACTACTGCACTGTTAGATGCTACTGCACTGTTGAAGCTAGGAACACAAGCATTTAGCTACACTAGCAATAACATCTGCTAAATACGTGTATGTGACCAATACAATTTGATTTGATTTACAAATACACATACACGTGCACGCACACACACACACGCTGGAGGAATGCTGCAATTGGTAATTGTAGCCACAGGGCAGCATTTAGTATTTTTCATGAGGAGGTTGACCCCACAGTGCCTTTCACTCTCTATTGCTAAACTCCCCAGCCAGAAAGAAATGGCTCTACATTTTCAAGCCCCAGTACCACAGCTCTCTGTCAGCTGTCATCTTTACCCATCCCATGTCCGCTCTGGGCTTTCTTTACATGATCAATTGTCAAATAGGGGAATAGTTTTCAACTAAATGTTTTTGTTAATAATGATGACATACGACAATCCTCTGAAGTATCAACAACTGTGTTTTTTTGTTTGATTGATCATCATTTTATATCAAAATTAGATTGAGCAACATTTACAAACAAAATTATACGAGCAGAAATATGCGTTCACTTGAGGCCATCATTCATAAGGTTATTACGGTACATTTCAGACTGGATACTTACATTTATAGATTTATTGCATATAATTGCTGTTCTATCTTCATCTCCATAATGCTCCATACCTACTGACAAATGGTGAAATAAATCATGTGTGATTTTTAAATTCATGACCTTTCGTTTGAGGGGAATTTATGTAAATCAGGTGTAGCGTAGTGGATCCCTTCAGACCAGCTATCCATTTCATTATGATTGATGGGAATTCATGCATTTTTATGGCCCAAAAATATCACTATGGTAGAATGAGTTAAGTGGAATTAAATTGACTGTGTTTTTGTCTGTGCATCTTGACCATTGAGATCATTTTGCTAGTTTGTCTTCAGGTTACCTCATCTAAACTACAAGCACCAACCCATTTCTACTAAATGAATGCCTTCTCTTTTCCAAAAACACGATACCCTAGGCCAGTCGTTCCCAAACTGTGGGGCGTGAGGGGTTGGCGGAGTAAGGAACTTAGTCCGGCTTTCAACTTACTCTTAAAAGTTGTAATAATAGAATGCACAGGGTCACATTTTTTAATTGGTTCATTTCTCTTGTCATGTCAGTCATTGCATAACTTGTCAGAAATGTCCAGATCAACTAGCCCCTGTCAGCTAACGTTTTTTAAGCTACGTTTTTTAGCCCATAGATTTAGTTGTAATCTTTGAGTCACTCAAATATCACATGAATACACATTGGACATGCCAAAATGTATAGAATTGCAAGAAAATTTGCTTTAAAACTGCTAAATGTTATCGGCAACCTTTCACAAAATGTGTGAATTGCAGGAAATAAGTTTTAAACTTATTGTGTATCCACTAACAAGAGGGGTGTGAACAGTTTGTGTCTTGAACAGTGCTTGTGCCCTTAGAACTGGACGTGGCGTGCTTGTAGGCAACATTTTTGTGGTGCAAAAGAGCAGACATCTGTGCTAAAAAATACAATGAACCCCATTTTAATCTGGCAGCGTGATATTATTTTGAAGTTGTTTTCAACTGTGTGCAATGTAAATCATGCTGCCAGATTTAGGCTTATTGGCACCACGAAAATGTCAAAATAATATTATGTCCTGAATTTAAAAAGAGTGAGTAGATCATTTCACAGTTCGCCCACAGATTTTCCTGAAGAAAATACATTTGTCTCATCAATGGTGCATAGGCCTACAGATAAGAGCTTTTGGACATTATTAAGTAGCTGGATATGTTTCACCTCCATTTAATTGCTTATGATTGATTTCATGTATGCCAGAGATATTGTTTTGCTGGAAAATGATTTCCTCCACTCCGTCAAATATTGACACAGTTCCAGCTCTGTGAGTCATACGAGATGCTTCCCTCAAGATCACCACACAGCAAATGTAAATGTACCAATCACTCCAACACATAGTGGACAGAATGGCCTAGATCTTAAACAAGAGTTATATTTGTATGGAAACATATCATATTTTTGATGTGGGTAAAGGATTCGTATAGATCTGTGGGCGAGAGTTCCATCTTCTATGTGATGATCACCTCTCATTATGAAACATAATGGGGAGCGTTAATCATTGATGGACATTAGGAACACATTGTGACCATAGAGGACTTACATCATGATATACGCCTGCTAAGATCACAGCCATATACTGTATATATTAGGCTCTTCTGATGACGGGGCACTTATGCAAGGCCATCATGTGATGTTCCCTGGCCGTGCATCAAATCCTCCAGCCTCACAGAGAAATAATGCTGGTGCCTACGTGCATATACTACACGTGTATCAGTACATTAACTGAATGTGCCGTAGTGTGTGTGTGTATGCGTGTGTAATGTGATACAAGCAACGTCAAGAGGAAACAAACAACATGTTGACACCGAGATTCACATCACTTCTATCATATTGTCTCTCCTTCAACAGAACGCAATCACACACCACATGCCATTCAAAGAGCGCTGCCGCCGTTGGCCTCTCATGAGTATACCCGTTACCATATCTAAAAGCTAGACGTCCGCTAATCTCATGGCTAACTGTCATAGTCATAATTGATAACCACATACTGGTAACTGCCAAAAATAATGGAAACACTTCTATAGCCCAACACCCTATTAAGACACTTTATGTTGGTGTTTCCTTTATGTTGGCAGTTACATTTTTAGTTTAAAAAAAAGTAACCTTTATTTAACTAGGCAAGTCAGTAAAGAACATGTTCTTATTTACAATGACAGCCAACCCCGGACGACGCTGGGCCAATTGTGCGCCGCCCTATGGTACTCCCAATCACGGCTGTTTGTGATACAGCCTGGAATTGAACCAAGGTCTGTAGTGACGCCTCTAGCACTGAGATGCAGTGCCTTAGACCACTGCACCACTCGGGAGCCCAACATGTACGTCCTCATCCAGCTCGGCATGTCAGTATGGTTTGACTGAATCATGGAATACCTGTCCTGCCTGTTGAGTCATGGTGTGCCCTCAAGGGCGCCATGAAATCGATACACTCTGACCAGAAAGGACTGCTAGCACGCCATTCACCTGTGTGTGTGTTTTTGGCTGTGTGTGTGTGTGTGTGTTTGTGCGTCTGTGTGCCATGTTGGTGTTCGTCTGTAATGTATGCTGATACATATCATTAGTGTGTGTCCTGTACTTACAGAAGAACTATGTGTTATTCACCTGAGGCTGTGTGTGTGAAAATGACTCTCAGTGACATGTTGTCTTGAGCTTAGCCGCCCGCAGGAAGTACAATTCTGAATACAAATATTAAAATATGAATACATTTCTCTCTCACTCATTTTGAGGACATATGGTATTGATGTGGTCTTGAGGACACATTGTATGGTATGCTACTGTTGACATGTGGTTAACCTGTACATGTCAAGTTACATACAGTTATGTTAGGGAGAAAGTCTACTTTCATGCCATTCACTGGTGTGTCTGACAAGCCCTTCAGCGATGTGTACTGCTGACTGACTAGATTGTTTACCTGTGCGTAGCATGTACAGTGGGGCAAAAAAGTATTTAGTCAGCCACCAATTGTGCAAGTTCTCCCACTTAAAAATATGAGAGAGGCCTGTAATTTTCATCATAGGTACACTTCAACTATGACAGACAAAATTAGGGAAAAAAATCCAGAAAATCACATTGTAGGATTTTTTATGAATTTATTTGCAAATTATGGTGGAAAATAAGTATTTGGTCAATAACAAAAGTTTATCTCAATACTTTGTTATATACCCTTTGCTGGCAATGACAGAGGTCAAACGTTTTCTGTAAGTTGTTGGTATTTTGGCCCATTCCTCCATGCAGATCTCCTCTAGAGCAGTGATGTTTTGGGGCTGTTGCTGGGCAACACGGACTTTCAACTCCCTCCAAAGATTTTCTATGGGGTTGAGATCTGGAGACTGGCTAGGCCACTCCAGGATCTTGAAATGCTTCTTACGAAGCCACTTCCTTCATTTCACTCAAAATCTCACGATACATGGCCCCATTCATCCTTTCCTTTACACGGATCAGTCGTCCTGGTCCCTTTGCAGAAAAACAGCCCCAAAGCATGACGTTTCCACCCCCATGCTTCACAGTAGGTATGGTGTTCTTTGGATGCAACTCAGCATTCTTTGTCCTCCAAACACGTCGAGTTGAGTTTTTACCAAAAAGTTATATTTTGGTTTCATCTGACCATATGGCATTCTCCCAATCTTCTTCTGGATCATCCAAATGCTCTCTAGCAAACTTCAGACGGGCCTGGACATGTACTGGCTTAAGCAGGGGAACACGTCTGGCACTGCAGGATTTGAGTCCCTGGCGGCATAGTGTGTTACTGATGGTAGGCTTTGTTACTTTGGTCCCAGCTCTCTGTAGGTCATTCACTAGGTCCCCCCGTGTGGTTCTGGGTTTTTTCTCACCATTCTTGTGATCATTTTGACCCCACGGGGTGAGATCTTGCATGGAGCCCCAGATCGAGGGAGATTATCAGTGGTCTTATATGTCTTCCATTTCCTAATAATTTCTCCCACAGTTGATTTCTTCAAACCAAGCTGCTTACCTATTGCAGATTCAGTCTTCCCAGCCTGGTGCAGGTCTACAATTTTGTTTCTGGTGTCCTTTGACAGCTCTTTGGTCTTGGCCATAGTGGAGTTTGGAGTGTGAATGTTTGAGGTTGTGGACAGGTGTCTTTTATACTGATAACAAGTTCAAACAGGTGCCATTAATACAGGTAACGAGTGGAGGACAGAGGAGCCTCTTAAAGAAGAAGTTACTGGTCTGTGAGAGACAGAAATCTTGCTTGTTTGTAGGTGACCAAATACTTGTTTTCCACCATAATTTGGAAATAAATTCATTAAAAATCCTACAATGTGATTTTCTGGATTTTCCCCCTCATTTTGTCGGTCATAGTTTAAGTGTACCTATGATGAAAATTACAGGGCTCTCATCTTTTTAAGTGGGAGAACTTGCACAATTGGTGGCTGACTAAATACCTTTTTGCCCCACTGTACAAGCCTGCTCTGAGATTTGATACAATGTTCAGAATGACATAACTCACTCCACATTGTCCAGGAGGCCTTGTAAGACGTGTTGCCTGGCTCATACATAGGAGTGCATGAAGTAGTGTAGTGCAAAATACAAGGAGCCCACTGCCACCACAGGCCTTCTGTCAACTGATAAGCACTGTATTAGTACTGTTCTATGAAATCTGGCACTAAACGGAACAGGCCGTTCTATATTGGCAGTGGTTGCTATACAATTGTTCCTGATGTATGGCCAGTTGCTATTCCGCTTTCCTTGTGGTCCATCATCACTACCTGACATACAACAAACAGAGTAATTACACTACAATTGTACGGGATGGGTTGTATGAGGGAGGTCATCAGGACTATGTGTTGACTGATGATAGTATCACACAGTTTGTATTTTTCTAAAAGCTAGAGAGTTTTTTCAAACTTAGCTTTTGTGCACCATGCCATTTGATTAAGTGAGATGAATGTTTCATACAAACATGAAAGAGTAAACTGATAGTGTTTAACCACAAAGGATGCATTGGCTATAAAAGCATCTGTCGGCAGGTTAAACAAAAAGTGTCGCTAGGATCAACCACTGTCTTAAGGATATGTTAACCTTTTCTGCTGTTCCCATGACAACCATTAAGGGTGGAGGGATGTATGAAGTACATAAACGTGAAGAGGGAGCATTTTACACACTACTGCCAGTCAATCAGTGTATGTGAATATCTCATCTACTGATATCACCAATGCAATTTCCACTGGTTTGATCTTGATCTGGTTTAACTCTTGACACCAAACATCATTTTTTTCAAGGATATGTCTAAAACTGAAAGTGTGCTATTTCATGATCCATCTCTCTATCTATTAAATTCATTGTAGAATTGAAATGAACTAAATCTGGGACTTCAGTGCAAGTCTACCGATACGTCCAAAACTGAAGTTTCTTTGAGATTAAAAAAAATGGCTGCGATAGAATATCTATCAAGGCCCATATGTTAAGGGACAAGGGATTAAATTAATCATCAAGCTTTGAATCAGCTGTGTGGTTTTAGGGCAAAAAAACTAACCGTGCACCCCTTGGGGTCCCCAAGACCGAGTTTGGGAAACATTGTGCTTCACGTTGAAGCTCCAGACAAGAGGAGATATTTCATTGTTAGGCTTTAATGTTCTCCAAATCTTCAGCTCCTGGCAAGAAAGGATCTAGATCAATAGTTTCACTTTTCACAGAGAGACAGAGAGAGAGAGAGAGAGAGAGAGAGAGAGAGAGAGAGAGAGAGAGAGAGAATAGCCATGGACAAATTAGAGAAAAAGAGAGATTGGCAAGAGAGAGGGAGAGAAAGAGAGCATGAGAGAGCGATGCACTATACAAATAATAACAGGCAGTCACATATTTCGGTGGGTATTAAAAATATGTTGCTGAGGTAGCAAATGTTTATAACATGCCATTGCTTAACTTGAACTAAAATGCCATGTTTCACTCAGTGTATAAGAGAAGGCTCCCAAGCAGATCCACTGTTGGTGATTGGCCGACATATTCTCCTTTAGTTCAGGAATGCTTTTCTACACCAATTTCACAATGAATGCAATTTATCTTTGGATGAATTCCAATGTGTACACTGTGTAAAAACAAAAACATGTGTTTTCAAGTTATGACACAAAACTCCTTTAATGTGTGCAATACTTTTTTGAAGGGCTGACAGATTTCGATAAAGCTGATCTACTTTCTTACAACTACAGACTAATCAAGATATGCATGGCTTTTTTTAGGCTATAGGCCTATGGCTTTATATATGGCTATAGGCCTATGGCTTTATATATGGCTATAGGCAGGCCTATGGCTTTATATATGGCTATAGGCAGGCCTATGGCTTTATATATGGCTATAGGCCTATGGCTTTATATATGGCTATAGGCCTATGGCTTTATATATGGCTATAGGCCTATGGCTTTATATATGGCTATAGGCCTATGGCTTTATATATGGCTATAGACCTATGGCTTTATATATGGCTATAGGCCTATGGCTTTATATATAATTAAAATGCTAACATACATTATAGGCTACATTATTATCTGGCATTGTTAGCAATTTAACCTTTTTTCCAGAATGTTGTATCTCTAAGGTAAATAACCATGTAATGAAAGCAGACTTACCTTAATAGCAGAACGAAAAGTGTACAGCCTTTTCCAGAAAAAAAGACCCCGGGTTTTCTTTCCAAGCACTGTTGTTCTAAAGCCAAAAATAGGCTTATGTTTAGATGTGGGCATCAGCAATATTAATATTATTATTATTATTATTTTATTGTTTTGCCTGTTGACCTTTATTACCAATGTGTATAATTTAATTCCCTTTCTAAGTCGTACTTCTTGTCTAGTATATTAACTGAAATTAAAGCATTGGTTAAAGCTCCAACATTGCTGCACTCCCTACCCATGCCTCTTTGATTGTGTTCCTGTCTTTGTATTTAAACATCCGGGTTTTCCCACTGACTGTGCTTACTCTGGCTTACTCCCCCTCTCAGAAGCCATTTTGGACTCAGTTCAGTTTCTTGCATGTGAATATCGGACCCTGTCCTCAGCCATTCACCACTACACAGTAGAAAAGGTTAACGCGCACCGCGGAGCGAGAAAATTGTTTCTTTGAAACATCGAGTTTATTTTACCCTGTCGATTTTACATCCTGGATTCGACCGACCCTTTCCCAATGGATTTGTTTATATTTAAAACTTGTTTTTAGCCCGTGCAATTTTGTTGCATTGGGGGGCTGGTACACACAAAAGCAACGCAAACTCTTGGTGCGGTGGACATCGAAGGCCTTGGGACATTTGGCTCGTTGTGTTGTGCTATCATCTTTTTAAATGTTCGCAAAGGAAAATAGGTTAAAAAGGAGAACATCTGGTGTGTTTCTTTTTAATTAAAGGAATATGTTTGCTTCCTGTCTGACTTTTGCACTTCTGGGAACTTTTTGTGCAGGTAAGCACCATATTTATGTAATAGGCTATCGCTTACTCTTATGGTTTGAATTGGCAATCAGAATGTATTCAGTGATTTCACACTAACAGAAAAGCAGAACACAAATTCTGATTATTCTAATGTAACCAAACCAGGGATAACGTGCTGTAGGTAGTCACTTGACTATTGATATTGGCTCTATCGAATGGTACAAAAATGACACATTTAATGGCATTACAATAGCTAAGGCAATAATTAAATGGGTAACATTTTGTATGTTTGTTATTTTGAGTATTGATGCGAAAGGTTATTTAAGCTTTTCGGTGCATTGGTTCACTGTAGATCAATAAGTAATTCGCGACAACATACAATTTCGAATGAGTTTGATATATTTCCTATAACAATCTTCAATGATTAGTCATTAAAATATAAGTGTCGCATTTATTTGAACGACAGCTTATCGTATTTGGCTGAAATGTGAAAGCAGGACCGTTTAAAAAAAAAAGAAGCCTACGATGAAGTCATGTGGCCTCATATGTTGCAAAGATATCGTTGCTTTAGGAGTGTTTACGACTCTATTAGGAATGCATAGATGGAGAAACACAAGGTGATGCATTTGGAAGTGTTTACACGTGTATCAGACTTCAGTGTATTTTGACCTGTGTAGACTAAATTAAACCACATGATAGATATTCAATCTCCATTGAAGCGCGCTGACAGAGGTGTTGAAATTGATGTGAATGATGCTTAGAATTCCACTTATTTCGCACAGCCCACATCACTTGTAGCCTAATTGATAATTAATGTATTTTTTGGCATGTATTCTCTCAGAGCAGTAGGATGAGTACTCCAAATAACTATATATTTATTTATTTAGCATTCTACTCTGGATTTCCACGCAAAATGTGATTGTTCATGTCCTCATTATCTAGTTCAGTGACGCATACATTTAGGCCTATATACCTGTAGGTTCGCAGATTTCATTTTTGGCCATTTGTTTATCACTGCTGCTTTGTTGTGTAGTTCCCTCCTTGTTTAGTCGACTTTGGGGGAGGGGTGCGTATGGGGTTGGGGTGAAAATGGCTCTTGTGTTTATTTTCGCTTTTGCTGAAATAAAATTATTTATTTATTTTGACCTGAAATGTAGATATGTTAATGAATCCGTTTGTGTATGGTTATGGTTACCATTCATCCCAGTCAGACACAAGTTATTTGTCATTTGGCTGCATGATTGTTGCAAACACTATCCTAACATCTCTGATATTTTGGTAATAGGTTAAAGTGGCAATTCTTGATACTTAGCCAATACATTCTACAGTGACTTGGTTAGCCTACATATTGAAGTGCTGATATTGTTTCATTTTACGTCTCTTCACCTTAGTAGTTCTTGGAATTTCTGCAATTTTCTAATTCCAAGATTTGTTGTGAATGACCGTAGTCCGCTATTTGATTATGGTGCCATGGTTGTTGCACTCTTCAGACTTTGATTGAAAAGGAAAATGGTTATTGCTTCAAAACAAAAATAGAATTCGACAGAATAGCCACAGTTACTATTTTACTATTTCTATTCATGAATGAGTTTCAAGATTCAGTAATGTCATGAGGTTTTCAATAACCTACAATTTAATACAAGGAGCGTTTGATAAGTGTGGTTGTGGGAAACCCACAGGACTTTTCTCAGCACGTGGGACCAGCTATTTTGTATCTCCATGACATTTCAGCTGAATACAGTCAAAGTCAGTTCCATTTCTTTCTGAATAACTTTGAAGTGATTAAGGATTTATTTTTGTATACTTACTTACTCATTCCAGTTTTTTTTACTATTTTCTACATTGTAGAATAATAGTAAAGACATCAAATCTATGAAATAGCACATGGAATCATGTAGTAACCAAAAAAGTGTTAAACAAATCTAAATGTATTTTAGATTCTTCAAAGTCAAATCAAATTTTATTGGCACATACACGTGTTTAGGCAACGTTATTGCAGGTGTAGCAAAATGCTTGGAGCCACCCTTTGCCTTGATGACAGCTTTAAACACTCTTGGCAGTCTCTCAACCAGCTTCACATGGAATGCTTTTCCAACGGTCTTGGAGTTCCCACATGCTGAGCAGTTGTTGGCTGCTTTTACATTTGATTTGATTTACATTTAAGCATTATTTAACTAGGCAAGTCAGACGAGAACAAATTCTGATTTACAATGACAGCCAAACCCGGACAACGCTGGGACAATTATTCGCCACCCTATGGGACTCCCAATCACGGCCTGATGTGATACAGCCTGGATTCAAACCAGGGACTGCAGTGATGCCTCTTGCGCTGAGATGCAGTGCCTTCGACTGCTGCGCCACTCGGGAGCCCTTCCGTCACTCTGCGGTCCAACTCATCCCTAACCATCTCAATTGGGTTGAGGTTGGGTGATTGTGGAGGCCAGGTCATCTGATGCAGCACTCCATCACTCTCCTTGTTCAAATAGCTCTTACGCAGCCTGGAGGTGTGTTGAGTCATTGTGCTGTTGAAAACAAATGGTAGTCCCACTAAGCGCAAACCAGATGGGATGGCGTATTGCTGCAGAATGCTGTTGTAGCTATGCTGGATAAGTGTACCTTGAATTCTAAATAAATCGCAGTGTCACCAACAAAGCACCATCACACCACCTCTTCCATTCTTCACGTGGGAACTATACATGCGGAGATCATCCGTTCACCTACTCTGCGACTCACACAGACACGGTGGTTGCAGCCGAAAATCTCAAATTTGGACTCATCAGGCCAAACAACAGATTTCCATCAGTCTAATGTCCATTGCTTGTGTTTCTTGGTCCATGCAAGTCTCTTCTTATTGGTGTCCTTTAGTGGTTTCTTTGCAACAATTTGCCCATGAAGGCCTGATTTAAAGCAGTCTCCTCTGAACAGTTGATGTTGACATGTGTCTGTTAATTGAACTCTGCAAAACATTTATTTGGGCTGCAATCTGAGGCTGGTAACTAATGAATTATCCTCTGCAACAGAGGTAACTCTGGGTCTTAACTCTGGATAGACAAATCTGTTTTGAGGTGTTCTGATCTCAAAGATGAACCTTTGTGAGACACAGAAAAAGTGAGAAGATGCTGGAGGAGTGCTTCACTGCTTGGTATGGCAACTGGTTGGCCTCTGACCGTAAGGCACTACAGAGGGTAGTGCGTACGGCCCAGTACATCACTGGGGCTAAGCTGCCTGCCGTCCAGGACCTATACACCAGGCGGTGTCAGAGGAAGGCCCTAAAAATGGTCAAAGATCCCAGTTATAGACTGTTCTCTCTACTAACGCATGGCAAGTGGTACCAGAGTGCCAAGTCGAGGACCAAATGGCTTCTCAACAGTTTTTACTCCAAAGCCATAAGACTCCCGAACAGGTAATTAAATGGCTACCTGGACTCTTTGCATTGTGTGCAACCTCTCTTTTACGCTGATGCTACTCTTTTTATCATATATGCGTAGTCACTTTAACTATACATTCATGTACATACTACCTCAATCAGTCTGACTAACCGGTGCCTGTATATAGCCTCGCTACTGTTATTTTTCACTTTTTTTACTGTTTTTATTTCTTATCTATTGTTCAACTAATACCTTTTTAACTTAGAAATTGCACTGTTGGTTAGAGCCTGTAAGTAAGCATTTCACTGTAAGGTCTACTACACCTGTTGTATTTGGCGCACGTGACAAACTTTGATTTGATTTTAAATCTCTTCAGATTATCTCAACAAATTGACTAGAATGACAAAGTTCTGCAAGGCTGTAATTGTGGCAAATGGAGGATTCTTTGACGAAAGCAAAGTTTGAAGGATATCATTATTTATAACCTATTTATTGAAATAATTGTATCTCTTCATGTATGTTTTAATGGAAAGTGGCAACTTTTGAACAGTTGTGTGTGTGTGTGTGTATGTATGTATGCATGCATGTTATGTTATACACACCCACCCCCTCGGTAGGATTTTCCAATTGCGTATATATTTCAAAATACCCCGAGATACGGTATACTGCCCAACCCTATTTGATAGGTCAATGACAATACCCTTGGTTTCTTGCAAGCAGCAAAACATTATAGTCATATGCTGTATGGTCACGCCAATACACAACCACAACATTTTGGCTACTAACACTCAAATCACTCGATCACAAGAGACAAGTCATTGTAATGAAACATGCCAAATAACAACTGCTAGACCATTGGGAGCCAAAATAGTAAATGCTTTTGTGTGTGGGGGGGGGGGCATAAAACCAGCTGTTTTCACTGTGCTGGATGTATTGTGTAATGGTCTCACTGAGTGCATTCTGTGGCTCCCTGGCTAGCAGCAGAGGTAGTAGAATGCAGCTCTGGTCCTCTGCTCTTTTCAACTGATAATCCACTCTGTTGAGACAAAGGAAGCCGGATCCCTGCCAATGGCTCGCTTGCTCTCGCTACTAGGAGGAGATGCTGACCCCGAGTCATAGCATCTTTCCTCACTCCTGTCGATTCATTGGCTTTTGCTGAGTTGAGGAGAGTCTGTGACTGTCCTGGTATCGCCTATGATCGCACAGTGTCAACTGAGGCAGGGGCTGCGCCCCCCTGTGCAGATTGGCCTTGCCCACCGATCCGTTAGTGTGTGTGTTTGTGAGAGCAGGGCTTGGAATGCTGTTAGTGCTCTCTCATCGCAGCTTTACTGAATCCGTAACAATGGTGTGTGTGCTGTGCTGGATTTTCTAAGGTTCGGCCACATGGTGTAGTGGAAATGGGGGGAGGGGTGGCTCTGCTAGGATGGATTACTCCTGAGTTGTAATGGCCACTGCTTAACCCGCTCATCTGTTTTCTGCCTTAGAAACATATCTACTAGTTACTGCATATCGTCCCCATATTTACCGGTGAATTCATGCATCTTATGGATACAGTCTATTGTGCATGGACAGGAAATGGGGAGGGGGGGAAACACTGGGAAATGGGGGATGGGTAGCCTCTAGCAGGAGAAGGGATTTAAAGTGACAGTGTGTATTTCCCCCCCCCCCCCCCCCCCCCCCTTGCCTTGGATTAAAGATGTTGAGCTGTAGGAGATTCATTGCATAGTTGTTTGGGTGAGAATAGGCCAGATGTATTTGTCGGGACAGCTGGTACTGTAATTCCAAAATCTAGTATTGAAGCATGATGTTTTTCCACAGAAGTAGATTATGTATATATTTTTTATTTTTTTATTTTGGTGTAATATACAAACACTACATGACCAAAAGTATGTGGACACATGCATCTCATTTATACATCTGTCAGCAAAATAAATGGCCAAATCCAGTCATTTGAAGGGCTATCCCCACATACCTTTGTGTGGAAATCGGCATTTTTGGACACCGATTGTGGCCGATTTAAAAAAAAAAAAAAAAAAAAAAAAAAAAAATGTATAATAAAAATATATATATATTTTTTTTTACTGTTAACTGCCTTGTTCAGGGGCAAAACGACAGATTTTTACCTTGTCAGCTCGGGGATTCAATCTTGCAACCTTCCGGTTACTAACCACCTGCCTTACATTGCACTCCACGAGGAGCCTGCGTGGCAGCTAAGTTGCTTGTTAGCATTAAACTTATCTTATAAAAAACAACCAATCTTAACCACACATGGTTGAGGATATTACTAGTTTATCTAGCGTGTCCTGCGTTGCATATAATCGATGCAGTGCGCATTCGCGAAAAAAGCACTTTTCGTTGCTCCAATGTGTACCTAACCATAAACATCAATGCCTTTCTTTAAAATCAATACACAAGTATATATTTTTAGACCTGCATATTTAGTTAATGTTGCCTGCTAACATGAATTTCTTTAAACTAGGGAAATTGACACTTTTCTTGCGTTCCGTTCAAGCAGTCAGGGTATATGCAGCAGTTTGGGCCGCCTGGCTCGTTGCAAACGGTGTGAAGACCATTTCTTCCGAACAAAGACTAATTAATTTTCCAGAATTGTACATAATTATGACATACCATTGAAGGTTGTACAATGTAACAGCAATATGTAGACTTAGGCATGCCACCACTTAGATAAGATACGGAACGGTTCCGTATTTCACTGAAGAATAAATGTTTTAGAATATATAGAAATCATAGTTTCCGGATTTGACCATTTAATGACTTAAGGCTCGTATTTCTGTGTTATTATATTATAACTAAGTCTATGATTTGATAGAGCAGTCTGACTGAGCGGTGGTAGGCAGCAGCAGGCTCGTAAGCATTCATTCAAACAGCACTTTCAAGCGTTTTGCCAGCAGCTCTTCATTGTGCATCAAGCATTGCGCTGTTTATGACTTCAAGCCTATCAACTCCCGAGATTAGGCTCGTATAACCGATGTGAAATGGCTAGCTAGTTAGCGGGGTGCGCGCTAATAGCGTTTCAATCGGTGACGTCCCTCGCTCTGAGACCTTGAAGTAGCCGTTCCCCTTGCTCTGCAAGAGCCGCGGCTTTTGTGGAGCGATGGGTAACGATTCTTCGAGGGTGGCTGTTGTCAATGTGTTCCTGGTTCGAGCCCAGGTAGGGGCGAGGAGAGGGACTGAAGCTATACTGTTACACTGGCAATACTAAAGTGCCTATAAGAACATCCAATAGTCAAAGGTTAATGAAATACAAATGGTATAGAGAGAAATAGTCTTATAATTTCTATAATAACTACAACCTAAAACTTCTTACCTGGGAATATTGAAGACTCATGTTAAAAGGAACCACTAGCTTTCATATGTTCTGAGCAAGGAAGTTAAATGTTAGCTTTTTTACATGGCACATATTGCACTTTTACTTCTCCAACACTGTTTTTACATTATTTAAACCAAATTGAACATGTTTCATTATTTGAGGCTAAATTGATTTTATTGATGTATTATATTAAGTTAAAATAAGTGTTCATTCAGTATTATTGTAATCATTATTATAAAATAAATAAATTGTCCGATTTAATCGGTATCAGCTTTTTTTTGGGTCCTCCAATAATCGGTATCGGTGTTGAAAAATCATAATCGGTCGACCTTATATTAGTGTATTTAGCTAAAAGATCAGCTTTGTTTTGGTGTACATCGTTCCCATTGCAGTGTATTTTCTTGAGCTCTTTGCATATTTTTGGCACCATGCATACAGCATCGGCCTACTTTTGTCAAAGGTTACCATCTTTAAAATCTCATTCGGAGATTCAGAATGACCGTATGAGCCCATAGATAAGGGTGTGGTTTTGTTTTGAGCTTTTCCCTCAAACCGAAAGCCATAAATCATCAATCTTTCTGATCTAAATTACACCATCTTGTTTTTGCTTAGTTTCCCCCAAACTCTTAAAGAAATGATCTGGTACTTTATGTATACTTTTTATCCAGTAGTTCTGAAAGTAGCACTCACGAGCCAAAGGTGGTCCCTGAAAATTGCTACTACGCTGCATATGTGCGCCACGTCATTGCGCTCTCTCTCTGCTGTGTTCGCATCTTGCTAGCTGTCACTCAAATGGCGAGGGACTCAAGCTCATTGGCTGGAATGTGAATTGCTAGGGGGCTGGTCCATATGGGGGGAAATGAAGGGAACATAGCACAGCATCCAAAATACGGTCGCTTTCAGACTAGGGATTTTGTGGCTAATTGAGGTAAAACAGTAAATCTGCTCATATTATGCATGTATGAAGTGCACATCCAACCCAAAGAGAGGTTTAAGAAAATACTTACTAGTCACCAAAGTTCCATAGCATGTCTTTGCTTTCTACAATAAGTTAATGAGCACTTAACAAGAGACAGGCTGGATTTCTTCCCTAAAGATCCCAACCTCTGCTTGACTCCATGCTCTTTATTCATTAACACTTCTATTCATATCATGTTTGTGCAGTCATTTCCTAGAATGGAACAAAACGAGCAGAAAATCTTACATTGCATCTGGTCCCCCCCCCGGCCTCCCGAGTAGCTCAGCGGTCTAGGGCACTGCACCGGAGTGCTTGATGTGTCACTACAGACCCAGGTTCGATCCCAGGTTGTGTCACAGCCGGCAGTGACCAGGAGATCAATGAGGTGGCGCACAATTGGCCCAGCGTCGTCTATGATAGTATAGGGGAGGGTGTGGCCTGCCGGGATGTCCTTGTCCCATTGCGCTGTAGCGACTCCTGTTGCGGGCCGGGTGCAGTGCACGCTGACCCGGTTGCCAGTTGTACGGTGTTTCTAAACACATTGGTGCGGCTGGCTTCCAGGTTAAGCAAGGAGTGTGTCAAGAAGCAGTGTGGCTTGGCAGGGTTGTGTTTTGGCTCTGGCTCTCGACCTATGCCTCTCCCAAGTCCGTATGTGAGTTACAGCGATGGGACAAGACTGTAACTAACAATTTAGATATCACGAAATTGGGGAGAAAATGGGGTTAAAGGTCAAATATTACAGAAATCGGGCCCCAAAATCATTCACATTGTTGTGAAAGCGAATCTCACATTGTTCAGTTCTTGGAAGAGGAGTTATCGAGACCAATGTTCTTATACGCGTAGGAAGCCTATAGTACATGTACACATATTTCTGAAATTATTCAGACCCCTGGACCTTTTCCACATTTTCTTACGTTACAGCCTTATTTTAAAATGTATTAAATACATTTTCCCCTTCATCAATCTACACACGATTACCCCATAATGACAAAGCAAAAACTGTTTTTTAGAAATGTTGGCAAACGTATCACAAATAAAATGGACCTTATTTACGTAAGCATTCAGACTATTTGCTATTAAACTCAAAATTGAGCTCCGCTGCATCCTGTTTCCATTGATCACCCTTGAGTTTTTTTCCACAACTGATTGGACATGATTTGGAAATGCACACGCCTGTCTATATAAGGTCCCACAGTTGACAGTGCATGTCAGAGCAAAAACCAAGCCATGAATTGCCCACTGTGTCAAGAGACAGATCTGGGGAAGTCTGGAAAAACATTTATGCAGCATTGGAGGTCCCAGAGATCAGTGGCCTCCATCATTCTTAAATGTAAGAAGTTTGGAACCACCAACTCTTCCTAGAGCTGTCCTCCGGGCTAAACTGAGCAATCTTGGTAGAAGGGCCTTGGTCAGGGATGTGATCAAGAACCCAATGGTCACTCTGATAGAGCTCCAGAGTTCCTCTGTGGAGATGGTTGACCTTCTGGAAGGTTCTCCCATCTCTGCAGCACTCAACCAATCAGGCCTTTATGGTAGAGTGGTCAGACAGAAGCCAGTCCTCAGTAAAAGGCACATGACATTCCGTTTGGAGTTTGCCAAAAGGCATCTAAAGGAATCTGACCATGAGAAACAAGATTTTCTGGTCGAGATGAAGCCAAGATTGAACTCTTTAACCTGAATGCCAAGCGTCACATCTGGAGGAAACCTGGCACCATCCCTACGGTGAAGCATGGTGGTGGCAGCATCATGCTGTGGGGATGTTTTTCAGCGGATGGGACATGGAGACTAGTCTGAATCGAGGGAAAGATAAACAAAGCAAAGTACCGAAATCCTTGATGAAAACCTGCTCTAGAGCACTCAGGACCTCAGACTGGGGTTAAGGTTCACCTTCCAACAGGACAACAACTCTAAGCATACAGCCAAGACCACGCAGGAGTGGCTTTGGGACAAGTTTCTGAATGTCTGATTGACCCAGCCATGAACCCGATTGAGCTTCTCTGGAGAGACCTGAAAATAGCTGTGCAGCGACTATCCCCATCCGACTTGACTGAGTTTAAGGCTGTAATCACTGCCAAAGTGCTTCAACAACGTTTTGAGTGAAGGTTCTAAATACTTATGTAAATGTAATATATATATATTTTTTCATTTATGGGCTATTGTTTGTGGATTGATAAGGGGGAAAAACATTTCTAAATTGGATTAAAATAAGACCAACAAAATGTGGGAGAGGTCAAGGGGTCTGAATACTTTCCAAATGCACTGTAGGTCTATTGTACAAAATAGGCTGTGACCATGACCGAATTAACACACACGGCATCTGTACAATGTAAATAGCTGAATGGAGACCTTTATTCTCATCGCCACCTCTGTCAGTGACTCAAGCAAAAGTCTCATTTTTCATAGTGGTGTTCAGAACCGGAAATTACACCCAACAGAGAAAGGTGAAAGAGAAATAGTTTGGGCCTACCTGTGAGTGCGATCAGCACTGCCTGTGAAATTTCCTTCTCATGTTGCCCACAACGCGAGACTTGGCGTGGTCCTTCAGAACATGTTGTGCAAACACTGGAAGAAATGTATACAATGCCTCGGTCGCTTGCCTTATGTAATTGGCATCGGTCCCTGAAACTGGAGAAATGTGGCTTCCATTAACTTTTTAGGGAGTGGGTTCCGCTGTCGGGATCAAATCAGCGGAAATTTCAAGAGCGCCACGTATAGTTTTTGATAAAAATCAAACTTTCATTAAAACACACATACAATGTACTGAATTAAAGCTACACTCGTTGTGAATCTAGCCACCGAGTCAGATTTGTAAAATGCTTTTCGGCGAAAGCATGAGAAGCTATTATCTGATAGCATGCACCCCCCAAAGTACTGTAACGTCATCTAAAACGACAGATTTTGCGGTAGCCGGCGCTACCCAAAACGCAGAAATAAAATATAAAACATTCATTACCTTTGATGAGCTTCTTTCTTGGCACTCCTATATATCCCATAAACATCACAATTGGGTCTTTTTTCCCGATTTAAATCCGTCATTGTATAGCCAAAATGTCATTTTTCTGAAGACCGGTCTGATCCAGGAATATTCCCTTTTACAAGACGCAACATCACTTTTTAAAATGACAAAAGTTGCCTATATACTTTTACAAAACACTTCAAACTACATTTCTAAACCAACTTTAGGTATTAATAAACATTAATAATCTATACAATTCATCACGGGGCGATCTGTATTCGATAGCAGCTAGTCTTGAAATCAGCAGCCATCTTTTCCATTTTAATAACATGTTTCCACCCCCATGCTTCACCGTAGATATGGTGTTCTTTGTATGCCACTCAGCATTCTTTGTCCGCCAAACACGACGTGTTGAGTTTTTACCAAAAAGTTATATTTTGGTTTCATCTGACCATATGACATTCTCCCAATCTTCTTCTGGATCATCCAAATGCTCTCTAGCAAACTTCAGACGGGCCTGGACATGTACTGGCTTAAGCAGGGGGACACGTCTGGCACTGCAGGATTTGAGTCCCTGGCGGCGTAGTGTGTTACTGATGGTAGGCTTTGTTACTTTGGTCCCAGCTCTCTGCAGGTCATTCACTAGGTCCCCCCGTGTGGTTCTGGGATTTTTGCTCACTGTTCTTGTGATCATTTTGAACCCACGGGGTGAGATCTTGCGCGGAGCCCCAGATCGAGGGAGATTCATTCAAAATCCTACAATGTGATTTTCTGGATTTTTTTTTTCTCATTTTGTCTGTCATAGTTGAAGTGTACCTATGAAAATTACAGGCCTCATCTTTTTAAGTGGGAGAACTTGCACAATTGGTGGCTGACTAAGTACTTTTTTGCCCCACTGTATCTAATCTTCTGGGGATGAGTGGCAGGCAGCTGAATTTAGGCATGCATTTAATCCGGACGTGAAAATACTGCCCCGTCACCAAGAAGTTAATCTGTCGGTTTTACTCTGGCTTCTTTCCTAATTAACTGTAGCTCTCTAAAAACCCACAGTATGAATCGGGCTAATTTGGTTAACGCAGATCAAAAAAATTGTTTGCAACATGAATGTCCTTTTATCTGCCCTTACAGTTTATAGAAAGCATGAGCTTTCCATGTTTGACTCTGCTGCTACTTTGGCTTGGCACCAATTGCGCCTTTTGAAGGTTTGAACTGAAGTTACCGTGCCTTTAGAAAGTATTTATACCCCTTGATTTGCACTACATTTTGTTTTTACAAGCTGAATTAAAATTGGCTAAAAAAATGATAATCTCACCTATCTACGCACAATACTCCATAATGACAAAGTGAACATGTTTTTAGAATCGTCTTTGGCAGCGATTTACATTTACATTTACATTTAAGTCATTTAGCAGACGCTCTTATCCAGAGCTGTGAGTCTTTCTGGGTAAGTCTCTGAGCTCTGTCAAGTTGGTTGTTGATCGTTGCTATACAGCCATTTTCAAGTCTTGCCATAGATTTTCAAGCTGATTTTTAAGTTAACTGTAACAAGTCAGATAATATCTTTGCAGATTTGGAAACGTCAGAGTTTTTTTTCCAAAGCTGTCAATTATATGCATAGTCGAGCATCTTTTCTTGACAAAATATCTTATTTAAAACGGGAACATTTTTTTTAATCCAAAAATGAAAAGAGCCCCCTATATCGAAAAAGTTAATATAGGAATTATAGGACTATTTCCCTCTACCATTTGTATTTCATTAACCTTTGACTATTGGATGTTCTTATAGGCACTTTAGTATTGCCAGTGTAACATTATAGCTTCCTTCCCTCTCCTCGCTCCTTCCTGGACTCGAACCAGGAACACAACAGCCACCCTCGAAGCAGCGTTACCCATGCAGAGCAAGGGACGCTATTAGCTCGCGCTAACTAGCTAGCCATTTCACTTCGGTTACACCAGCCTTATCTCGGGAGTTGATAAGCTTGAAGTCATAAACAGCGCAATGCTTGACGCACAAAGAAGAGCTGCTGGCAAAACGCACGAAAGTGCTGTTTGAATGAATGCTTACGCTTCTGCCTACCACCACTCATTCAGATGCTTGTATGCTCAGTCAGATTATATGCAACGCAGGACACGCTAGATAATATCTAGTAATATCATCAACCATGTGTAGTTAACTAGTGATTATGATTAATTGTTTTTTATAAGATAAGTTTAATGCTAGCTCGCAACTTACCTTGGCTTACTTTATTCGCGTAACAGGCAGTCTCCTTGTGGAGTGCAATGAGAGAGAGGCAGTTCGTTATTGCTTTGGACTAGTTAACTGTAAGGTTGCAAGATTAGATCCCCCGAGCTGACAAGGTGAAAATCTGTCGTTCTGCCCCTGAACAAGGCAGTTAACCCACTGTTCCTAGGCCATCATTGAAAATAAGAATGTTTTCTTAACTGACTTGCCTAGTTAAATAAAGGTATATAATAAAAAAAATAGGTGCCCAAAAATACCGATTTCCGACTGTTATGAACGTGAAATCGGCCCTAATTAATCGGCAATTCCGATTAATCGGTCAACCTCTACTCAGGAATATTCACTCTCTTGGTAAGCCCCTCCAGTGTATATTTGCCCTTGTGTTTTAGCTTATTGTCCTGGTGAAAGGTGAATTTCTCCCAGTGTCTGTTGGATAGCAGACTGAACCAGGTTTTCTTCTAGGACAAGGCTTATGCTTGGCTATATTCTGTTTTATTTGTATCCACCCAAAAAACTCCCTAGTCCTTGCCGATGACAAGCATAGCCATAACATGATGCAGCCACCGCCATGCTTATATGAAGTGGTACTCGGTGATGTTGTGTTGCTTTTCCCCCAAATATACCGTCTTGTATTCAGGACATAAAGTACATTTTCTTTGCCACACTTTTTTCAGTTTTACTTTAGTGCCTTATTGCAAACAGATGTTTTTTACATTTTATATTTCTTTTCATTCTAGTTTAGGTTAGTATTGTGGAGGAATGTTGTTGATCCATCCTCAGTTTTCTCCTCTTACAGCCATTAAACTCTGTAACTGTCACCATTGGCCTCATGGTGAAATCCCTGAGTGGTTTCCTTCCTCTCCGGTAACTGAGTTAGGAGGACGCCTGTATCTTTGTAGTGACTGGATATATTGATACACCATCCAAAGTGTAATTCATAACTTCACCATGCTCAAAGGGATATTCAGTGTCTGCTTAGTTTTTACCAATAGGTGCTCTTCGCAAGGCATTGGAAAACCTCCCTGGTCTTTGGTTGAATATGTTCTTGAAATTCACTGCTCAACTGAGGAACCTTACAATTATGTGTAGGGTACAGAGATGGGATAGTCATTTAAAAATCATGTTAAACACTTTCACACAGTCCATGTGTGAAACAGGTGGACCTGTTTAGCACATTTAAAAAAAAAAAAGAAATCCTGAACTTATTTAGGCTTGCCTTATTAACTCAGTGCTTTTTCATTTTAAAATGAATTGGTAAACATGTTCGAAACCTAAATTCCACTTGGTTATTGTGTGTAGGTCAGTGACACAATCTCAATTTAGTCCATTTTAAATTTAGGCTGTAACATAACGAAATGTGGAAAAAGTATAGGGGTGTGAATACTTTCTGAAGGCACTAAATAAATGGAACACAGTGGTCCAGTGAGCGATACCAGTTTCTTTCCCAAGGAAAATACCCTGTGTGAAAGGAAATGGCGCATGTTTGCTTTGACACAGGGGCTGAATTGATGATTGTGTAGGGGTAAATGGATGATGTGCTGCCTATTGTGGAAAAAGCACACTAGTACTGATTTATTCTTGATAATGTAACTACAGTTAATCTGCCAGATGTTTCAGCTATTTGCTAAGCTAAAGCATAAATAGCATCTCCCCTATCCATTCTTTATATAGGCTGTTACATTAAACAGAAATGCATAAGCCAGAGAAGGTTGCAGTTGTTTGGGGTCATCTTAAGTGAACAGGCTGGTTAAGAGTTTTTAGGTTAAACCTTGTCCTAACGCTCCTATATCTTTCTCTTTCCTTCCCTGGTGGGGCACTGTTGACTCCCATAGCTAACTGCCATAATGAGGCCTCATGCTTAGTTGTTTACCGAGTGAAAACTGTCATTGACTATGCTCATGCTTGGGGATGGGCAACCTTTAAACCTATAGAGATGATGTTGGTTTACTTTTAAGTGAAAGAGGTTAATTTGCACAGTATCTACGGCCTTGTGAACTATTTTCCTCTGCTTGGGTCTGGGAAACATGCCGAGTTTGCTGACAAATGGGAATTGCTTGCCAAGCCTTGGATAATGTCCCAATATAGCTATATCCTTGTGTGCCCAAATCTCTTATTTCTTAAGTGTGAGCTCCAGCTTTTGAAGTGGGAAGGGAGGAAGCTTGTGAGTGTCCCCGCTCAGTCGCGTGCTGCTGAGAAGCCACAATGTTCTGGCCCCAGCGTTTGTTTACCTTTGCCGATAACACTTATCTGGGCAAAGCTGCATGGGTGGAATGCGGTACGTAAACAATGATATTCGGCAGGGCCTTATCTTTGTGTAGGCCGCGTCGTACATTATACGCAGCACTTAAAGTCCTGCTGAACATGCGGTGGGATGGGATTAGCCAAGCGTTTAGTTCCAGAAGATACGTGCCACGTTTCATAGTATGGTAATTCATTATCAATGTTTACTGTTTAGCACAAAACGCAGAGATCAAGCTTTTAGAGTCCATTCTAGATCCCTCTTTGGAAATGGATGGACAACATCCAATGATCTATACTGAACAAAAATATAAATTAGACATGTGAAATGTTGGTTTCATGAGCTAAAATAAAATATCCTCAAAATATTCCACATGTACAAAGTTTATTTCGCTAAAATGTTGTGCGCAAATTTGTTTACATCTCTTTTAGTGAGTTTCTCTTTTGCCAAGATAATCCATCCACCTGACAGGTGTGTGGCATATAAAGAAGCTGATTTAAACAGGTGCACCTTGTGCTGGGGACAAAAAAACGCCACTCTAAAATGTGTAGTTTTGTCACAACACAATGCCACAATGTCAATTTTGCAGGAGCGTGCAATTGGCATGTTTACTCCAGAGCTGTTGCCAGACAATTGAATGTTCATTTCTCTACCAACGGCCGCCTCCAATCATTTTTTGACCAGTTGTGAAGTCTGTAGATTAGGGCCGAATGAATTTATTTCATTCATTTCAATTGACTGATTTCTTTGTATAAACTGTAACTCTGTGAAATTGTTGCATGTTCGGGCCATATCCACTTTCATGGTTTTTCTCTCCAGAAAGTAAATGAGATTCCAATTTGACTCTCGGCCTTTTATTTTATTGTAAACAAATCATTAATATAAAACAATGGGATATGCTTGACCATTAGGAGGCACAGCAGAAGCCTCTAGTTATTGAAGTAATGTATGGTAAGGACTGATGCGGTCTTCTCTGCCTTGGAACTGTTCTGTAGTAGGAGTACCATGTCATTCTCTATCCATTTTAAAGTTGTCAGGACATTCTCTTCTCTACATTTTGCGGTGATCACCAATACCCAGACTGATGTCATGACATCAACCTTATAGCCCCAACTGCTAGACACTTTGATCTGCAAGAATCAAATGGGTGTAAGCAAAATGGTGGAAACTAATTTTATAAAACCATTTAGCAGATGCTCTTATCCAGAGCGACTTACAGGAGCAATTAAGGTTAACTCAACCTGGCCTGCAACAGAGAGAGGTTAGGTGGAACAATTTTTTTTTTTATAGTACTTTCTCCAACCTAATCTATCCGTAACTACCGGAAGTGTCTAGAGAGGATGTAAAAAATATTACTGTAGGTAGCGTTAGCTAACACTAGTCGGATGGACCTGCGACAAAACTCCAGTATTTTTCATCCTATCTTTTTGAAAATAGTGAGCCAACATGTTTTCAACACTTATTTTCCTGACTGATCAAAAATATTGCGATACTGGTATTGTCACAGCCTTAGTATCGAATCGCAAATCATATTGTATCGGCACCTAAGGATCATTATAATATCGTGAGGTCCCTGGCAATTCCCAGCCCTATAGGCTAGGGGTTAGTTTTGGCACTAGTTAGAATTCTCTTCCTCTGTTCTCTGATTTCCTGCTCCATCCATTCGCCCCATTTCAGAGAGCAGTGGTTGCAACAACTTTCACTCACTGAGTGCTAGAGGGGAAGGGGGTTGGGCACTGGTTTTGAAGTTCCTTTCACGGTGGGATTGATGGCCCTCATGCTCCTGTGTCTGAAAGAAGCCCCCCTTTCCCCCAGAGGACCTGCGCAGTGTCTCTCCACATCCAGCCCCTGTGGAGGGCCCCTCTCTGCTTTTGTGTCCCACGCACTGACCCCCCCCCCCCCCCCCCCTTCTGTGTGGAGATGTGTCAGGCAGGCTGCTGCTGGGGCCTGTTTGTCAAGCCCCTGTGCCCCATGCTGGGGGATTTGAGGCTGGGCGTGGGACTGGGAGAAGGGGCATGGTGGTCACCCACCCCCCTTTGAGTTTAGCATGATATTGACACCTCCTCCCTCAGATCCACATGTTGTTCCTGTCAGGGGGGAATGAAGAGAACAAAGATTCCCTCTTACTTCTGGGTTGGACTCTGGAGGAAGAGAACGTGTGAAGAACTGTTCTGTAATTGTGTGTGTATAAGGGATGTTAACTTAAACCACAACGGTTTAAACAATAAGGGAATGCGAAACATTTAGCATTCATCTTTGAGGTGATTTTCCCTGTGTCACCGCTACTTGAAATGACGTCCAATGCTCATTCAGGTTTCATTCAACATAGCCTACTTCCCTTTCAATTCTCCTTTGCTGTGAATGCTTTCCATCGACACCTCCTTTGGCATGCTCTCTGTCAGGGGAACCGGAAGAGCAACATAAATGTAACATTTGTTCCATATATGGCCTACATTTTTCAACTACCTAAGCAGTTAGGCTAGTTCACCCCAGATTCTCACACTTTTTTTGTATCAAAATAGTTGTCCGTCATCTAGATAGGCCAATCCTTACTATTCAGTTGGTGTGTAGGCCTGTGGATTTGGCAAAAAAATGAATTGTATTATTATGAGTTCAATTGAATTGTTGGACCACTTCTGAAAACATGTAACTAACTTCCTGGGCTGACCGATCCCTTTTAGCTCTCTGGATCTAGACAGTGTTTCTTTCTCTCAGATGGACGAGTGAAGGCCTATGATCAGGCTGCAGACTGGTTTCGTTCAACACTCTTCTACCCCTCCCATCTCCATTAAACCTCATGCCCCATGCCTGTGCCGTGTGTGGACTGTGGAGCTAGCTCACCTTGCTTGCTTGAACTTGGAGTTTTTTCAGATGGAGATGACGGCGGCAGCTGCTCATCTGGCTTCCTCCTGGTCTGCCGTCTACAGATGGAGGCGTACGCTGGTTCATGTTGACTCCCAGGCTGCTCTGATGACCCTCGCGTCTCTGGCCCATCTGTCGCGGACCGTCAACACACACACACACACACACTTACACACACACACACTTACACAAACTTTTGTTTGGCAATTTCTCTGATGTCTTCGGCATCCTGTTCCAGTATGCCCTTGATGTGAGCAAAATGGAAAAACCCTGCTGCATGTGTTGTGTGGAGAATGTTTGGTTGTACAGAAAGGGAACATTTCAGACCTTGAAGCCATTTTTCTGTGGCTTTAGAATGATTCCTCTTATGACGCTGCCTGTTACTCGGCTTCATCATATGTATCATATTGAAAGACAAGGCAACAGCCAACACGTTGCATGAATCCTTGGTTTTGTTCTACCCTGGTTTTAATTGATGGCTACCGTGACCGTCTAGAGAATTGCCATTCACTATTGATGGACAATGATGTTTGGAGGAGTGTGGGAGAGGGTCACATATTCCCCCTAGCTCTAAGAAGGGTAGCAGGCTGAACCATAGACATGTTGATGGGCAAGATTCTCGCCGGGGAGGGAAGGGCAGCAACAACAGAGGGAGAAGGTCACGGGGTGAGTCTTTTGTCATGGTAAACCCAGTAACTTGACCACCTGCTGTGCATAAGGCCCCAACAATAGATGTCTACAGCTGCATGGGAAATGAACAGCCCCCAAGGATGTAGACTAACTCTGAAAACTTTATCACACCACCAGGGGAAATGTAAAGATTATAGGCTTATTTTGGGGGAATTGAGAAGCTTAAATTTACAGAGCTAACATTTTCTCCGAGCTTAATAAAACTAAATGGTGAGCGAAGGTCATGCTCCAAGGTGTGTGTGATTTAGCCTAAAATGTAGGCCAGACTACCACAAGCTGGCCAATAGGTGGCTCAGCATTTTCGTATTGTCTATATTTGTTAGGATCACTCTCAGGTCTGGCAAACGTCCCCCAAGGCCAAATCCTACAGCTAAATATTTACACAACTCAAACCTTTGAATTAGTTAGGATTTAGCCCCTAACATTTCTGTCTAGCAGTTGAGACACCTTGAAATGGAACGTTGGGAGTTGTCCCCCCCCCTTCTCCCTGATGCTGCTGAGGCTCAGTTGGTGCATTGTGGGTCCATTGTCTAGGGTCCTTTTGTACTGTCACTGAGGGAAAACACTGATTGCCACACATTGAGCAAGAGGCTGATATTATGCTGTCACTGTCAGATGAGCAGAAATGTATTCAGAGCCATGCAGACCCAAAATGAGTCTGAAACATTGAGGTTTTGAGGTTAATCATATCCTCGTTTGAAAACTGTGCAGCTGACTTGCCTTGAGCTATGTTTTTTTATTTTATTTTACCTTTATTTAACTAGGCAAGTCGGTTAATAACAAATTCCTATTTACAATGACAGCCTAGGAACAGTGGGTTAACTGCCTTGTTCAGGGGCAGAACGACAGATTTTTACCTTGTCAGCTCGAATCCCTGAGCTGACAAGTCCAACGCTCTAACCACTAGGCTACCTGCCACTCCCTGTGGCCAGAGTTATTTGTTCTTCTTATGTTGCTTGTAGTGTGGTTGGTGAACATCAGATGAGTGTTTTACCCTCCCACATTACACACACACAATGGCAGCTGTATTAATTGTCCTTTGAAATATCAATGGTTTATATTGTGACGACAACAGCGTTCAGAAGTTCAGACTTTGTAAACAGACCTTGTAGACTACTGAATGTGCTGTGCAGTAACTTCAGACCTATGCTATGCTGCCACCTCTGCATAAGGTATGCGGTTCAGGCCTGGTCTTGACCTAGTTTCAGAGCCCCACTACTCACACGTGAGATTCCACCAGGAAGGTGCTCTCTGCAGACCAGGATGCATGTTGGTTTTTGACGGGAATGAGGGAACCGTGCGGTCCAATGGCTGCAGCCTGCCCGTATCCCACTCTCTCTTCTCTCTGGAAACAGGCTGGCCTCAGAATCCCTCCCCTACCGTCTCCCACACACCACCACGTGCCACTGCTCCATTGGCAGGCCTCCCGCCCACTCCCGTTCCCTGTCCCTCTCTCTTAATATCTATTCTTGACCCCGATTATTATTCTTTTTGCCTTGGTCCGTGGTTATGTGGTTGTGGTTGGTGTCTTGCCAGCATCTATAAATAGCAGAGTGTTGGAGTAAGTATCTGAATGAGGGGGAGCGGCGCAGCACAGAAGGAAAAGTCCTTTTTGGCATCCAGCTGGCTGCTGGCCAAGGCCTGGCTGAGTGTAGCCGTGGCGGGGGAGTGTTTTTGTTTTGGAGGTGGCGTAGTAAAGAGCTGCTTTTTTGTGTGGAGGGGGGTGATTTCTCTTTTCTTTTTAAAAATGGATTGATTGAAGTCATTTTTATCCAGAGCGACTGACAGTAGGGAGTGTGTACTTTTTTCGTACTGGTCCCCTGTAGGAATGGAACCACAACCCTGGCGTTGCAAGCGTCGTGCTCTACCAACTGGACCATGGAGCATTATGAATGGGAAGAGGCGCTGTCTTGTTTTTGTATCTCCTTAGCCTGCGTAGTCATTATCAGAACTCAATTGAGTAACGTTGGGGTTGCTAATTGCTATCATTTGGGGTTTCCTCGAGTAGGCCATGGGTTATGAGAGTTAAATTAGGGCGGGCTTCAATGCTAGAACAAAAGTCTTCTGGTATCCTCAATTATAGGCAGCAATGTGAACTTAATTCAGAACCTTCATCCAGTCATATACACTGAGTGTACAAAACATTAACACCTTCCTAATATTGATACCACCCCACCCCCTCTTTTTTAAATTATATATATATATATTTTTAACCTTGGAACAGCCTAATTCGTCGGGGCATGGACTACAAGGTGTCAAACGTGTTCCACAGGGATGCTGGCCCATGTTGACCAGTGGATCCCACAGTCGTCAAGCTAGCTGGATGTCCTTTGGACGGTGGACCATTCTTGATACCCATGGGAAACTGTTGAGCATGAAAAACCCAGAAGCCTTTGCTGTTCTTGACACACTCAAACCGGGACGCCTGGCACCTACTACCATACCCCGTTCAAAGGCACTTAAATATTTTGTCTTACCCATTCACCTTCTGAATGTAACACATACACAATCCTTCTTTAAAAAAAAAAAAAATGGTTATATATGTGTGTGTGTGTGTGTGTGTGTGTGTGTGTATATATATATATAACCTTTTTTTAGGCTGTCACAAATCAGAGTAGATGAAGGGGAGAACAGGTTAAATTATATATATATATATATCCCATTGTTTATATATATATATATAATTTAACCTGTTCTCCCCTTCAAGTGACATCAAAGGCTTCAAAGCTTTCACATAGTCAGTCTATGTAATGGGAAGAGCAAGTGTTCATCATTTTTTGTACACGGGACTAGGGCTATAGAATACCATATATATATATATATGTACACTGCTCAAAAAAAGGGAACAGTTAAACAACACAATGTAACTCCAAGTCAATCACACTTCTGTGAAATCAAACTGTCCACTTAGGAAGCAACAATGATTGACAAATTTCAAATGCTGTTGTGCAAATGGAATAGACAACAGGTGGAAATTATAGGCAATTAGCAAGACACACCCAATAAAGGAGTGGTTCTGCAGGTGGGGACCACAGACCACTTCTCAGTTCCTATGCTTCCTGGCTGATGTTTTGGTCACTTTTGAATGCTGGCGGTGCTTTCAATCTAGTGGTAGCATGAGACGGAGTCTGCAACCCACACAAGTGGCTCAGGTAGTGCAGCTCATCCAGGATTGCACATCAATGCGAGCTGTGGCAAGAAGGTTTGCTGTGTCTGTCAGCGTAGTGTCCAGAGCATGGAGGCGCTACCAGGAGACAGGCCAGTAGGAGGGCAACAACCCAGCAGCAGGACCGCTACCTCCGCCTTTGTGCAAGGAGGAGCAGGAGGAGCACTGCCAGAGCCCTGCAAAATGACCTCCAGCAGGCCACAAATGTGCATGTCTGCTCAAACGGTCAGAAACAGACTCCATGAGGGTGGTATGAGGGCCCGACGTCCACAGGTGGGGGTTGTGCTTACAGCTCAACACTGCGCAGGACGTTTGGCATTTGCCAGAGAACACCAAGATTGGCAAATTCACCACTGGCGCCCTGTGCTCTTCACAGATGAAAGCAGGTTCACACTGAGCACATGTGACAGTCTGGAGACGCCGTGGAGAACGTTCTGCTGCCTGCAACATCCTCCAGCATGACCGGTTTGACGGTGGGTCAGTCATGGTGTGGGGTGGCATTTCTTTGGGGGGGGGAGGGTGCACAGCCTTCCATGTGCTCGCCAGAGGTAGCCTGACTGCCATTAGGTACCGAGATGAGATCCTCAGACCCCCTGTGAGACTATATGCTGGTGCGGTTGGCCCTGGGTTCCTCCTAATGCAAGACAATGCTAGACCTCATGTGGCTGGAGTGTGTCAGCAGTTCCTGCAAGAGGAAGGCATTGATGCTATGGACTGGCCCGCCCGTTCCCCAGACCTGAATCCAATTGAGCACATCTGAGACATGTCTCGCTCCATCCACCAACGCCACGTTACACCACAGGTTTGCCAGATGTATATCTGAGATGTATATTATCATGCAAAATGACCATATTCATGTCATTAACACATTTTGCTGTCATGAGACTCTGGGTCACACACACATGCAAATGACCCTATTTGATCATATGGATTTGAAGATGAACTGCTCAATGGAACCGCATGGCCCAAACCTTATTCTGGGCCTGGGTTTCTTTAGACAGAACAGAGCATCTGTCTTTTTTAAAGGAAAGTAATGCAAGTTTTCAGCCTATTTACTTGAATGTATCTGGCAAAGATGAATCAGACACGTTGATGGGTTGTGTATAGCATGGTTAGGAGAATCCTTTTTGTCTCTGCGTTTTCCTGTGTGAAAAACCTACACGTAGTTAATGTCCACATCGGAGCTGCATCTCTTGTCATTGTCACCACCGCCTATTCACCGTGTGAGAAAGGTGACTTTGCGTAACTCTACAGCCATAGGCTTCCATTCAGGGGTATAGTCAAGCCTCCGTTCAGGGAAATGACGTGTTTTAAAATGTAAGTCCATCTCCATAGTGATGAGAAGGGCCTTCTCTGTTAGGAGGATATTGAAAAACAGAATGGAGCTTTTGTGAGCGGAGCTTAAATCGGCTTTTCCATTTAGTTATTTCATAAATGAACCACAGTGTTATTTTCCAACCTCACAATCTTATTCAGTTTCTCTCAGCAGAACAACTTGATCTTGCACCTATACAAAACTTGCGTATTATTTTTCTGAAAGATAATATTTATTTATTTATTTTTATTTCACCTTTATTTAACCAGGTAGGCTAGTTGAGAACAAGTTCTCATTTGCAACTGCGACCTGGCCAAGATAAAGCGTAGCAATTCGACACATACAGCAACAGAGTTACACATGGAATAAACAAAACATACAGTCAATAATAGAGTAGAACAAAAGAAAACAAAAAGTCTATATACAGTGAGTGCAAATGAGGTAAGTTAAGGAAATAAATAGGCCATGGTGGCGAAGTAATTACAATATATCAATTAAACACTGGAATGGTAGATCAGCAGAAGATGAATGTGCAGGTAGGGTGCAAAGGAGCAAAATAAATACCAGTATGGGGATGAGGTAGGTAGATAGATGGGCTGTTTACAGAGGCTAAGTACAGGTGCAGTGATCTGTAAACTGCTCTGACAGCTGGTGCTTAAAGCTAGTGAGGGAGATGTGAGTCTCCAGCTTCAGAGATTTTTGCAATTCGTTCCAGTCATGGGCAGCAGAGAACTGGAAGGAAAGACTACCAAAGGAGGAATTGGCTTTTGGGGTGACCAGTGAGATATACCTGCTGGAGCGCGTGCTATGAGTGGGTGCTGCTATGGTGACCAATGAGTTAAGGCAGGGCTTTACCTAGCAGAGACTTGTAGATGACCTGGAGACAGTGGTTTTGGCGACGAGTATGAAGCGAGGGCCAACCAACGAGAGCGTACAGGTCGCAATGGTGGGTAGTGTATGGGGCTTTGGTGACAAAACGGATGGCACTGTGATAGACTGCATCCAGTTTGTTGAGTAGTGTTCTCGGCTATTTTATAGATGACATCACCGAAGTCGAGGATCGGTAGGATGGTCAGTTTTACGAGGGTATGTTTGGCAGCATGAGTGAAGGATGCTTTGTTGCGATATAGGAAGCCGATTTAATTTTGGATTGGAGATACTTATTGTGAGTCTGGAAGAAGAGTTTAGTCTAACCAGACACCCAGGTATTTGTAAATTGTCCACGTATTCTAAGTCCGAGCCGTCCAGAGTAGTGATGCTGGACGGGCGAGCAGGTGCGGGCAGCGATCGATTGAAAAGAATGCATTTAGTGTTACTTGCGTTTAAGAGCCGTTGGAGGCCATGGAAGGAGAGTTGTATGGCATTGAAGCTCGCCTGGAGGTTAGTTAACACAGTGTCCAAGGAGGGGCCAGAAGTATACAGAATTGTGTTGTCTGCGTAGAGGTGGATCAGAGAATCACCAGCAGCAAGAGCAACATCATTGATGTATACAGAAAAGAGTCGGACCGATGCACCCATGACCAGCTCTGAAACCAGACTGCATAGTGGAGAAGGTATGGTGGGATTCGAAATGGTCGGTAATCTGTTTAACTTGGTTTTCGAAGACCTTAGGAAGACAGGGTAGGATAGATATAGGTTTGTCGCAGTTTGGGTCTAGAGTGTCTCCCCTTTGAAGAGGGGGATGACCATGGTAGCTTTCCAATCTCTGGGAACCTCTGATACGAAAGAGGTTGAACAGGCTAGTAATAGGGCTTGCAACAATTTCTGCATATAATTTTAGGAAGAGGGTCCAGATTGTCTAGCCCGGCTGATTTTTGTAGGGGTCCAGATTTTGCAGCTCTTTCAGAAACATTGTCTATCTGGATTTGGGTAAAGGAGAAATGGCGGGGGCTTTGGCGGGTTGCTGTGGAGGGTGCCGGGCAGTTGACCGGGGTAGCCATGTGGAAAGCATGGCCAGCCGTAGAGATGCTTATTGAAATTCTCAATTTTAGTGGATTTTATTGGTGGTGACAATGTTTCCTAGCCTCAGAGCAGTGGGCAGCTGGGAGGAGGTGCTCTTATTCTCCATGGACTTCAGTGTCCCAGAACTTTTTTGAGTTAGTACTACAGGATGCAAATTTCTGTTAGAAAAGCTAAGGCAAGCTTTTTCAAACTGCCTGTGTATATTTGTTCCTAACTTCCCTGAAAAGTTGCATATCACGGGGGCTATTCGATGCTAATGCAGAACGCCACAGGATGTTTTTGTGCTGGTCAAGAGCAGACAGGTCTGGCGTGAACCAAGGACTATATCTATTTCTAGTTCAATTTTTTTTTGAGGGGCATGCTTATTTAAATGGTGAGGAAGGCACTTTTAAAGAATCGCCAGGCATCATCTATTGACGGGATGAGGTCAATGTCATTCCAGGATACCCCGGCCAGGTCGATTAGAAAGGCCTGCTCGCAGAAGTGTTTCAGCGAGCGTTTGACAGTGATGAGGGGTGGTCGTTTGGTCGCAGACCAATTACAGATGCAGGCAATGAGGCAGTGATCGCTGAGATCTTGATTGAAAACAGCAGAGGTGTATTTGGAGGGCGAATTAGTTAGGATGACATCTATGATGGTGCCCGTGTTTACTGATTTGGGGTTGTACCTGGTAGGTTCATTGATAATTTGTGTGAGATTGAGGGCATCAAGCTTAGTTTGTAGGATGGCCGGGGTGTTAATTAAGCATGTCCCAAGTTAGGTCACCTAGTAGCACGAGCTCAGAAGATAGATGGGGGGCAATCAGTTCACATATAGTATCGAGGGCAGAGCTGGAGGCAGAGGGAGGTCAAGAGCAAGTGGCAACAGTGAGAGACTTGTTTCTGGAAAGGTGAATTTTTAGAAGTAGAAGCTCAAATTGTTTGGGTACAGACTTAGCCTGCAGAGTTCTGTATTACTTTCTATCTTTGCAGTAGATTGCAACACCGCCCCCTTTGGCAGTTCTATCTTGTCTGAAAACGTTATAGTTAACAATGGAGATTTCGGGGTTTTTGGTGGTTTTCAGCCAGGATTCAGACACGGCTAAGACATCTGGGTTGTCAGAGTGTGCTAAAGCAGTGAGTAAAACAAATTTAGGGAGTAGGCTTCTAATGTTAACATCCATGAAACCAAAGCTTTTACGTTTACAGACGTCAACAAATGAGAGCACCTGGGCGGTGGGAGTGGAGCTAGGCACTGCAGGACCTGGATTAACCTCCACATCACCAGAGGAGAAGTAGGATAAGGGTACGGCTAAAGACTATATGAACTGGCCGTCTAGCACGTTCAGAACAGAGAGTAAAAGGAGCAGGTTTCTGGGCACGATAGCATAGATTCAAGGCATAGTGTACAGACAAATGTAAGGTAGGATGTGAGTACATTGGAGGTAAACCTAGGCATTGAGTAATGAAGAGATATATAGAATGAATATGAAGATATGGTTTGGTTGAACATGAGTGTTTGGCGCTCTTGGTAATGTTCAGAACAAATGATGCAAGAATGAGGTTGAAGAAACACGAAGATATTTTTAAATATCTTATATGGTCTGTTTTGGTCACCTGCTTTGCCTGACAAGAATGGGTCCAAAAAGCTAAGTGTTCCAACGTTATATTTGTACCTTTTTTTGTTTTTATGTCCGTATAAACCTGCACTCTCTAGGCAACGCAAACAACCCGCTCAATAAGTTCTAAGCCCATTACTTTTTCATTGGCCTTTTCCTTCCACTGGTCCTTGCTGACATCAATTTATAGAAACCGGTCGAAAGTCGTTTCTTGCTACTCCTTTTACCTTTTCTATGGAGCTCATGGAAAGGTTGCACTCTAGCCTTGACATTAATGTACAGAAAGCAGTTGACATTTGCTGGGCCCACGTTGTAGCATAGGCCTAGTTTTAGATTTTCTTTCACAATGACAAACGCCAACCTGCCTGATGAAAAGCTCTTATACCTTGCGTTATATGGAACCTTACAGTGGTGGAAAAAGTACTAAATTGTCATACTTGAGTAAAAGTAAAGATAACTTAATAGAAAATGACTTCACTTGAGTAAAAGTATCTGGTTTTAAATGTACATTGGTATAAGTACTACATTGACATACTTGACATAGTTAAAAGTAAACACTGTACATCAAATTCCTTATATGAAGCAAACCAAATGACACAATGTTCTTTTTTTTAATGTGAGGACAGACTGGCACACTCCAACAATTTACAAACACAGTATTTGTGTTAGGTAAGTCCGCCTGATTTGTGGCAGTAGGGATAACAATACGTTATATTGATAGGTGTGTGAATTGGACCATATTGCTGTACTGCACGAGCATTCAAAATGCCATGAGTACCTTTTGGGTGTCGGGGAAAAGTACTTGAGTAAAAATGACAGATTTTCCTCAGGAATGTAGTGGATTAAAAGTTGTCAAATGTAAACCGTAAAGTACACAGACCCCCAAAAAACAACTTAAGTAGTACTTTAAAGTATTTTTACTCAAGCACTTTACACCACTGCAGGACTGTTGCATACATTCTAGTCCGTTTAATTAACCACCTAGCTCTGCAGTGTCTGGTAACTAGCTCGAGACTACTCTTACTTAGTATTTTGAAATATTGTATGGATGACAGTTTTTCTTGTTACTTCTCTCTAGGTTTTATGGTCTTTAATTTCACTTGAAATGCTTTGTAAAACTATCAACCTCTAGAAATATAGTTGTCTGTTTATACCTTCATCCTCTCCTTTATAGTTCAGGTTTATTTTGATGTGTTTGTTAGATCCACTCGTTCTAATATTTTAAATTAATATTGTATGTTTTCAAGATTTGTATTCAGCGAATTACCTTTGGTACAGGTAGGCTATTCTACAAGTAGGAAAAACTATACTTCTTGTTGTAAGTCCCCCAGCTTTAGAGTCAAAGCAAGTCATTATTAATGAAATACTATTGACCTGTGAAACCAACATATTAACCAGGCAAAAATGACCTTGTTCAAGGAGGTAACCAAGAACCCATATGACCACTCTGGAAAAACAACCGATTTCCTTGGCAGAGATGAACGAACCTTCCAGAAGGACAACAGTCTTTACATCTTTACAGCACTTCACCAATCTGGGCTTTATGGGAGAGTGACCAGACTGAAGCTACTCCTGGGAACAAAGCACATGACCACACGCCTGGAGTGTGCAAAAAGGCACATGGAAGACTTGAGAGCATAAGATTCTGTGATCTGATGAGACAAAAATTTAACTCTTTGTCCTGAACGCAATCCCATCTAACAACATCCCTACCGTAAAGCATGATGATGGCAGCATCATGCTATGGGAGTGCTTTTCAGCGACGGACTAGAAGACTGGTAAAGATAGAGGGAACAATGGATGGAGCCTAATACAGGCAAATCCTTGATGAGAACCTGCTTCAGAGTGCAAATGACCTTAGACTGGGGGAAGATTTATGTTCCAACAGGACAATGACTCCAAGCGTACAGCCAAAGCAACACTGGAATAGCTTCAGAACAAGAATGTGAATGTCCTTGATTGGCCTAGCCAAAGCCCAGACTTGAATCTCATTGAAAATCTGTGGAAAGACTTGAAGATTTCTGTTCACTGCTTGAAAAAATCTGCCAGGAAGAATGGGAGAAAATCCTCAAATCCAGATGTACAAAGCTTGTACAGACATACCAAAGATGACTCAAAGCTGTAATCACCGCCAAAGGTTCTTCTACAAAGTATTGAAGTGTGTGTGTGTGTGTGTATCCTTATGTAAATTTGATTTCTGTATTTCCTTTCCAATAAATTATGTAAGCATCAGTAGTTGGCTACCAACAGCTGTCAGACATGTTTACATTTGGTTAGTTTTATCAGTGTTATTTAGATGGAAGATGTGAGCTAAATGTGCTATAGCTAGCTAATATTAGGTAGAAAAATGGCTCTTTCACTTAACCGATTCACTTCCAATCTCACGGTTTCTGCTGGTGTGCTACTGGCTCTTTTGAGATTCTTAGAAGCCACATTGATGGTAGGGACAGCATCCACTTTGAAAAACAACTGATTGCTGAATCCCTCCTTCCATTGATAGTCAAAGTTCTCAGGGATGAAATGTGCCTCGCAGATTATAGAGTAGATGCCCAATTCTATCCCCAGCTCACTGGTCACCTTAGCAACACCCGTAGCACAGCTCCAGCAGGTATAATTCACTGGTCATCCCCAAAGCCAACTCCTTCCAGTTCTTGACTGCCAATGACTGGAATGAATTGCAAAAATCACTGAAGCTGGAGACATATCTCCCTTACTAACTTTAAGCATCAGCTGTCAAAGCACCTTACTGATCATTGCACCTGTATACAGCCCACCTGTAAATAGCCCATCCAACTACCTCATCCCCATGTTATTTATTTTTGCTCTTTTGCACCCCAGTATCTCTACTTGCACATCATCTGCACATCTATCACTCCAGTGTTAATGCTAAATTGTAATTATTTCGCCACTATGGCCTATTTATTGCCTTGCCTCTCTAATTCTACTACACTTGCACACACTGTATATAGAGTTTTCTATTGCGTTATTGACTGTACGTTTGTTTATCCTGTGTTACTCTGTTTTTGTCACACTGCTTTGCTTTATCTTGGCCAGGTTGCAGTTGTAAATGAGGACTTGTTCTCCACTGGCCTACCTGGTGAAATAAACATTTGCCCTCATTCTCATTAATGTATTTAAGTTTTTTGTTCATCATGTGGGACATTGTGGGATCGAAGATGGAGTTGATTTGGAGAACCTTAAACCCTACTTTTAAAACAACATAACATTTGATTTAAGCGTTTGTAATTTGGCAATGTCTTTTTGGGGTGCTCTAAGTGGCATTGAGAAATACACCGCCGGTAACCGAATGAGTCCCACTGTAATGCTGTTTTGAATGCTTCCTTGTTTGTTTCGTGCTGCATTTTTGAAGACCCTGGAAGTCTCCTTTCCTTGCTTCTGAGGTCCAGTCAATTTGGAATTATGTTTTTGGAGACGAGGGGATCTTCTTGTCTATACTGTACTAATAAGTACAGTGCATTCGGAAAGTATTCAGACCCCTTGACTTATAAACATTTTGTTACCTTACAGCCTTATTCTAAAATGGATTAAATAAATATAAATCCTCAACAATCTACACACAATTCCCCTTAATGACAAAGTGGAAACAGTTTTTTTTTAGACATTTTAGAACGTTTATTTACAGTAGTATTAAGCCCCTTTGCTATGAGTTTTGAAATTGAGCTCCGGTGCATCCTGTTTCCATTGACCATCCTTGATTTTTCTACAACTTTATTGGACTCCACCTGTGGTAAATTCAATTGATTGGACATGATTTGGAAAGTAACACATCTGTCTAATATAAGGTCCCACAGTTGACAGTACAAAACAAAACAAGGGAATTGTGCGTAGAGTTCCGAGACGACAGGATTGTGTCGAGGCACAGATCTGGGAAAGGGTACCAAAAACGTCTCCGCAGCATTGAAGGTTCCCAAGAACACAGTGGCCTCCATCATTCTTAAATGGAAGAAGTTTGGAACCACCAAGACTCTTCCTAGAGCTGGCCATCCGGTCAAACTGAGCAATCTGGGGGAGAAGGTGCCTTGTTCAGGGAGGTGACCAAGAACCCAATGGTCACTCTGACAGAGCTCTAGAGTTCTTCTGTGGAGATAGGAGAATCTTCCAGAAGGACAACCATCTCAGTAGAACTCCACCAATCAGGCCAGACGGAAGCCACTCCTCAGTAAAAGGCACATGACATCCCACTTGGAGTTTGCCAAAAGGCACCTAAAGACTCTCAGACCATGAGAAACGAGATTCGCTGGTCTGATGAAACCAAGATTAAACTCTTTGATCTGAGTGTCAAGTCTGGAGGAAAGCTGGCACCCTCCCTACAGTGAAGCATGGTGGTGGCAGCATCATGCTGTGGGGATGTTATTCAGTGGCAGGGACTGGGAGACGAGTCAGGATCGAGGCAGAGATGAACAAAGCAAAGTACAGAGATTTTTGATGAAAACCTGCTCGGGTCCTCACTGGGGCGAAGGTTCACCTTCCAACAGAACAATGACCCTAAGCACAGCCAAGACATCACAGGAGTGGCTTTGGGACAAGTCTCTGAATGTCCTTGAGTGGCCCAGCCAGAGCCCGGACTTGAACCCGATCGAACATCTCTGGGGAGACCTGAAAATAGCTGTGCAGCAACACCCCCCATCCATCCTGACGGAGCTTAAGAGGATCTGCAGAGAAGAATGGGAGAAACTCCCCAAATACAACTGTGCCAAGCTTGTAGCATAATGCTGTCATTATGGGGTGTTGTGTGTAGATTGAGAAAAAATAAATATTCAATCAATTTTAGAATAAGCCTGTAACAAAATGTAGAAAAAAATCATGGGGTCTGAATACTTCCCGAAGGCACTGTATATGAACAATGGTCTCCAAGTGGTGGTTCTTCATTGATTGTACACAGAGTTAAGGTTCTTACAGGCTATGCATGAGGGGCCATATCCATCTGCTATGGTGCTCAAGGATACTCTATAAAACCATGGCCCACAAGTGTTGATAGCAAATTCAAGAATGAAACAATGGAATGTCTCAGCATCTTTTGTGGAAGGCACCACAACAGCTCCAGCTCTGCAACAGTAATTAGACGTGTGTGCCCAGTGGCCATGCAACAGTGGCATCCTCTCTTCTGCCCAGCTGACAATACAGTCCAGTGTACACAACTCCTCTCTTGACTTTCTGCATCAATTACACATTTGCTTTCCCCTGCTCCATGTCGTTCCTCTAAGAAGCCCTCAAAGGCCAGATGTTTGTAATGAACTTCTCCTGCTGTGCTGATGAATGGGTTCACTTTATGCCGTTAAGGCATTGTAGTAACACTAGAGCTGGAGCTGTCAATGATTCTATAAACTCTTATGCAAGCAGGTTGTCATTGCTTGCTGTGTTTAATTCAAAGGCTGCTGATTGTAGAGAGCGTGGCATCTGATTTCCATGTCCATTTTAATCATTTGCTTCTCAGGTAGACCTACATTTTAGCTTCACACTTACCTTGCTTGCACTGTCCTATTTAATGTGTAGTAACTGTTAGCACTCACCTTTTTCAGTTGTTTTGTACAGCTGTATTAATGCAATCCTCCCCTAGATGTTAAATTGTGACCACTGGCATGTTAAAGGATCAAATCAATAGGTATTTCACTTGCATCACTCCTTAGTGGACTACAATTAAGTGACCCAAAAGCATTGCTGCTTGTGCAAAATGAAACTAAGCCCTACTGATTTCCATATACAGTGAGTTTTTCAAAAACTCTGCTCCTTCCATGACAGACTGACCAGGTGAAAGTGTTTGTACACTCCATGTAGTCTAACACGCTGACCAGACTGGCTCTGCACGTGCACATGGTGATTTTTCTTCTATCCCGACCAGGCGCATTCTTGAAACTCGGGTTAAAATACTAAATCCAAATGTGAGCCAACTATATATTAATTTGGGGACAGGTTGAAACATACATGGACATTTTAACTAGCTTGCTGTTGCTAGATAATTTGTCCTGGGAAATAAACATTGGGTTGTTATTTTACCTGAAATTAATGTTATTTTTTGCTGGATCGTTGTAGAATTTTGACCCATTGTAGAGTCATACAAAATCATGTGTTCTCTACTTAATCCACAGATATAATAAAAGGGGGAACCTAGTTCGTTTTTAGTGTTCTTTTGATACATCTTTCCGTCCTTCTGTGGATTTTATATGGTGGTTGGCAACCAACTTTATGGTGCACTACCGCCACCAACTGGACAGGAGTGTGGACCTCGTTCATCTTTCAATCACCCATGTGGCTACACACCAATGATTAGATGGTAGAGGTGGGACATGCAATGCGTCTAAAATAGAACCAAGTTGTATTTTAGCGCATGGCTACGCAGATGCGAGCAGTTTGGGTTAAATTATTGAATAACGTATGTGTATACCTATTTTTGCAACGTGGGTGATCTTTTCCGCATGTAAACTGTATGTTAGTGCTTTCAGGACACGTGTCATACATATTGTGATGCAATTTGCAGCCTTAGGCTTGTCTTGTTTTATTAGCTAGGCACCCAGATGTGCAGAAGTAAACATATAACGCTCAAATGAGTAGCCTTTGACCTCATCCAGTGGCCTAGTTTCCTCTGCAGGAAGTGACTGGCTCAGTGTGGGGATCAGAGATGGAAGTGTTCTCTGCTCAGGTAGCTGCATCTGCCAAGAACAACACTGGACTTCTCCAGTTGCTCACAGACAGGGCTGAGAAATAGACCCTGTGCGCGAGAGAGATGGGAGTGTGTGTGTGTGTGTGTGTGTGTGTGTGTGTGTGAGAGAGATGGGACTGTGTGTGTGTGCGAGAGAGAGCGATGGGACTGTGTGTGTGTGCGAGAGAGAGAGATGGGACTGTGTGTGTGTGTGTGCGAGAGAGAGAGATGGGACTTGGCCAGGACCAGTTAAGCAAGGCTGAACACCACAAAGGAGTGAGTGGTGGGCGTGGGAGGCAGCTGAGTTAAGTGGGCGTGGAATTCCAGGGCAGGCCAGGAGTTTATGGAGTGCTTTATTTACATGGCCGGAGGGAAGACAGAGAAAGGAGTGTCTCCCCATCACACCCTGCAGGACCCGCTAACTGGAGCAGGAAGACCCCCCCCCTCCCCCTTCACCAATTCACCTTGTGAAAATCCACCTGAAACAGCTCTGAGCTTCTCCTCGTAGACCTAGAAAATATGACCCTGCGGCAATGTCAGATTAAATGACAAAACTGCTTTATTGCACCTCATACCCACTGCTTTACAATAGCATTAGGATGGAAATAAGAATATACAGGATTGATATAGGGCACATTTTATGATTTGTGCTTTATATCAGCACAAACAATATGTGCTTTATTTGTATAATAGCCTGGCTATAAGCTTTCACCATTCTGGAAGTCTACGTCACATTGGTTATAAGGACATAGCACTTACCTACATGACAGTAGCGCGCAGCTTACGTGACAGACCCACTTTGCCAAGCTCTTCAATGGTCTGACAGCAAGCAAATGGCTTGGAAGACCCTCTTTTACTTGCAGCAAAAAATTCTCTTCTCAGGCTTGTCAATACGTAGCCTGCAGGCATTTCAATATGTAGCCTGTCGGCATTTCACGGCACAGATACCTCTTCCTTATGGGAGCCATCTCTCGTTCTGAGCTGCTTGCTTTTTATTTTTTGGTGCTCTGTGGAGCTATATAAACTAACATATGGATTTAAAAAAAAGTCATACCAAGGATAATTTAGCTATTTGATACGGAATTTATGAGCCCCTTTAGGTATAAAATATATATGTAACGTACCAGAGAACGTTTGGACACCTACTCATTCAAGGGTTTTCTTTATTTGAACTATTTTCTACATTGTAGAATAATAGTGAAGACATAAACTATGATATAAAACATATGAAATCATGAAGTAACCAAAAAAGTAACTTCTCTAGGGTAGGGGGCAGCATTTCAGAATTTTGGATGAAAAGCGTGCCCAAATTAAACTGCCTGCTACTCAGGCCCAGGGGATAGGTATGCATATAATTGGTAGATTTGGATAGAAAACACTGTTTCCAAAACTTAAAATAGTGTCTGAGTATAACGGAACTGCTATTCAGGAAGTAGGATTTTTTTGTTTTCTATTCAATGCCATTACAGTATCCATTGACTTAGGACTCAAATTGCAGTTCCAATGCCTTCCACTAGATGTCAAGAGTCTAGAAATTGTTTCAGGCTTGTATTCTGAAAAATGAGGGCGTAAGACCAGTCTGAAGGACTGGACCCTAAAGTGTCAGAGCTTTTTCATACGCAATCCCTAGAGCGCGCCTTTCTTGTTTACCTTTTATATTGACGATGTTATTGTCTGGTTGAAATATTATCGATTATTTAGGCTAAAAACAACCTGAGGATTGAATATAAACATTGTTTGACATGTTTCTATGAACTTTACGGATACAATTTAGATTTTTTTGTCTGCCTGTTGTGACTGCGTTTTGAGCCTGTGGATTACTGAAGAAAACGCGCAAACAGAACTGAGGTTTTTGGATATAAAGAGAGACTTTATCAAACATTTATTGAGTAAATGAATGTCTTCTGAGTGCAACCATATGAAGATCATCAAAGGTAAGTGATTAACTTCTTAGGGCTGAGGTCCCGCTAACGGCATCGATATGACAATAGCCATTGAAAGTGCAGGGCGCCAAATTCAAAACAACAGAAATCCTATAATTAAAATTCCTCAAACACAGAACTATTTCACACCATTTTAAAGATACACTTCTTGTTAATCCCACCAGTGTCCGATTTCAAATAGGCTTTACGGCGAAAGCACCACAAACGATTGTTAGGTCAGAGCCAAGTCACAGAAAAACACAGCCATTTTTCCAGCCAAAGAGAGGAGTCACAAAAATCAGAAATGGAGATGTGTGTTAAGATCTGTTTTAAGAGTCCTTAGATTTCAATGCCGGCCCTTTGGAAGTTAAACGTGTGGGTTATACTAAGCCTAAAGTATTATACTAGGCCTATTTTAGACAATTCAGGGTGTCTTCTAACCAAGTCATTGCATTACACAATCCCTCTCAGATAGGCCTACTTAAGAAACATGTTAATTTCGGTACATTTACTTTTTTTGGTCTTTGGTATAACAATGCTAAAGTTAGCAGTTGGTGACCATGGTTAGGGAAACAAAACTAAAGCGTGTCCAAACTCCTTTCATGGTAAGTGTCATCATTTTGGTGAACTATCCCTTTTAATATATGTCCTAATTGATTAGTGGTTCAACTGGTACCCTTATAGATCAGAGGAACTACGCTACACATCTTAGGTTTTAGTCTTTACTGTTCTGACACTCCAATAGTGCCCGAAGAAGAGAGCTGATGAAAGTCGAAAATGTATATCTATTTTAAGGTTCAAAGCTTGTATTGTTTTGGTATACATTTTTCATCCAGATAGCCACATCAATGCAAAGTACTTTCTCGTCTGAACACATTTCTCATTCATCTTAATCTCCATGATATATGCAGATCAGCGTTTGATAAAGCCAATGATTGATGCAGACTCTCTCCCTGTTTTACAATTTGGTTGTTTTCAGTATGGAAAAATTACTGAACTTGTTCCATAATAACACAGATTTTCTTTTTCAGTTTCAAAATGGTTTGCTTAAGTGTGTCCTTCTGAACATGACCTGGGTATTTAGGCCTCAGCTAAGTTATCAGTAAGAGTTGAGTAGGAGCTTCAGTTTTATAGGGTCTGCAAGTTTTTAGTCCTGGGAAATGTTGCTCTACGGTATTCAATGACTTACGAGGGAAATTGATAATCCTATACCCAATTTCCAAATTGCACCTTGTGCATTTTACTATTACAACTTTCAAGAGTAAGTTGAAGCCAGACTGAGTTCCTTAATAACAAAATATGTATTAATACCACAGTTTGGGAACCACTGCCTTACATGTTGCCCAAACCGGACGCGTCAAGTGCGTTGCAAAATACATTTACATATACATGTCATTCAATCATTGCACCCACACTGCTTTGCGTGTGCCTTTGAGCATCTGCGTTGCCAGGCGCTAAAATGGAAGTTGCTTCTATTTGTGATGCAGAACGGGGTGCAAGCCCTGCCTCTCCATCTCCTCATTGGCTTTTAGAAGCATATACCCACGTGCCATCTCATTGGTTATATCCACATGGGTGATTAAAAGATGAACTGAGGTCGGTTGTGATAATACACCTTATTATGAAGGTTAGTTGCCATTGCCATATGAAGTCTAAAGAAGAAAAAGCCTGGAAGGAGCAGAGATGATTAGAAACGATTCGGTTTAACATTTTAAGTGTGGATTAATTGTTGGAGTAGAGGACCTTGTGAGTTTTTATTTTACCTGAAATGCAATGTTTATATCCCCGGACAAATTAGTTAGCAACAGCAAGCTAGCAAGCTAAATAAGACAAATTAGCTAGCATCTGCAAGCTAGCTAATTAAATTGCCATAAATGTTTAATGCTTTTCGAACGTCTGGTTTGAGCATAGTGTTAGAGAATAAATGTCGTGTTTTGGCAACCAAGAATTTTCCAGGATTTTGTCAAGGATTCACAGCTCAATTCTTACATTCCTCTTTTCCAACAGGTTTCTATGAGAATATATGGATGCGCCTTTGTTTGTTAATGTCTCATTCTTATTGTAACCTATGTGCATTCTTATTAGTGATAAACCTGCCCCAGCCATTCCTGTATAGAGCTATGCTAGTCCCACTGTAGCTACTTTAGGTAGAATCTTATGTGCCTCAAGCAAATTCTGTGCTCTTCAATGCTGTCGAAATTATATAAGATCAATCAAGGTGCCTCATTTGTACATTTAAAGCCCATTGGAGAGTGTAGAGGAAGCTTGTGCACTATAAGGGTATATTTGGGCATATAGATTATTTATTTACACAATACCCAGGACCTTGTTCATATTATAGCTCAGCAATATTGAGTACATTTTATTATCCTTGGCTCTTGTACAGTGTTGTTATTTCAGTGAAGCTGCAAGAATGTTTGCGTTCTGCTGGTGAGAGGACAATGCTCTAGCCACGCGCCTGGGCTCAAGGCCTAGAAATGAACTCTGACAGACAAGAGTCTCAACCACAGTGGGTGAACCGCAGGCTTTTCATGTGGTCCCATCCACCATGCCAAACCCCAAGCCAAACCCCAAGCCAGAGAAAGAGAAGTGATGACAGATTGTGTATCCAACATAATCTCTGTCTCTCTCTCAATTCAAGGGGCTGCTCTCTCGCACTCTCACTCGCTCTCTCTCAAAAGTAAAGATTAGGCCTGCATACAAGGCTCCCCATTAACCAGAGGCAAGACAATTAGCACAGTCAACAACTCAATGGCAGGTAATGACCATCTTTGTAGGAATTTATTGGCTTGATAATAGATTTTCATCCAAAGCATTGTTGAATTTCCCCAGTGCTTATTGTCCAACTGTAGATGTTTGTACATAATGACTCACATTTGCTTGTTGACTGACATTTTTAAGTAAGAATGCAGTTGGTAGCAACTAGTAGTGTGTTTGACTGTTTTGCTACAGATATTGAGACCTATTTCCCTGGAAGCATGTGTCCGTGTCTTGTATAGGCTTTGTTGTAAGTATATTTTTCATACAGCATGATGGTTTCTTTTTTTGTAGGCCTGTTATCAAAGTTATCCGGTTTGTTCGGGAAATGTAGGACTCAAGTGTTGTGATACTCCATGTAGCCTATTCTGTTAGGGTGAACGCTTCCAGTACCCAGTCATCGTAAAGCCCCCCCCAAAAAATTCCAAGTCATAGCTCATTCCGGGGCTACAGATGTCCCCAACAAAATGAACACGCACCGTAATATAATTCCTCTGTTGTTTATACAGCAAACAAGCCTCGGAGCCTTGTTGAGAAGACCTCAATATGTTTTGTGTGATAAAGCGTTTGCCGCTGTCTTCTTGTGGTTTGCCAAATTCTGCTTCTAATTACACACTGAGGTACTTGCAAGGAATGCGGGAGCACTGCTCGCAGTTGTGCCTCGTTCTGTTCTGACCCCGTGTGTGTGTGTGTGTGCACAGGGGTGCAGACTGACGCCGTTTATGAGCCATATGAAATTAGTTTGACTTTCCCTGTTCTTTTTTCCCTCATCCCCACAAACCGCCCAGCCGTCTTTATGTAAGTCTGCGTTGGAGACCCACTGCTTTTTCTTCCCCTTTGAATTGCTGTGATGGTACAGGGTTCCTAGGAATAGGCCTGTAGCCGAGAAACTAGTGATGGGAGAGAAAAATGTATAAGTTACATATCGGGATTATTATTTTTTACGCTCTATATTGTATCGTTCTATCGCAATATGATTGTTGCGTTAGTTGGCTGTACCTGCACCAAAACTCCAGTATTTTAACATCATAGCTTGTTCTCCATCTTTTTAAATAGGTAGCCGATTTTTGTTTTATTTCCATGAATGATCAATTTCTCGTGGCTCTCTCTCTGCAGCAGACATATGGTGAGCAATACGTTTGGAACATCGAATCGCAACAAAATCACAGTATGGAATAGCAATACATATCGTGTCAGCACCTAAGTATCATGATAATATTGTGAGTTCCCTGGCAATTCCCAGCCCTATGTGAAACAGCATAGTTCTGGCCTTTTTGTTCCGATAAACACGTTTGGTTCATTTCACGTGGTGATATCTAGACTGAGCTGTCCTTCTCACACTCTAACCGTTCTTTGGATGGCGAGTTCGCACGGGGTGGCAAATGTTTAGGTCGATATTGTTGTGCATCTGAGTCGAATGCAATCGTTTTACTGTAATCTTTGAATTTGGCACTTCACTTTGGTGAATTTAAGCTAATGAATCTATTTTTTGGCATGCATCTACCTATAAGTGAGTCAACCGTTTGTGTTATTGTAGTTTCAACAAGCCTTGATGATTCATAGTGTGGTATGTGGACAAGAGAACTGGAAAATAAGTTAATTTAACTGAGGATTTTGCAATTGCCCAGTGTGCTTCTGGGAAACTGGATTTAGAGTTTCTCCTTTGGCTTCATGACTGTGTGGAATTCGAAGGGAATTTGCCTCCGTTGAGTGTGAATTGGTTTCTGATTGCGTTTTTTGCTCTATAACCAGTGGCTATTTCGCACCAGAGTTCGCCAACTGCTGTGGATAAAAAGCAGTGTTTGGTTCGGCCATTTCAGATTGGTGCCACAAACCCCCTTCAAAATGCTGCTGTATAGCTAAGATTGAACATTGTACTGACATGTTGCACCGTCTTCCTGGGGAAATTAGTGTTTTTGCTAAGTCGCTCCATTTCAGGCAGTCAGTACTGAACAAGATGTTCTGTTTGAAGATGTGCTAGAACAGATGGTTTTGTCTTTTGTTCCTGAAGTAGGGTAAAGCTGTTTGGCTGGCTCTAATGATCCACTGTTCTTTTTCTATTGACTAGGAAGCAGCAGGCCTCTCTAGCGTCTCTCTCTAGTGAGGCCTGGGCTTAGTTGACTTCGCTTTTACGGCGTCCCAATCTTTTTTAAGACCACCAATGATTATCAGCACTAACTTTAAATATAGTTATAAAAAAAAAAGCTTTTGGTTATGTCATACTGTCGTCAATTAGCCTGTTCAAAGCGCTGTTGCCAGCCCCACTGTACACGGGCCAGAAAAACTGGTAACAGTAAAATTATATTGCCCACATAATGTAAAGGGGGAGATCAGTGGTTGTAACGTGCACCTTAAAGGCCCAGTGTCCGGAGCAGCATTTTGAGTGCATACTTCCTTTTGTTGCTCCTGACATCTGCTATTGCCATTAGCCTTAATATCCCCATGGAACCCTGTAAATTCAGCTCCTGAATGTTGATGAGGGTCCATTGCTGAGGCAGCAGGGTTTTAAGTATTCAACCCGTCGTGCAGCAACACGAACAGGACATTGGCATCGAGCTCCATTTCCAGTCTCACACTGATCCCGGGGTGTGTGTGTCTCTGCCGTTAGTGTTTATGTACACCGTATGTGTGTTTCTCTCTCTCGTGTGTGTGTGTGTGTGTGTGAATGAGGGGTTGAATAAGGCTTTGTCTGGGGAAGTGGGGCGACGTCGTATGCTCCCACATTTCCCGTCGCCTAGCGACAGTAATGCACAGATTGGCAAGAACATCTGCCGTGGTCGGCGCTGCCAAATTTGTGTTGTATAGTAAACACTGCTCCTCTCTCTCTCTCGTTCACCCTCTCTCGCTCCAGCGGAAAGGGGAAGAGGAGCTCTCCTTCCTGCTGTTCTTTTGGTCTGTTTTCTTTATCTTTTCTCTCCATTCACACACACCACCCGGGTAGTCTCCTTGATGACCTTTCACTCCTCTGCCAAGTCAAGGATACGCCACCCTTGTCAAGCGGCCAATTGTAATATTCCAGGAAATGCAGAGATGAGGCCTCTATGCCTGCGGGGATTGTTGCCGGGATGAGCATTTGAAATGTTGTGGCTGTTTGAATACTAACATTTTGGTTGAGTACTCAAATAATTAAAAATGCATATTTTTAGAGCACAAGTCCCACACTGGTAACAAATATGTGCACATTTATCTATACTGGGAGAAAAATATAAACGCAATTTCAAGATTTTACTGAGTTACAGTTCTTATAAGGAAATCAGTCAAATTGAAATGAATGTGTCACTAATCTATGGATTTCACATGACTGGGCAGGGGCACAGCTGTGGGAGCCATTTGGGAGTTGTAACACATTTCCCTACTTCAGTCAACATGTCCATTTTGAATTTGTGATGTAACTGTCGTCATTTGGCAAGGAATGTAGCCTGTGTATCCCATCAGGTACGTTTTTCTAGGCATTTATTTCTGTAGGCCTAACGGTAGCTTGTGTGCGCAGTCAGCACGCGCGTGTGTGTGTGTGTGTGTGTGTGTGTGTGTGTGTGTGTGTGTGTGTGTGTGTGTGTGTGTGTGTGTGTGTGTGTGTGTGTGTGTGTGTGTGCGTGTGCGTGTGTGTGTGTGTGTGGAGGAAACGCTCGGAACACAGTGAAGTGAGACGGGGAAAGGGGAATTTAGGGAGAACTGTGATGCTTGGTTTATTTTTGGTTGTGCCCCTCAAATGCACATGTACAAATGGTAAACTAGAGTCCAAGCAATTTTAATGTTGTTTTCAAGACAATTACACTTGCTCGTTCAGGCAGCCTCAAAGCACAATCCACCAAATAGTTTTACAGTATTTGGTGAAAAAAAAGGGGAAAAAATCCAGCTTTGATGTCTGTTTTGAGTTTTCGATTACTCATGCACATCCCTAATTGTTGCTATGGACTGCTAATGCCACTGGCTGTTAAACAATGGAGTGAAGATTTGTCGACAATGCTCTTAAACGGTTGGTAAAAATGTATTTTGGGTGCTGAAAAATGTGTCTTTTACCGCTCAAGCTCATTTGGTTTGCAACAGGTTTTTAATGTGTTCTTCTTCCAGCAAGTATTTCTTCTATCAATGGAAAACCGTTTGGCCAATATCAGGGTGTATCTTCAATTCATATTTCTGGATATCTGACATTTTGTTAGATCTAAGGAGTAAGGATGTTCCAGATACTCATGTCCTTCATTTTATATGCAGAGCTAGGATATGCTCAATACCTGGACAGTTTCTACATGCAGGGATATATCTGGGGTGAGCGACGCACCTGATGCGCATGCGCCCGCTTACATATTTGTATAATATTCTAACATGCATATCAAGATCCTGATATGGACCTCAGTCAAGAGCATATGCATTGTATGTGCTGAGTAAATATACTGTGTAGGCTTAGTGTAAGTATTTGTCATATAGAGGGGAAAAAAGATACTAATGATTCACATACTAATGATTCAATTTATCCGGAGGGAATCCAAAAATGATTAGTGCATGAAAGAAAAATAGGGATTTCATATTTGTGAAATTGAGCCTGTGGTAAAAACTCAGAAATGCATCAAGTCATCCTGTACAATATCAAAAACACCATGTAAAGATATCCCCTGACTATCGACCCTTTTCTCCTGGTGTTTCTTTGTCAAAGAAAAATGCGTCTCTGTGTTTCTGTACCGACGAGGTTATCTGAATGACCTCACTTTCTGGGTAGCAGAGAATATCAGAGGTCAAAGGTCTGTCCCTTCACTTCCCCCGGCCATGCTCTTTGATGATCACAGCCATGGCTTTAGATGATGATGATGATGATGATGAAACCCTCCCTCTTCACTGAGGCGCGTTGATGCTGCTTTGTGTGCTGGCAAATGCTGCACTTGCCTTCAGTCTGTTACAGCATACTGTGTACTCTCACTATTTTCCTCTCTCCCCTAAACTACTCTACTTCTCTCGTTACCTCTTTCGGCACGGCACGTACTCCGCTTTCATGATCAGAAAATGTTCACCCTCTGCCCCGTTATCAAAATAAGGCGTGAGTAACGTCTCGAGTGCTGTTTTGACAAAAGAGGGAACTGAGACAAGTTTCTGTGCGCCGCAGGGTGGTGGCTCCGGTGCTTCTATTTGTGGCGCCGTGCCGGGAGCCATGTCCTCATCAAACACGCCCACCACCGCCACAGGAATCACCGCTACTGTACCACACTACGTGATACCGGAGAATCCCCTGCCTCGGTTAGAGTGCTTCAGTAGCAAACTTTTCTTTTAACAAAAACACATTGACACACAGTGGTTGAGTGGTTTTACAGGTCATCTGTGATTTCTGATCGGTCCTGATCTTTGTATATCTGAATCCTGACTTGCATATTTAGTTGTATTTAAAGGGAGAGCGTCTTTTTGATTGTTTATGTCTAGATGTGGAACTTCGGAGAAGGTTGTACCAAACACAAATGTGTTTTGGTATAAAAAAGGAGTGTAAAATAACCAGGAATTCAGCCAAAAGTGAGTTGTGTATCAAAGTATGACATTATTATTTTCAAATTCGATCTCTTTTTGGGTTTAGTTGTCAATTTGCAGTGTACAAATTATTATAATTATAGTATGTCTTCCCGACCATCCTCTCCGACAAAAATAAGCCCGCAGCTGAATCTAGTGTTCTACCCCTGTTACAGGGTGTGTTTAACCATCAGTTACAGGGTGTGTTTAACCATCAGTTACAGGGTGTGTTTAACCATCAGTTACAGGGTGTGTTTAACCATCAGTTACAGGGTGTGTTTAACCATCAATCACAGGGTGTGTTTAACCATCAATCACAGGGTGTGTTTAACCATCAGTCACAGGGTGTGTTTAACCATCAGTCACAGGGTGTGTTTAACCATCAGTCACAGGGTGTGTTTAACCATCAGTCACCGGGTGTGTTTAACCATCTGTTACCGGGTGTGTTTAACCATCAGTTACCGGGTGTGTTTAACCATCAGTTACCGGGTGTGTTTAACCATCAGTTACCGGGTGTGTTTAACCATCAGTTACAGGGTGTGTTTAACCATCAGTTACAGGGTGTGTTTAACCATCAGTTACAGGGTGTGTTTAACCATCAGTTACAGGGTGTGTTTAACCATCAGTTACCGGGTGTGTTTAACCATCACCGGGTGTTCAACCATCAGTTAGGGTGTGTTTAACCATCAGTTATCCGGGTGTGTTTAACCATCAGTTATCAGTTACGGGTGTGTTTAACCATCAGTTACCGGGTGTGTTTAACCATCAGTTACGGGTGTGTTTAACCATCAGGGTGTGTTTAACCATCAGTTACAGGGTGTGTTTAACCATCTGCTATCCGGGTGTGTTTAACCATCTGTTACCGGGTGTGTTTAACCATCTGTTACCGGGTGTGTTTAACCATCTGTTTACATCGGGTGTGTTTAACCATCTGTTTAACCATCGGGTGTGTTTAACCATCTGCTACCGGGTGTGTTTAACCATCTGTTACCGGGTGTGTTTAACCATCTGCTACCGGGTGTGTTTAACCATCTGCTACCGGGTGTGTTTAACCATCTGCTACCGGGTGTGTTTAACCATCTGCTACCGGGTGTGTTTAACCATCTGCTACCGGGTGTGTTTAACCATCTGCTACCGGGTGTGTTTAACCATCTGCTACCGGGTGTGTTTAACCATCTGCTACCGGGTGTGTTTAACCATCAGTCACAGGGTGTGTTTAACCATCTGTTACCGGGTGTGTTTAACCATCTGTTACCGGGTGTGTTTAACCATCTGCTACCGGGTGTGTTTAACCATCTGTTACCGGGTGTGTTTAACCATCTGCTACCGGGTGTGTTTAACCATCTGCTACCGGGTGTGTTTAACCATCTGTTACCGGGTGTGCTTAACCTGGGCTAACAGTGCCACTATGATACTTGACCAAACTAACGCACCTCGTCTTTCTGTCTGACAGGACCAAGCCATGGAGAGGTGGACACACAGGAGTGCTTGTTCTATAACATCAACTATGAGATTGAGAAGACCAACCAGAGTGGGGTAGAGCGCTGCGAGGGTGAGAAGGACAAGCGGTCGCACTGCTACGCCTCATGGCGAAACAACTCTGGTACCATAGAGCTGGTGAAGAAGGGCTGCTGGCTGGATGACTTCAACTGCTATGACAGGTAGAATCTCCTACCGTTGTGCCTATCAACTATTTAATAAATCTGTATTGTACATTCGATAAACTCTGCCTTCTTCCGCCTAAAATATTAGGGTCCTTGTATTCACAGAGTTTCTCGGGATGGGGGTGCTGATCTAGCATCAGGCCCCCCCTGCCCATATAACAATATTCCATTAAGTTCTAAAGGTGGCAACTGATCCTATATCAGCAGTCCTACTCTGAGACGCTTAATCAAAACAGTCCCTGGTGTGGAGCTGAGGTAGAATCTGTGTCCCCCTCTATGGTTGGGTTCAAATGTTTTATTTTCCCAGTGTGATCAAAGGCTCAACAAATGTTAGAGTATGATAATGACTGTTCATCTAAACATCAGATATCACCATATATAAAACATCATTTAAACACAGTTGGATTTGTCATTCACTCATTACTGCATTGACTTCACAGCTGGCATGTGTGTGCAAACTCACACAAGGTAGTCTCTGACGTTTGCTCGCATTACCAACATTTTTCAGTTTTCATTTCGTTTATCGGAAGCTTTATTGGACTCTATATTAAATGTTTCTCCGTCAAACTGGAATATTCAATTATCCCGCGCCTGGCGGGTCCCGTAGGTGCTCGATAACGTCTCGGGAGAAGTCAGGCGGAGTGGTGCGGTAGATTTTTCTACCACTTGCCTGCTGCCATTGCAATCTATTTCTGGCCTTGCTCCCGAGACCAAGAGAAATCATTGAATAAATGGATCCAGATAAGAAGCTTGAATACAGTCACTTCTCCCCAGATACACATTAGAGAGGAGCAAAGTGCCTTAAGTTTTGACTAGGACCAGTCCACTGCATTGTTTAAAGAGCGAGACAAATGTTGTGTGGATGTGTACATGGTTTGAATGATCAACTCTAAAATGTTTCTGCAGGATATTTGTATAAAAGCTGAAAAACATGTTGTAGTGCTGCATGAGAACAGCCAAGGTACCAATGCATTAAGGGCTTTTGTTTTGAGGTATTTAACCAGACGTTTTCTAAAAGCTCAATTCTAAAACTTTTTGCCTTTATTATAGTGGGACGCTATCTATGAAACGATTCCCCGATCCCTCATCGTGAAAGTGGGCCAGCAACAATGACTGATCTGAAACGCAACAGCAGCAATTCGAGGTTGCTTAAAACTAGAGGTCACCACTTCTTAAAATAGCAGACGAGTAGAGTCTCCGGTGCATGTTTGAAATACCAAACACTGAAGTGTGTTGAGTGACAGGCTTAAGTCTGAAAGCTTTTTTTAAACGCTCACGACTGTTGTAGATTAGATTTAGGTAAAGGGATGTTACTTTGCCGGCACCAGTGAGGTGGTCCGACCTGCTCTGAATGAATTGTGTACATTAATACCCTGCGGGATCAAAGATCCAGGTTCCTCGAATGCATTGATATAAATGCATTGAAATAGTAAAGCATTTCAGTTGATCCTGGAGGCCAGTTATCTCAGTGTGATCCCGCTTCTCTAGACATACAATGATGTCTTCAAATGTCAATCTTAATTCCATCATGATTACAAGCATGTTTCTTATGGGAGTTTTGAGTTCCTATCGGGACAGCTTGAGGAGACTCTCACAAGGCTAAGCAGCCCTTAATCCCGGCCTCCTTTCAGTGTTGTCAGGGGCGACTGGCTGGCCTCACCATTGGCTCTGGCTCTCTGAGGAGAGAGGACACTGCCCAATGACCCGCCAGGCCGCCACATTGCTGACATGGCCCGACGCTGCCGATGTGCCTGGCGCCAGCAGAATCATGGCGACACCGCCAGTCCTCTCCCTCCTTCCAGTCCTGTCCTCCACAGAGGTCAATAAGTCGTTTCGCTGTGGGCCCCGCATCAGACCAAGGCCAATAGTGTGAGCATTGCATGGTGAGGGAAGGGAACGGAGGGGGGTGGTTAGCTAAGGGTTAGTTAGGTATCTGAGCAGGTCATATAGGATCTAGTTCTGTCTCCAGGGTCATGTTCAGTAGGGAACACTGTAGCAAAGCTTTTTAAAACGTCTGGCAACTGAAAATATAAGAACAGTTTCTGATCGGACAGTTTCAGGTAGAACCTTTCTGTTTCACTGCTTTTCATGGCGTTCTGAACACAACCATTCATAGGCTATAACCACATTCCCTCTGAACTACTGAAGTCAATAGAAAGCGGAGGCGCTCTCTTCGCTACCCTAGACCAAAACATTTCCCTTTGACGGTCAATTAAATGTTATCTCCCGTTCTTTCTCTCAGGCAAGAGTGTGTGGCGACAGAGGAGAATCCTCAGGTGTTCTTCTGTTGCTGCGAGGGGAACTTCTGCAACGAGAGGTTCACTCACCTGCCTGATATCAACGGACCATGTAAGTGAACCTGTAGGACTCTACCTCTTTGTTTTACACCCATAGAAAGTAGATAGGGCCGCAGGTCCAACCGTCACAGAGCACGAAAGGAAAAGTCTGTGCTACTAATTACATTTCTATGGTTAGGCTACACCTCGATTGCAATGTTCTAAACAAATTCTGAATTTGTGTTTCTGGACCTCAAGGCATTGTTAAGATCTGATAGTCTTTTGCAGACCTGAGTAGAATTTGTGTTTCTGGATCGCACCCCTGATGACTCCCGTACTCCTCTGTCTGGGGTCAGATGTCAAGGTCTAGTCAAATGTAGATGTTATATTGACCCATATCTCAATTAGCTTGTCGTCATTTTGGAATATTTGATTTTCCCAATCACTGCTCGCTCCATTTGTTTCCTGAAGCCAATATCACCTGCTTTGCTGTGATATCTTGGTATGTTAACTTGGTATTCTAACCCTGCCTGGTGTGACGTGAAACCCAGTAAGTTGATATTATATTTGACATCCGTCTAAGACCTATACCAGCTTTAAACTGAGTTGGAAGCTCCACGGGCCTCACCCAGGGTTAAGTATTGACTTTGTTCCCCGAAAGGTCCTCACAGTGGGGTATTGTAGGATCTTAAACACGATGGACAGAAATGTGCAAGAGGCCACACGAGTATTGAATTACACCGCCTGTTTGCAGACTGAAGCTCCAAAAGTTAGGGGCAATTCTGCCCAGGAGAATAGCACCTCTTCTATTTTACAGCTCCCTTTCCTCTCCAGATTTTCTTGAGCACACAGACATCCAGACAGGCAGCAAACTTATTTGTGTGTGTTCAAGCCAAAGCTTGGCTTAGAAAGGTGGAAAAAACTATAGTGTGTGCCTAACTATTCCTATATCTCTGCCAGTTTCCCCTTCCCCTCTTTCTACCCTTCCTCAATCTACCTCTCTCCCTATCCTTCCCTCCTTTCCACTACTCCCTCCTTGTTTTCCCCCCTTCTCCTGGTTTCTTCTCTCCCCTTCTTCCTTCCTCTCCCTCTTTACCTATCCTCTTGTCATTTTCTCTCACCCCTCCCACCCTCCATCTTTTCTCTCCCCCCCCGCTCCTCGATGGCTGCTGGTTAACACTGTGTTCTGTCCCTCTCTTTACCACCAGTGATCAAGTCGCCTCCCCCCATGCCCACACTACTCAATGTGCTGGTCTACTCACTGCTGCCCATCACCATGCTCTCCATGGCCCTGCTGCTGGCCTTCTGGATGTACCGCCACCGCAAGCCACCCTATGGCCATGTGGACATCAATGAGGTCGGCCAATTCCCTCCCTAGCTACGCATCTTTCACTTTTGCTTCCCATCACTCTTCTGTTTTCATCTTTGAATGACTGAATTTATTTGACATGTTTAAAGTGCATGTAGACTTCCCTCAGCTAAGTGGAACAATACACACACAAAACAAATAGAGGATTCAAATCAAAGGAAAGTTGCTACTTATTGTGGTCCTCCTGTCTGTCGGTATTGTTTACTCTCTTTGTCTGTAGAGCTGTTTGCTTATCTTCTGTGGTGCTACCTCTTTGTGGTTTCTCACTCCTGTATTCTCTCGCTCTTGCCGTTTTCATCCCTTGTTTTTCGGAGGCCATCTTGTTAGTAGCCCCAAAGCTGCCATGTAGGCCACACAGGACCTCTGTTAACGACTAGCCCCATCTAGAGGTAGTCGGATGCCACTGGCGTGATACAGGTCCCACCTATAGGACCATTGTTAGTTTACTACTGTCACTATCTGTACATCTACTTTACACAAGCCATTGTGCATAAAGCCTTATCTGTTTTTCTTTTTAACTGTTTTGAAACGGAGTATTAGAATTCATATTTTACATTGATATAAAAGCTCCAGTTATTATATAAATTGTAAGTATGTCGCGAGTGGCAATCAATCCTCATAACCTTGTTGAATATAATGACCCGGTGTTTACCTGTTCTGACCTCTGACCTCTTGATCTACCAGGATCCCGGCCTCGTTCTCCCTCCCTCCCCCCTGGTAGGTCTCAAACCCCTGCAGTTGCTGGAGATTAAGGCCAGGGGGCGCTTTGGCTGTGTGTGGAAGGCCCAGATGATGAACGACTACGTGGCTGTCAAGGTCTTCCCCATTCAGGTAAGTTGCTGAAAGGTTGATTCAACTGTCTGTGTCCTCTGAAGCCTTAGTGTAACAACACCTCTTTGTTTGTGTGTCCTCCCACAGGATAAACAGTCGTGGACGAACGAGCGGGACGTGTTCCTAACACCGGGGATGAAGCACGAGAACCTGCTGCGCTACATCGCCGCCGAGAAGCGCGGGACCAACCTGGAGATGGAGCTGTGGCTCATCTCTGAGTTCCACGAGAGGGTGAGGAGCGAGACTGGGGTGGAGGGAGAGGTGTTAAGGTGTGGGGAGGTTAGGTTAGGTTTGGGGGAGGAAGTATAAAACCAGCTGTAAGCCTGGGACATAAGTTTATATCAGTTAGCCTTCACAAGGTCCCGCCACTGAGCTTTAGCAATGTCCTCTAGGCTTTCGTATCAGGCTTGCTACAAAGATCCACTATTTATTTATTGGCACTGAGGAAGCTGTGTTTTGTTGCTCAGAGCTATTGCCTTTTAATTTTCCTCTCTGTTTAATTTTCAGTAGCGTGAAAGTTGTTTGCTACAATTTAATAACACTCAATTTGACTGACCACAGTGGGTTGGCTGGCATTTCTCGGACAATAAACGATGTGAACCCTGTCTCTGCAGTCGAGTTCACTTGTATTTTTCCCAGTTCAATCATTGACAAGCTATTTAGTGTGCTCTGGGGATGTCTTACTGTAGCTAGTTGTTAACAGCGCCACTTCTTTCTCTCTCTCTCTGTGTATGCGCGCGGCGTGTGTGTCTCTCTCTGTCTATGCTCCAGGGCTCCCTGACGGACTATCTGAAAGGAAATGCAATCAGCTGGACTGAGCTGTGCCACATCGCTGAGACCATGGCCTGCGGGCTGGCCTACCTGCACGAAGACGTGCCTCGCTACAAAGGAGAGGGACCCAAACCGGCCATTGCTCACAGGTAAGGCACACGAGTTCAGCACTTAGGTGTGTGTTTAGAGCTGAGCGATTAACAGAAATGTTTATTTATTTAAAAAAATGAACTACTTGAGTGACGTCGGTTCAATTATATGAATTTGATTTCTTTTGATACTTTTCTGTGAGCTCAATACAGACATTGCACAGTTTCTCTAGAGAAAAATTAGATCCAGCCTGAACTGTGCGATGTAGAAGGGAGTTGTAGTTTCCAACAGGCCAATATTCTTACATAGTTTAGCACATAAAATGTGGTAATTAACTACAATGACCATAATCCATTGCGCATATACTTGTCCGGTCTGTTTCTTTTACGACTGCTGCTGAAGAGCGAAGAATGCGAGATTGAGGTGATATAGAGAGCAGCTGTTGCTTCGAGGCATCTCTATCTGAAAATACATGATCCATGTGATTGATGGTTGGTATTCCGCTGTCATAAAAAAGTATGCGTTGAACTACAAAATGGGTATTTTGTCAGACAGCATAGGCAGCAGCCCTATAGAGATGAGATGACTTGGAATGAAATAGTCAAGTAAAACAAATGAAATATTTTATTAAAGTAATGTGAATAAATTGTGTTAATAAGTGATAAGCAGTAATGAGCAGTCACTACCATCATAGGACTTCCATTAATAGTTTTATTCTGTGTTACAGCATTCAACCCACAAAATGCATTGGGCATTTAATGTTAATTAAATAATTGAAACCGAAATCGAAAACTTGATTTTATTTTTTAAAGAATCAAAACGAAACCGAACCTAACTCAAAAATGCGTGTGTAAAAGAGAGAAACATTAGACTTGGCCCGGTTCAAGCATATTCTTGTTTTCTCAATGATCCATCTGGCTAAGTAAAGTTGAGGTTAATCCTATAGCGTATTGATGTTTATGCTGAATCTTCGTTCTGTCTGCGGTCCCCTGTGTCTTCATTCTGCAATCCGGAGGCATCTAACCCTGAGGGAGTCTGTTATTATTATTATTGCACTCAAATCTCTGGACTGCAATTTTATTTTTCTGCCTGGCATCAAAATTGTTTACAGTTTATTCCATTGGGAATTCACTTCAATTCCGTTACAATCAAACAGAGCCATAAGTCTAGACGGGACTGTTCTCGGTGGGCTTTATTTGTTTGTAGTTCAGGATAAGTTCAGGCTTGACAAAGGGCAAACTGATCCCAAGTCAGGGGGGGAAACTCACAGGCCAATCACCGATGTTAATTGATTGGCTAAAAAAGAAAACTGTCGATGAACCCCCGTCCTCTCTTCCTTCTCCTTCCAGGGACTTCAAGAGTAAGAATGTGATGCTGCGGAAGGACCTGACGGCCATCATCGGGGACTTTGGGCTGGCGGTGCGGTTCGAGCCGGGCAAGCCCCCAGGGGACACTCACGGCCAGGTGAGTGGGCTACCATCAGTCTGGTTGCGTCCCAAGGGTTAGCTGCTTTTGACTAGTGTACATGAATTAGGGAGCCATATTAGGGAGCCATACTAACTATGAACAAGTGCCATCATGGAAATACTGTTTTAAAGTTAGCTCCACATACTCACACGACAAGGAAGTGTGTGTGCGTAGTGGACCTTGTCTGACAGTGTCTTGTCTGTCTATCTCTGTTGTCCAGGTGGGTACCAGGCGCTACATGGCGCCGGAGGTCCTGGAAGGTGCCATCAACTTCCAGCGGGACGCCTTTCTCAGGATAGACATGTACGCCATGGGCCTGGTGCTGTGGGAGCTGGTGTCGCGCTGCAAGGCGGCCGACGGTGAGTCATAAACACGCAAGCACACACACAGGATCCTACTCTGCGATTTATCAGCAACCATACCACATTGGAATCAGGATGAGACCTTTTTAATGCTGTGTAATAGACAAATGAGAGCACATAGCTTATGGGTAACGATGTAGCATAGCCTGTAAGGTGTTCCGTGCTAAGACACGTTGCTGTTGTGTTGATTGGTCAGGCCCAGTGGATGAGTACATGCTGCCATTTGAGGAGGAGATCGGCCAGCACCCGTCCCTGGAGGACTTACAGGAGGTGGTGGTCCACAAAAAGATGAGACCGGTCTTCAAGGACTGCTGGCTCAAACACGTTGTGAGTATGCCAGCTCTGTCTCCAACGCAGAGAGCAGTGGGTCAATGCTGGGATGTACAGTACTTAAAGCAGTACAGTTTGATTCACATTTCCCACAATATGTCACCCAGGCATGACTTGAGTGCGTAAACATGTTTCCTTTTTTTCCTAACATCCCCCCCAACCCAAAGAGACGACAACATAACCCCCAAACATTCAACAGACAAATAAAATAAAGTCCATTTCCAAAAATAAAAATGCAGAAGTATAATATGTAGTCGCAGATAATGCAGAATACGCTTAGACTATAGCCAAGGTTCACCTAAAAAAAAATAAAGAATATACAGATTTATAATTCCAATGCTTCTACAGTATCACTGGTTTCCAAAAACTCTCAAGAGCTAGGCTTGACGTTAATTATTTTAACCAATGACCAAGTGATGGGGAACTGACATAGTGGAGAGAAATTGAACATCTAGCTTGTAATAGACAGAGGTCAACCATTTTCTTCTCTCTCCTATGTAAAGAGATATTCACTCTGTAAAGATTTAGGATGCAAAGTTTAGGGATTAATGGTATTGGGGTAGAAGTAATCTCAGAGATATAGTGCAGTACTGAGCTCAAACATTTGTATCTCAGCACATTCCCACAGGCAATGAAACAAGGTGCCTAAATGTGTGTTACATTTAAAACACAGGTCTGGGGTATTAGGGTCCATTTTGTGGAGCTTAACATGGGTGTGATATATGTTCTCATTATCCAATTGTATTGCAGCAATCTCAGGCAGGTGTTTGTCTCTATCTGAGCTCTAGAGCATATCATAACCCAGTCCTCTGCTGAAATATCTTCCTGCAAATCGTATATCCACTGAAGTCTCTTACTATCAGAGTTGTCTTTGTGAGTAGCTACCATTTTCCCATATAATGTCATCTGACCTCTCTCATAACGCATATTAACAGAGAGCGTTTCTCTAGTGGTCAAAGGAGGTTGTAGGGCAGATTGTTATAGACTGGAAAGAATAAAGCTTCTCAATTGTCAGTATTTGAAAAAATGCTTTTGTGTTAAGTTAAATCTTACCTTTAGTTCTTCAAACAACATGAGCCCCTTTTCATTGTATAAATCCATTACTTTAACAATACCTTTTTCTTGCCCATTCTTTAAGGTGTGAAAAAAAAACTGGATAATACAGGGGATTCGTACAGATATTTCTGTACTTCGTGCCATATAGTTAGGGTGTTTGTTAAAAGGGGATTACTAGTATTCTTCTTTAGCTTCTTAAAGGGAGCAGAGTACAAATATCCATCCAAAGTTAAGCCTTTTGTGGACAGCATTTCAGTCTGCAGTCTGCAGAACTCTTGGAGAACCAAAACATTGCAGCCCTAAGTTGTGTAGCCCAGTAATAAAACTGTAGGTGTAGAAGTTGCAACCTCCCTCTGCCATAGGTCAAATAAAGAAGAGAAAGTCTAAACCTTGGTTTTCTGTTGATCCAGATACAATTTGGAAGTATCTTTCTGAACTTTAGGCGAGAAAAAAAGGTGGTGGAGCCAGAAGAATTTATTGAAATGGATAAAACATTTATGCAGGATATTCATCTTAATGGACTGGCTGGACATCCTTGTCTCGTGCCCTGAAAAAACTTAAGGTTGTGAGATCAAGTTGTTAGTGTCAACTTCTGCAGTGGGGTCTGTATATCATATCTTAATCCATTTACAGAAGTAGTTCCCAAACCCAAATCTCTTAAGCACTTCAAATAAATAAGACCACTCAACTCTATCGAATGCCTTCTCTACATCAAGGTAGAGTATGGCAGTGCAGTCCCCTGATACTATGTTTAGTACTCTCCTCACATTGTGAAAACCTTGACGTTTTTTCACGAAGCCATTTTGGTCTTTGTGTATTATATGGGAGCACTCTATCCAATCTCCTGGCTAAAGCTTTAGCAATAATTTTTTGAGTCCGAGTTCAGAAGATAGACCAATTTAACTTTCACGTTTTGTCTGGGATTCATCAGACTTCAGAATAAGAGTGATTGAAAGGTGAAACAACCTTGCTGAAAGGATTCAGCATACATATCCAAAAGTGGACCTTGAAGTTTGTCCTTAAATATCTTCGAAATATCTATTGGGAGCCCATCTGGACCTGCCGCTTTACCTCCCTTCATATTTGAAATAGCATCAGATATTTCAACACCATCCAATTCCCTTTTCCAGGTCCAATTTTGTGTCTTCTGAAATAGAGAAAATCAAGACCATCCAAAAATGATGTCTGATTAGTTAAGTTCTCAGGAGATTCAGAGTAAAGTGTGTTGTAGTAGGAACCAAATGCTTGGTTTATTTCTACAGGCTCCATTGATAATTGTCCTGGTAAATAATGAATTGCATTAATGGGTCTGTCTGAATTTAACTTCTTCTTAATGCACCAGGCAAGCAAATGACCAGGTTTTTCACCTTGGTCATAGGACTGCTTCAGCCTCGTTAAGCTGTTTGTGGCCTAGGAGGGGAGGAAGTTATTCATACTGAGCTTTAAGAACAAATAATTCCTTGTTTACGTCTTCTAAGTTATCCAAAAAAGCTTCCCTCTCCAATTTTCAGATTTGGCTGTCCATCTGTCTAATTTTTAGATTGAATTGATTTGATTTCAAACTAAAAGTCATGTAAAAGTCTTGGTCCTGTAACCATCTGCGATGCAAATGTCATCTAGAAGATCCTTTTACTAGTTTTGTATCCCAATAGAATAATGACACGGGGGAATAGTCACACCGAACAATACTAACATATCCATTTCCTGCTACATTGGGAAGCAATCAGCAAGAAACATAAAAGTTGTTTATACGAGAATATGATTTAAATGTCAACGATTAACATGAATACGCCTTTTTACTCGGGTTCTGAGTTCTCCGAGGTTCACATAGATGTCATGAAATGCTTTAATTCCTTTCAACTCTGCGAGTATGAAGAGGAGTGATCTAGATGAGGATCAAAGGTGCAATTAAAATCCCCTGCCATTAGACTCCCTTCCTGGTAAAGTCCTATCAATAGAAATACATTCTCAAAGAATTTGGGATTATCATCATTAGGACCATAAACATTAACCAGATTAATACGATTATTCAAAAGAGTTCCCTGTATCAAAATGTATCTACAAGCTGTATCAGTTATAATATTGTCCACTTGAAACGGAACAGATTTTTTTAAAAAACATAACACCACGAGAAGAGAAACGGAATGCTATTACCTGCCCTTGCCACCTCCTGCATACTTTCAATAGCTCATCCTTCAACAAGTGAGTATCTTGTAGAAACACAATAGAGGAATAAAGTTGTTCAAACCTAGTAATAACCTTTTTAAGCTTGGGTAGTTTACAAACTCCATGGACATTCCACAAAGTACATTTGTTTTACATTTGAAGTCATCTAACCAAAGATGTAAACATGGAGTAAGCTATAGCATAAAGGCATATCTAAAATATGCTTAGTAACCACAAGGACCGCATTAATATTTTGTAGTGAGGAAAATATGTAAAGATCTGTTTGAAAGAACATAAATCTATCCTAAACGGAAAACACTGAACCCCATTCCCTTGTCTCCCTAACCGAGACACCCAACGCTTCCTCTCCCACCTCCCTCTAATCGTAGAGTGTAGTCTGGTGGACGACTGATCCGTTACAGGGAGCAGTCTAACCAATGTGACGCTCAACAAAACAAAGTGTCTCCTGCCTTCTCTCGGCCATTACTCCTCATGAACAAAACAAAAGGCATATCTTGAAAAGATGTTGTGTGAAATATCACACCAAAAGGCATATCTAGGAAGATATGTGAAATATCATGTAGTATTCGTTTGAAAAGTAGCGAAGAATAGCTCCACCTAAAACAGTAACGCTAGTTAGTGAATCCTAACTAACGTTACAATATGGACAGTCCTAAATAGTTGTAGATGAGCCACAACACAGGGTCTACCAAGTAGCAAAATGGCCCATACATATAGTGTTAACGTAGTATACCATTAGTAAGTTTATAAACCCCCCCAAAAAGATCAAAGCTCAGAAATGAACAGGCTACTTGAGATAAAGCGATACCATTGAATAAAGACCCTTGCACATGATGTTGATGTCAGGCTTGCACGTGAGTGTCAATCATTTTAGTCCAAGGATATGATTGAAACTTAAGTCATCATATAAAGTAGGCCCGATGCTTCTCTGTGGTCCAGAACGAATAAGGTCCCGATGCTTCTCTGTGGTCCAGAACGAATAAGGTCCCGATGCTTCTCTGTGGTCCGGAACGAATAAGGTCCCGATGCTTCTCTGTGGTCCGGAACGAATAAGGTCCCGATGCTTCTCTGTGGTCCGGAACGAATAAGGTCCCGATGCTTCTCTGTGGTCCGGAACCAATAAGGTCCCGATGCTTCTCTGTGGTCCAGAACCAATAAGGTCCCGATGTGTCCGTTGACATGGAGCTAAACATCTTGTCTGACATTTTAGTGTTTTATATAATCCAATGGAAGAGATTGATTAACATAATTAAACTTAACATGGACATTGGACGCCATCTCACCTGTCATATAGAGATTCAAAGTCTTGTGACCGTCGATTGTAAGTCAGAGGTAGTTTAGCTGGGAAGGCTATTCCAAAGGCAATGTTGAGGGACCTGAGCTGGCGTTTCACCCCATCGTAGCCTTTTCTTTTTTTGGTGCAGGTCCGTGGATAGGTCAGGGAAGAACATGATCTCTTGGGTACATCACCTTGCCCATACACAGACCTGGCTTTCTGCATCACTTGGAGTTTGTCTTGAAAGTTGAGAAACTTAATGATGGCCTCCCGGGTGGCGCAGTGCGCTGTACTGCAGCGCCAGCTGTGCCATCAGAGTCCCTGGGTTCGCGCCCAGGCTCTGTCGTAACCGGCCGCGACCGGGAGGTCCGTGGGGCGACGCACAATTTGGCCTAGCGTCGTCCGGGTTAGGGAGGGCTTGGTCGGTAGGGATGTCCTTGTCTCATCGCGCACCAGCGACTCCTGTGGCGGGCCGGGCGCAGTGCGTGCTAGCCAAGGTTGCCAGGTGCACGGTGTACCCTCCGACACATTGGTGCGACTGGCTTCCGGGTTGGATGCGCGCTGTGTTAAGAAGCAGTACGGCTGGTTGGGTTGTGTATCGGAGGACGCATGACTTTCAACCTTCGTCTCTCCCGAGCCCGTACGGGAGTTGTAGCGATGAGACAAGATAGTAGCTACTACAACAATTGGATACCACGAAATTGGGGAGAAAAAAGGGGTAAAATTAAAAAAATAATAATAATAAATAAAAAAGCCTGCCCTCATGGCTAAGATTGCTTCCATAACCCCTTGGTTCTGGTTTAGGTCATCTACATTGTTGGTTGTCATGTCAGACTCGTGGTGTGAGGAGCTTGCAGAGCTAACTGGGTTAGTAGAGCTGGCTGAATTAGCAGGGCTAACTGGTCTAACCTGGACCACGTTGTCTGTGATATGTTCATGTTTTAGGAGGACTATGTTTAAGTCGATTCATAACGGATGTAGATACGCCTGACATTGTCTTGTTTGTTACGAGGATTTAAAATAAGAGAAAATAAGAGATTAAAAGAAGTTTAGCCGAAATTGGCAGGAGAGCACTAAAAACATGTCCGCTCCGCCCGTTAATACACATTGAATACATCTAACAAACACTGAATAAGATGTTAATACATGCATGTAGTAACACTTAAATGACAATAAATAAGCAGATTGGTTTTGCTAAATGCTGAGTTCCTGTCCTAACTGATGTGTCTCCCAGGGCCTGGAGTCTATGTGTGAGACGATAGAGGAGTGCTGGGACCATGACGCGGAGGCGCGCCTCTCTGCTGGCTGCGTGGAGGAGCGCATCTCGCAGATCCGCCGGCTGACCAGCCCCCCTACCTCGGACTGCCTGGTCTCCATGGTGACCTCTGTCACCAACGTGGACTTGCCACCCAAAGAGTCCAGTATCTGAGTCTCAACCCGACCACCACCAACCCTCCCATCGCAGAGCGACAAGCAAGCAAGCATACAAAACAACCACTCTTCTTCTTAAGCCTCAGCGGATCTCAGAAAAAAAACATGAATGCAGCTGCTATTTTATCCTGAACTTTTTTTAATGATTAATTATTATTATTTTTATTTGATTTCCGATCGGATCACTATTACCAGCACACTTCTTCTATACTGTTTTTTTTTTATCAATACAGGACAAAAAAAGCTAAATGGAAATCTCAAAAGCGCATTCAGGTGCCGACTTATGAATGCTGACAAGGTGCAGGTACCTCAGATGTTTTCAGCTCTCAGTAGTTTCTTTGGGTTTAGTTTATTCCTCTTTTTCTGTCTTCTGGACAGGATTGCCTGTGACAGAACCAACCAACTCACCCACCAACCAAGCACCCATCTACCACGTTGGACAAATACAACAATGCTGCATAAACCTTGTAGGAACATTAAGACTGTTACACACAACTAACCTTCCTCAAGGGATTTTAGTTTTCAGAAAACGTTTCCTTTCCGACAGCGTGTCCCATACAAACCTTCGGAACTAACGGGTGTCTCTAGAACACAGGGCAAAGTGGAAAACAACTGGACTCATTTCTTTTAAGTTTTTTCTGTGTTCAGCCTGGTGACTATGGATGGGGTTGGCTACAGCATTCTTATGAGTGCATGTTGAAAAGTTCAAAAGGAAATGGCTTACATTCAGAGATTGGACATCACATCATCTGGATAGTGCATTTGGTATGGAACTACTTCTCAGGTAACCAGTCTCAAGGGGCAGGAGATGTTGATTTGAGGTGATATCGCAACGCGTCCCGTAAAAGTAGGGCGAGAGCCACAACTGCTGCCCTTGAGTGGTCGGGCGGGGGCAAACTTTAGTGGGGGGGGCTTTTCTGACTTGGTTCAGAGCCTTTTTATCTGAGATCAAAATGGAGTCTAAACACAGAACGTGCCCAAACGACCACAAAAAAACACAATCGGTGCAAGACCCTGGGGAAGATATGTATGCATTTTGGGTTTGCGTGTGTTTGCGTGTGACTACTTGTGCAGTGAGAGTGACTGTGTATGTGTGTGTAGCGGAGAGGGATGGAGATTAAGACCATAAAAAGTTTCAGCCGTAAACATCTGAAGATAAGTTAAATGTATTTTTGTTCAGTTTTTTTTTTTCTCCTGCTTTATTTCAGTCAGTAGATTGGACATTGGGAGCTAAGGACCTAGACTCTTCTCCAGAGGCCCATCCTAGGCCTCAGCAAAAGCCTATATCCTTCACTAGTGTTGAGCGGGAGGGAATACAGTTGAATCATCACTGCCTGGTCCCTTTGTTATTTACCTCTTTCGCACAGGGACCAACTATGTTTGTACCGGGTAGGTCCTGCATTGTAGAACCGTTTTTGACAGGGCACCGAGCGTAACAAGCGGTTTAAACTTAACTTCATTACGATTAGTTACACGTTCTCATTCATTGGAAGGAAAAAAAGAAACTGAAAACGAACATGGAACTTTTTTTGTCTTAAAAGTGGCACGCAAGAAACCACATTTCCGTATGCCATAATGTAACAGTGAATGTCCACAATGCTGCTGTTTCAACTCAAAGATGAATATATTTCTGTGTTCCTTTTTTTCTGTGCATTACACGTGCAACTCTCAGTAGTAAAGGAAACATGCATAAAACAGCAAAAGTCATGTCTACCAACGTACAAGGCTTCCGAGGTGAACAATAAAATCTAGTAGATAAAACATAAAACGAAACGCAAAAAAAACAAAAAACATTAATGAACCACAGACCACCTCAAACCAGAAATACCTCAGATTTTTCTATGTGTATGAGTTCTGTTATATATTTTGTTAGTTGTGTTGACTTGTATTAAGTATATTTTAATGTGAGTTTTTTTGGCTTATATGATTAGGGAGTTTTGGAAAAATAGTGCTACCGCAACATGTATAAATGAAAGAAAATAGTGTAAATAGCTGTATACAGTTGTAGTATTCTACCAATATATGACACCTAGGCATTATTCATGATTTGTGCTGCCCCCCCCCCCTCTCCGTTACCTAAAGGGACATTGAACCTTGTATTTGATTTTCCTCCCAGAAAAACGAATATCTACCCACCACCACCACCACCACCGTGTCTCACCTGTAATATTTTTGCATACCCCAGGATATACCTTGGGTTTGTCATTGCTTTTAAAATGTATTTTAATGACTTATCCCATTCCTCTATAAAAAAAAGAATGCATTTATACAGAAAAGACAAATTGAGAACTAAGAGATACCATTGAATTTCCTTATACAAAGCAACGCATCTCCAAATTAGTTTCTCGATTTATAGCGTTCTAACTTTTTAAAGCATAGTCATATTTTTATGAAATTGTTCTCAATTGATGATTGATTTGATAGCGCCTTTGAGGGGGGGGGGGGGTGTCCCTAGATTCTCATCCCTTCATCTCCTTTCCTCACACATTGACTGACGAGACACCATGGCGGCGGCTTCAGCACCTTAGCACTACATCCTACAGACGAGAGCTTTAAGTTTTATTCATGGTGTCATACGTTCTTAAGGTTCTACATCGTTTACCAGTGTTCCGCATGTGTGTAAGTGGAACCATGTGCGCAGAGTCTTTCAGGGTGTTTTAGGGATACCCATGGAGAAGTGAGAGCATTGAGACACTCATGACTTCAATCTCTTGTCATCATGAACCCCAGTGATTGATGTGGGCCTGCAGATCGCTGTGATCCAGCTGCTTTGAGTAGGAAAACCACAGCTAGCTATTATTTTGGGCTTAGGAAACTTGAACATGTATTTAGGTCTGTTAAGAGACTACTTTTCAAGGAGACCCACTCTCTCTGTAATATTTGCCAAGAGGGTAAGAAAATAATTTATCATTCTGCCAAGGTAGAGCACGCTTGTTTAGCACTTTTTAGTTTCTCTGGATTGACTCCCCACCATTTTATCAGTAACCAGAATGGAGGTATTCTTGCTTTGATTTCAATGGCCTGTTAGCAAATCGGGGTTATGTTTGTGTCAAATTATCAGGTTAGTGTTTGATATCTATCTTTTCAGGAAGCTTATTGTAACACTATGGTTTACAGTATTTCTGTTATAAATGTAATGGGATCAAGAAATTGCAAGTTTTGATATAAATGTAGCAAGCAATATCTACAGCAATAGTCCTACATATTGTTTCTGGTATGACAGAATAACCTCATAGGTACCGCAATAGGCCCTTGAGCTAGCGACCAACCAAAACATCTTGTTCAAGATGCGCTTTGTTGTCAAGAGGAAGGTTGGTGGGTTTGCTGATCCCCAAGTCATGGTCATAATGCTTGTTGAGTTATGATAGGTTTACCTTCAGTTATAGACCTTTGACCATGAAAAACATGTAGCCAAATCCTTGCACCTAAGTCTGAAAGAATGGGAATCAAAGTCTTTCTTTTTTTCTATATTTGAGAGAATTGTAATGTGTTCCCACTCTCACTTTCTGTTTATGTGGAACAGCGGAGACAAAATCCTTCTGTCCTATGATCCTTTGACGTTGATGATTTGAGACGCTAGACAAAATAATCTGACGTTTCTTCCTTGCTTTGACATTTTTGCCACCTTTTCCAGAGCTAAGTGGATTAATTTGATGGGGAGGGAGTGTCAGTGCAGGGAGTAAGGTCTACAAAAGTGAGTTGTTAGACTTCCAAATTAAAAGCTCTAAAGTTTCTTTCCAAATAGTGGCCCGTTGCACTCTCAGCATTACATTTGTCGTGCGGTCTTAAGGGTTTAATTCTTTCAGTTTTTGGTGGGGGTCACTGTTATGATGAATTATGCAATACCAATCGGTGGTTTTAAAGTTTTAGCCACAATGGGAAAGGCAAGTATTACTCTGGTCTTTCATCATTGTCTGGGTTTTTACTCTGGTGCCATTTTAATGATTCTACCGTCACTCTAGTTTAGTCTTATCTGAGAGCAGAGGGATGGGAGCTGGACTTAACACATCTTTCCAAATGAATATTTTAGCTTTAGTACATTGGACATAGGGTAAAATCAGTGATCTATTATTACCAATACTCACATTTGGGTTCATGATGACAAAGCTGAAGTCTTGGAATACAAACAGCATGTAATATCAGTAACATTGCTATTGCTGGAGCTTTGGACTAAAATCCTGAGGTGTTCTGATGTTGTGCCTTTTATTTTCCTCATCGTCGTTGCTGAAGCCACTGCTGCGGCGCCCCTCTTGTTTGTTTGTTTGTTATTAGTACCTGACAAAAAAATGCTATATATATTAATATATATAGATTAATATATATATATAGACTTATATATATATTTATATAGATTCATATATATTAATATATATAGATTAATATATATATATAGACTTATGTATATATTTATATAGATTTATATATATATTTATAGATTTATATATGAATCTATATATTTTAATATATATGAATCTATATATTTTAATATATATGAATCTATATATTAAAATATATAGATTCATATATATTACAATATATAGATTCATATATATTAATATATATATATATATATATATATATATTCATCTAAATATATATATATTAAAATATAAAAATCTTAGTGACCAGCTGTAATTCTGGATGCAGTCTTAGATCCAGGTTGTTCAGGAACCAATTACCTCAGACCTCACGTGAAACAGTGTTGCTAGCTGGATAGTCGTCTACTACAGAAAAATGATGTACACTTTCGTCATACCAACAGGAAACCTCGTTTGTACTGGTGTAACATGTATGATCCACCCCTTGACAATGTGAAAATCCTCTTCCTTTCCGAGCTTCTCGCCTCTAGTTTTCAACAGCTAAGAAATGGTATTGTATGGAAAACCATGTTCAAGTGCTTCCTCTGCTACTTTCCCAGCTGAAATTGTTAGTGTACACTGGTTTGACAGCTCACTCTGTCACCTGACAGAACTGAAGAAAAAAAAACATTTAAATTAGCTGAGATTTCATTATAGTCCTGTCTACCTCACTAAAAATGCCCCAACACTAATTACCATTGTACCCTTAGATTGGTCATCAATCCCTCTTATACGTCTACTTCTTTACCCAACTCTCTGAGCATCTTTTAGTGTTATTACGTTACTTATTTACTGTGCATGGACAGTCACTCAGGCCATGTTAATGTTACCTCGTTTTCCAAGAGATCAGTGTTCAGGTCCTGTGTCAAACATCAGCAGCGAGCTGTGAGCCCGGGCAATCGACTTACCCTCCTTAAGTATTAAGATCTTCCCCAGCAGGGGAGAACTATTGATTCTAAATGCCAATGACTAAACACTAAGAACGTCCAATATCTTTGTAGCCTCTGGGTTAGTAGAGCTTGCTGCTTTAAAAAGCCACTTCCATACAGTGCCAGTTTCTTTCGCTCCTTTAAAACCAGGTGGAATTTGCTGTTGGTAAACCATGTCAATGTGGAATGTTTTTTGTTCCTCATAAGAGCTCATCAGTGGCTTTTTGCACATGGAAGTGTTCAAACAAATCCGAAAAACTATTCCACTGCAAAGAACTGATTCACAATGTCTTTCTTCCAAGACCCACCAAAACAAGGGTGCAGGATTCGGCAAACGGGTCAAGAGGGGTTTCTTGTTTTGTCAAGGGGTCTTATTTAAAAGTGATGTTTCTATACCAGGATACGTGAAATGTAAATGTTGTAGGTTATGTTTCACTATTGTAGCTAAATTGTAGAACAGAGATGGCTTGTACTACTGATTTTAACATAAATATACTCAAATAAATCTGTATAAGATAAAAATGTATACGGAGAGTTGAGATTGTTGCTGTAAACCCCTTTTGGATTGAAGAATATGTTTAAGTTTTATGTATATGAAATGCCCTGGAAAAATCCAACATCCATTGTATTGCCGTAATGACATGAGGACTTTTTGAAAGATCAGTGTAACATAGTTCTTTAATTTGCAGTGGATCATTGTTCCTTTTTACTGTGGTAATTTTAGAACTCATTATCCAAGTAGATTTGCCTAGTTGTTGGGGTGTGGCTGTTTCTACTCTGCACTTGGTGCCAGAATAAACCAGTATGAATGTAGTATTTGCCCAGTGTGAAACAACTACACCCTGACTGTTAGAGAAAAAATACTAGAATGGATTATTTCAATTGTATCTTTTTGTATATGAAAGTAACGAATAAAATACTGTTAAAGCATTTGATTGCAGCATGTTCCTACTTTATTGTGTATGTGTGGTCCATTTAGAATGACCGTTCATCAGAATTATGTTAAATTTTTCTAATGTGCTAGGATGTTAATCATCACACCATAATAGAAAGAGATTCTATCCATCACAAGTTTTTGTGATAATGTTGTGTGTATTCTGTGTAGCCACAGTGTCCTTGAAGGGAGCTGACAATGTTTATTCTCTGGAATTCGAAAATGCTCTACATGCAGTGAACTACCATGCAGGAGTGGGCTAAATGCCTCAACTATTGATAATTACACAAGATTACTGCACATTCTAGCATATATGCAAATTAAATATGAACTCTCCAAGGCTGATCTATGGAATGTCCTAAAGGAACTTATATTAAAGCACAGCAGCAATTTAGTGATTTCAATGACCATTCTCAATTTGTTCTTGCTTGAGGTAGTATAGCCTGTTCAAGTGCTTTGTGCTAACCGTGTCCCCTGGCTCAGTTGCTACCACATAAATATAACATGTTATTGAGTCATGAAACACTGAAAATCTATACATTTTTGCAAATCAATTAAAGATGTCCTTTATTTTTTTATGAAATAAAAAATCCCCAATCTTCCATACACACAAAAAGATTATTTCTCTAAAATGTGGCGCACACATTTGTTTACATCCCTGTTAGTGAGCATTTTTCATTTGCCAAGATAATCCATCCACCTGACAGGTGTGGCATATCAAGAAGCTGATTAAACATTATCATTACACAGGTGTACCTTGTGCTGGGGACAAAAGGCCACTTTAAAATGTGTGGTTTTGTCACACAAAACAATGCAACAGATGTCTCAAGTTTTGATGGAGCCTGCAATTGGCATGCTAACTGCAGGAATGTCCACGAGCTGTTACCGGTAAATGCAATGTTCATTTATCTACCATAAGCCGCCTCCAACGTTGTTTTAGAGAATTTGGCGGTGCGGCCTGACAACTGCAGACCGCGTGGAACCACGCCAGCTCCGGCTTCTTCACCTGCGGGATCATCTGGGGTGGGTATTTCTGTCTAATAACGGCTTTTGAAGTGAAAAATGTATTCTGATTGGCTGGGCCTGGCTCCCCAGTGGGTGGGCCTGTACCCCTGCCCACTCATGTGAAATCCATAGATTAGGGCCAAATGAATTGATTTCAATTGACTGATTTCCTTATATAAACTGTAACTCAGTAAAATCTTTGAAATTGTTACATGTGTTTTTGTTCTATATATAAACATATGTAATTTATAGGCCTATAGTGTATTGCATTGGGACCAGTGGAGTAGAAAGTGTTGTTGGGCATATAGACCTGTTGAGGTCTATTTCAACAAAACAAGCACTCGTTACAGAACATTTTAGAACGTTTGCAGCGCGCTGGTTTTCAAAGCATGAATTACTCTGTTATTTCGAGATGAGCTAAAGCTGCAACAAGAGGGGAGAAATGGTCAACCATGCTGACCATATCAACATTTTTTATTTGGACATTTCTGAATTTATATTTGGCTGTAAAGGTAAATATGAGGGACAAGAAGCAGCTAGCCACAACGACGTTCATTTTGAGAAGTCAGCTAACTTGTAAAATACCTAGGGTATAACTGGCTAGCTACTGGCTAGTTCAATTTCTCTCACGATTATAACGCCAACATTTTAAGAAAAAGGGCATATTATTGACCTAAAAGGTTAGCCGTTGCTAGCGTATCCAGGGTCAGTGATACATAGATAAACCATGTACTGTCTATCTATGGGAACAACTGCAATCATATGGTGGATTGGAAATTATGCAGACAATTACATTGATGGAAGCCACAATCGATCTGCAATATTAAAGCTGATCCAACCCCCTGAAAAAAACATATGCAATCATGTTCCTAGCAACATTGCTAAATTGAATTAAATAAAATGTTACCTGTAATGGGGATCTCATGTAGTTTAATTGTCATGTCCTTATTTTCCCACTGTACCTAAATTACAAGGGATGGATTCCCACTAAACAATTTTATTTGTCAGCACTTAAAAGGCCAAATCTGGTATATGGTTTGCCTCATATTCATTGTCGACTGGTATCATTTTAAATTGAGCATATAGCTCAACCTGTAAACAATGTGTGAGGTTCGCTATTCTCTGCTTCAGATGACAGATGTCCATAAAGTCAATTATGCTATCATACTCTATCTAGGTTTATGGCTGCATTGGCAACGCATGCCATGTGAAAAGCTGAAAAATGTATTCAAATAACGGATATACTGAGAGAGAGTGACAATCAAATAAAACAGATTGGAGATCTTCAAAGAATCAACACTTCATGATTCTTCTCATGACTTCAACATGTACAAATAAGATCATATGTAAAGATTAGACATCTTAGTCTAAACAACAATAGGTACTTGAGTAGTAACAAGTAGGCTATTATTACTAAAGAATAATTTAAGGTGAACAAAAAAAACTCCATACCAGCGGTGGCTAACCTTGCTCCACTGTTCCCTGATCTACTGGGTTAGTGGATTTATATTCCAGCCTAGAAATAGCCTGCTTGATTATCAGGTGTATTATTGCTGGGCTGAAAGAAAACCCTGCATATCCAGCAGACCTCCAGCAGGGTTGGCCTGCTCCAATTGCAATATGTTTATACATTTTGTGTGATGTTTAACTATATTTATGTATATAATATTTGCTAACATAGGTAGGCCTACACGTGGCATATAGGATATACCCTTAATATCTTAGGACATTCATTGGGACCTCTCTCTTCATCGCAATCAGGCTTTACATATCTGAGGACATAGACTTTACATAAACTGGAACTGGAGAATATTGTCATGTCCTCCAACGTAATTACCTCACCCTATCCAGTAGTCTACTGTACACTCCCTTTACTGACAGCTGGAGCTGCAATTTCACCCTGTCCCATGGCTGTTATCTACAAATGCATTTGGAGTCTGTATTTTTAATTTACAAGGATTACATCAAGATAGCTAGCTAATAAGAAGTTAGTTAGCTGATGACACTTAATTCGCTTAGCAAATTTTACAGCTCAGTTGAGTTAGCCTATAACGTGGCCTACTGTAGCAGCTAGCTAATAATAGTTTTTTTTACTTAAAAATGTTTAAAAATGTATTCTCCCACTGCCTGTTTTTTGTGTCCTTACAAAAACAAAATAATGTTCAACTGTCACAATATTTTTGGTGGTAGCAAAGCGCAGCCATGTTGACAAATGGAATGGGGAGGACAGGTGTGTTTTGTCACCAGAGCGGTTTAGAACGTGCGCATGCTGCTCTCTCCTCTCGCTCACGTGATTCAGCCAATAGCTCTTACTGCTCTCAACACACACCGCTCCAGCCCTCCCCACCACTCACGCACTCAGCAACAGCCTGGCAGTCAGCAGCAGGTCACAGTGAAATATATATATGTTTAAGAGAAATTCCATTGCGGCTGCGGTGCAACTGGGCACGCAAAAAGCAACCTGCGACAACAAAAAAAACATTCACAAGCGACATCGTTTTCAAAGTAGCCCATTTAACAGGAAAACCGCGGACATGGCAACACTGCCTGAATCTAGCAGAGGCAACAATTACAATGACGGAACAGTGACTCACATGACATACAGCACCTCCTTCTACGGGCGTGTAAGGGGAGGGTTCTTGAAATGTAACATCCAATCAAAATCTTGCCACTGGGAGCCAGCGGACCATTCAAACCGTTTTTGCTATAGAACGTGATATGGGAGGTATGGCAAGACGAGACTACATTGGGACGAATGGAGTGGGTGGAGTAGAAAGTGTTGCTGGGCACATAGACCTCAGTCCCCCATTAAATAACATATATAGATTCTACATTCTCTAGTGAGTAACCTCAACCCCACTTTTACTTCAGCATCTGGAGTAGTTTTCTAAGCCAATATGTAGGCCAATAATATAATAAGCCAATATGTACTGTATTGCATATACAGTGTATTTCATTGGGGCATTTATTTGACCCAAATAAACGTACAAAAGTCACATAAATATAAACAAATATGGATTATTGTTCATGTTTAGACTAGTATTTTTCACATATCATGAACGTAGGAGACTTTTATTTTGAAAATTTTCGAAATTTCGTGACCCGGATGTACTTTTCTTTGTGTTGCCCACGAGACCCTGGTGATCGCTTCTACCTAAAAACACAAAACAACAAGACAAACTATTTCAAAGTATTTTATCAGTTGAATATTATAAAGATGGCAGGGAATGTTAAATTCTTTAGATTTGTCGGTGGTTATGTGTGCGGCGCCGCCGTCACCACTGGATCATGTGTTGCAGTGATGAAACTTTACAAGGATGAGGACACAGAGGACCAGAGAGAGCCCGAGAAAGGTTTGCTTTTAAGTTAGTATTTAGCTAGCTAAGTTAAGTTAGCCGTCACCTGTAATGAAATTAGCCAGTATACACAGATGATACGTAATGATTACCTAATGAACAATTATCATAGCTGATACACAAGTACCCAAATGATTCATATTAAACTTAGCCAGTTCAGAGGCCAGCCAAATGTGGTAGAATTTTGCAATATTTGTGAGTTCTGCCTATGTAAATAACATCAATTCTTTGTTACAGTTCCTCAGGCACAGCAGGAGATAGGGCGGTATGGCTTCCCCTTGACAGGAGCTGAGATACGATACTACGCCAACCACACATTGTCCTACAACCAAGCCATGAAAACACCAAGATGGGTCGCAGAGCACCTGTCACATGAGAAACTATTGGGTAATAATGTTGTAATGATAATCTAATAATGTAGTCATAATATCCCTATGAGCAAAAATGTATTGTGCTCACTGGGATAGTCATAGGCAGCTGTTATACAGACATTCTAGATATAGGCTAATTCTCTTCTTCTTGCTGCCGCAGGGAAAGCCGACAGAAAGCACTGTAAATTCAAGCCAGACCCCAGTATCCCAGAACCCTTCACTGCACACAATGCTGACTACCTGGGCAGTGGCTGGTCCAGGGGCCACATGGCCCCCGCAGGAGACAACAAGACCTCCGAGGTACCCAGCAACATCACACCTATCCAACATATTGGTGACATTTAGTGTCATAGATTGAGCTTGGAGTAATGTCTTGTCCTTAGTTGATGTGGTTTACACCAGTGGTTTGTTAAGACCTTTTCTCGTTTTGATGGTATGTGAGGTGAACTGGTCTTACAGAATTCTCTCCTTTCTGTTCCTATTAACAGCAGTCAATGGCTGAAACCTTCTACCTATCCAACATTGTGCCCCAGAACTATGAAAACAACGCTGGATACTGGAACAGGTATATGGGAACCCCCAGTGATATTCATTGCATTTGTTCCACAAGTTAGGTGATACTACTTGGTCCTAGTACTGTATATAAATAGAAGGACCTATGCTGAAATAAAACTCTCTCTTAATCTAAGCTATTGTACCTTGAAGCCAAACTTGACTTATGATCAATGTAATGATCATTTTGAAGTCCGTGATCTGTGTGTTGCCCCAGTATAATATACTGTTTTGTATTTCAGACTGGAGATGTACTGCAGGGACCTGGCCAAGCGCTTTGATGACGTGTGGGTCATATCGGGACCTCTGGTCCTTTCTGAAGAGAGGGCTGATGGGAAAAAGACAGTGTCCTACCAGGTAACTGAAGCTGTTAGGCGGACCACACTGTGCTGTCCAGGGTGCACAGCTCTAGGATCTCCCCAAATCCTAACCTTAACCATTAATGGGGGAAGTGCGACTAGGGGCAACTGTACAGTGTCCACTCAATGTCAGTGGTTTGTTTGAGAGCTCCAAAAAGAAATGCACTTGTAAAGTATTTAGACCCCTTGACTTTTTCCACATTTTGTTACGTTAAAGTCTTATTCTAAAATTGATTAAAAAGAAAACATCCTCATCGATCTACACACAATACACCATAATGACAAATCAAAAACAGTTGTTTTTTTAGATATGTTTGCAAATGTATTTAAAAAAAAAATGGAAATATCACATTTCCATAAGTATTCAGACCCTTTGTTCAGTACTTTGTTGAAGCACCTTTGGCAACGATTACAGCCTCAAGTCTTCTTGGGTATGACGCTACCAGCTTGTCACACCTATATTTTGGGAGCTTCTCCCATTCTTCTCTGTAGATCCTCTCAAGCTTTGTCAGGTTGGATGGGAAGCGTTGCTGCACAGCTATTTTCAGGTGTCGCCAGAGACGTTTGATCGGGTTCATGTCCGGGCTTTGGCTGGGCCACTCAAGGACATTCAGAGACTTGTCCACGAAGCCACTCCTGCGTTGTCTTGGCTGTGTGGAAGGTGAACCTTCGTCTCAGTCTGAGGTCCTGAGCGCTCTGGAGCAGGTTTTCATCAAGGATCTCTCTGTGCTTTGCTCTGTTCATCTTTCCCTCGATCCAGACTAGTTTCCCAGTCCCTGCCGCTGAAAGACATCCCCACAGCATGATGCTGCCACCACCATGCTTCACAGTAGGGATGGTGCCAGGTTTCCTCCAGATGTGACACTTGGCATTCAGGCCAAAGTGTTCAGTCTTGGTTTCATCAGACCAGAGAATCTTGTTTTTCATGGTCTGAGAGTGGGCTGTGATGTGGCTTTTAATGAGGAGTGGCTTCTGTCTGGCCACTCTACCATAAAAGCCTGATTGGTGGAGTGCTGCAGAACCTGTCCTTCTGGAAGGTTCTCCCATCTCCACAGAGGAACTCTGGAGCTCTATCAGAGTGACCATCGGGTTCTTGGTCACCTCCCTGACCAAGGCCCTTCTTCCCCGATTTCTCAGTTTGGCCGGGAGGCCAGCTCTAGGAAGAGTCACTTAATTATGCTCGGGCATCATCACTTAATTCTACCATGACATTGTTGAATACTCGTTTCTAATTGGCTTGAAGGACATTCTAGAATGTGCTTTATTATGTAAGCAATAATGCACGAGGGGGTGTGGTATATGGCCAATATACCACGGCTATGGGCTGTTCTTAGCACTACACAATGTGGAGTATATTGGCCATATACCTCAAACCCCCTAGGTGCCTTATTGCTATTATAAACCTGTTACCAACTTAATAAGAGCAGTAAAAATAAATGTTTTGTCATACCCGTGGTATACGGTCTGATATACCACGGCTGTCAGCCAATCAGCATTCAGGGCTCGAACCACCCAGTTTATAAATAAGGGATAATCAACGAGGAGCTATGCGTTCTCTGGAGAAAAAGTGTATGATATGGAAGGTGTATTCCACGACACGCTAGGGGAGTGGAACTAACCTTTCAAGGAGTTACATTATTTTCCAGAGAACACATAGTGCCCCAAGTTGATTATCTATTTTATACCATGGCTATAATTTAACACATTTGCCGCTAGAAATGTGTTCATTTGCAGGAATAAATGTGTTCAACATCTACTGAAATAATTTGCAAGTTCACTAGATAGCTACAGTAGTTGCCTTGGTAACCAAACAAACAGACTTACTAGTTTAGCTAACCAACCCATTAGTCCTTGCTCGCTATTATGAAAATAGATTTCAGCAATGCCAATAACTTCAATTTGACCGTTGCTTCCAAATGCAGCTCGTTGATTATCCCTTACATATACAATGAGGGAGGAGGTAACATGATGGTTATTTCCTGGACATATCACAGTGCAGCCTCATGGCCACTAGATGTCACTGTTGCACAAAAATCCCTCTTGTTGATGAAGCCCATCTTTTTTTCAAGTTTTTCCAACCCACAGAAAGCACACAAGTACTAAGTTGTTATTTATTCACTGAGACTTTTGTACACTGCCCATATTTTCATTAATAAAATATGCCAACACTCTCGGACAACACTCGCTAGATTCTGACTGGCTGTTTAGTAGCTTTTCATTTAAAAAGAAATTGAATATCTGGATGCTGTCGGCTGGTTAGGTTAGTGTTTGTTTTCCTCTGCGTTAGTTAGGTTTGCATCGATGCTTTGCCCCCCTGTGGCTGTTCTATCAGAGAGAGTGTGCTATGAATGTTTCTTTGTCCTCCAGTGAGGCCCAGAGTGTAAACCCACAAGGACAGACGGTTGCCCTAGGGCAGGGATCATCAACTAGATTCAGCCGCAGGCAGATTTTTTCTTGAGTCGATGGTCAAGGGGCCAGAACATAATTTTAAATAATTTGTAGACTGCAAATTGACCGCAAGACGCCCAAACAGATATAGTATTTGACTAAAACATCATTTCAAACCTTGCTTACATTTGTATACGATCACATATCTCTATTATTCGTGGGAATACTTTGGAACAGTTTTTTTTACATCAAAATAACTTGGGAGCTGATTTGCTGGTGTTTTTACAGTCTTTTATGTCTTCCAATAAAAAATGATAATAAATAAAATAACACTTTTTCGGGGGCCAAATAATGTCACAGTGACAGGTGTATGGGTTCCCCGCCAGTTGGGGAACCTAGCCCTAGGGCTGTTACCTAGACACACAGATCATCTGTGACAGGGGTCGTGTTCCACCCATTGAAACCCCAAACCCACCTGGGGCCTGAGCTGCAGCGGTGGGGATTAAACACACACGACACACCCACAGTTTATTGTTTCCTTTTGCTAGCTCTCCAGTTGCCATGGCAGTGCCACCTGGGCTTTGCCAGGCGGTCCTTATTTCCTGTGAGGGATTGAGAGGTTTAGAGGGCTCCGGGGATGCCCGCCTTAGGTTGGTAGTGCCAGCCTCTAACATCCGTGGTGGAGAGGCCTGGAGTGCAGTGTCTTTATCCCAGATGAACTCCCCTGGAGTGGGGTCTCCCTGTGGTTTATCAGGGGCCAACACACTGTCCCCCCATCAGCAGGAACAGGACTCCCACCTAGAGAGGAAGAAGAGAGAGAAAGAGAATGAGAGGAAGATAAAACAGAGAGAGAGGAAGGGATGGAGTGGAGAAGGAGAGCGTAGAGAAGAATGAAAACTCTGTGTAGTAGGTCTACCTTTTGTCCTTATGGGGATATTATATATATACACTACCATTCAAAAGTTTGGCGTCACTTAGAAATGTCCTTGTTTTTGAAAGAAAAGCACATTTTTTTTGTCCATTATAACAATTAGAAATAAAAGCTTAAATAAATAATTCACTCTAGTATTATTCTGACATGTCACGTTCTTAAAATAGTGGTGATCCTAACTGACCTAAGACAGGGAATTTTTACTAGGATTAAATGTCAGGAATTGTGAAAAACTGAGTTTAGATTTATTTGACTAAGGTGTATGTAAACTTCCAACTTCAACTGTAAATATATATATATACACATATAAGCTCAGTTGACATTTAATCCTAGTAAAAATTCCCTGTCTTTTTAGGTCAGTTAGGATCACCATTTTATTTTAAGAACGTGACATGTCAGAATAATAATAGAGAGAATGATTTATTTCAGCTTTTATTTCTTTCATCACATTCCCAGTGGGTCAGAAGTTTACATACACTAAATTAGTATTTGGTAGCATTGCCTTTAAATTGTTTAACTTGGGTCAAATGTTTTGGGTAGCCTTCCACAAGCTTCCAACAATAAATTGGGTGAATGTTGGCCCATTCCTCCTGACAGAGCTGATATAACTGAGTCAGGGTTGTAGGCCACCTTGCTCGCACACACTTTTTCAGTTCTGCCCATACATTTTCTATAGGATTGAGGTCAGGGCTTTGTGATGACCACTCTCATACCTTGACTTTGTTGTCCTTAGGCCATTTTGCCATAACTTTGGAAGTATGCTTGAGGTCATTTTCCATTTGGAAGACCCATTTGTGACCAAGCTTTAACTGACTGATGTCTTGTGATGTTGCTTCAATATAATTATTTTACATAATTTTCCTACCTCATGATGCCATCTATTTTGTGAAGTGCACCAGTCCCCCCACAACATGATGCTGCCACCCCCGTGCTTCACGGTTGGGATGGTGTTCTTCTGCTTGCAAGCTTCCCCCTTTTTCCTCCAAACATAATGATGGTCATTATGGCCAAACAGTTCTATTTTTGTTTCATCAGACCAGAGGACATTTCTCCAAAAAAGTACGATCTTTGACCCCACGTGCAGTTGCAAACCGTAGTCTGGCTTTTTTATGGAGGTTTTGGAGCAGTGGCTTCTTCCTTGCTGAGCGGCCTTTCAGGTTGTGTCGATATAGGACTCGTTTTACTGTGGATATAGATACTTTTTTACCTGTTTCCTCCAGCATCTTCACAAGGTCCTTTGCTGCTGTTCTGGGATTGATTTGCACTTTTCGCACCAAAGTACTTCAGGCATTTGGGAATTGCTCCCAAGGATGAACCAGACTTGTGGAGGTCTACAATTTTTTTCTGAGGTTTTGGCTGATTTCTTTACATTTTTCCATGATGTCAAGCAAAGAGGCGCTGAGTTTGAAGATGGCCTTGAAATACATCCACAGGTACACCTCCAATTGACATTAATGATGTCAAATAGCCTATCAGAAGCTTCTAAAGCCATGACATAATTTTCTGGAATTTTCTAAGCTGTTTAAAGGCACAGTCAACTTGGTGTATGTAAACATCTGACCCACAGGAATTGTGATACAGTGAATTATTATTGAAATAATCTGTCTGTAAACAATTGTTGGAAAAATGACTTGTGTCATGCACAAAGTACATGTCCTAACCGACTTGCTAAAACTATAGTTTGTTGACTCCAACCTAAGTGTATGTAAACTTCCAATTTCAACTGTGTGTATATATATAATTATTAGGAAATAGAAGACATACAAGACCACTGATAATCTCCCTCGATCTGGGGCTCCACGCAAGATCTCACCCCGGGGGGTCAAAAATCCCAGAACCACACGGGGGGACCTAGTGAATGACCTGCAGAGAGCTGGGACCAAAGTAACAAAGCCTACCATCAGTAACACACTACACCGCCAGGGACTCAAATCCTGCAGTGCCAGACGTGTCCCCCTGCTTAAGCCAGTACATGTCCAGGCATGGACGTCTGAAGTTTGCTAGAGAGCATTTGAATGATCCAGAAGAAGATTGGGAGAATGTCATATGGTCAGATGAAATCAAAATGTAACTTTTTGGTAAAAACTCAACTCGTCGTGTTTGGAGGACAAAGAATGCTGAGTGGCATACAAAGAACACCATACCTACTGTGAAGCATGGGGTGGAAACATCATGCTTTGGGGCTGTTTTTCTGCAAAGGGACCAGGACGACTGATCCGTGTAAAGGAAATAATGAATGGGGCCATGTATCGTGGGATTTTGAGTGAAAACCTCCTTCCATCAGCAAGGGCATTGAAGATGAAACGTGGCTGGGTCTTTCAGCATGACAATGATCCCAAACACACCGCCCGGGCAACGAAGGAGTGGCTTCGTAAGAAGCATTTCAAGGTAATGGAGTGGCCTAGCCAGTCTCCAGATCTCAACCCCATAGAACATCTTTGGAGGGAGTTGAAAGTCTGTGTTGCCCAGCAACAGCCCCAAAACATCACTGCTCTAGAGGAGATCTGCATGGAGAAATGGGCCAAAATACCAGCAACAGTGTGTGAAGACTTACAGAAAACGTTTGACCTCTGTCATTGCCAACCAACGGTATATAACAAAGTATTGAGATAAACTTTTGTTATTGACCAAGTACTTATTTTCTACCATAATTTGCAAATAAATTCATAAAAAATCCTACATTGTGATTTTCTGGATTTCTTTCTTCTCATTTTGTCTGTCATAGTTGAAGTGTACCTATGATGAAAATTACAGGCCTCTCTCATCTTTTTAAGTGGGAGAACTTTCACAATTGGTGGCTGACTAAATACTTTTTTGCCCCACTGTGTGTATATATATATGTATATATATATGTATATATATATGTATATAGTACCTGTCGAAAAGTTTGGACACAGCTACTCATTCAAGTGTTTTTCTTTATTTGACTATTTTCTACATTGTAGAATAATAGTGAAGACATCAAAACTATGAAATAACACGTATTGGATCATGTAGTAACGATTAAAGTGTTAAACAAATCAAAATATATTTTAGGTTCTTCAAGTAGCCACCCTTGATACTATGTCTAAGCCTATATATGTGTTTTATTTTCGGTACTTTCCTTCACAACCCCAATTTTATTATATGACCTTATGAAGGGAAATGTGATCTTAGTGTACAGTCTGTACTCCCGTTTATTCGAGTAATGTAACCGATTGAGAGGTCTCCTTGATTTGTCAAGGCCTTAGTTGGAGACCCGGGCACTGGGCAGGTGTGGTGAATGATTCTCCCTTTAACTGAATGGTTATTGCCCCTCTAACAAATGGCATTGTCCTATTTAGGTGCCGCTTGTGGATTTGACAGCTCTAATGCAGTTCCACCTCAGACACCATCAAAACAACAGCTACAGATATGCGGATGTCGGCTGAAGCGGATCTGCCTGGCTCCTGGATTATTTAACGAGGCTACTTTAATCTAGAACAAACAACCTTTACCATAAATCAGCGTGGACCTCTCCTTGAGATCTCAGGGCGCTGAAGGCATAAGTCCATCTGTTCTTTACGAGGCCTCCATAAACTAACACTGTCGTATCTCGGAACAGCCTAGCCCACAATCTATCGAGGCACGGGTAGACCAAAATATGCAAAATGCAAAAAAAATGTGTGATTTAACGTAATATGTTGTTATTTGTGCAGGTCATAGGCAAAGACGACGTGGCCGTCCCCACCCACCTCTTCAAAGTCATCCTCGTCGGGAAAGACCAATCGGCATCGGGCAATTTGACTAACAACCAATCGGCATCAGAAACCTTGGCCCTCGGGGCCTTTGTCGTACCCAACCAGCCAATCGGCTTCAAGCGCCCACTGACGGACTTCCAGGTAAGTCTATCGGAACTAGAGAAGATCTCGGGCCTGACCTTCTTTCCCAATGTGGAGCGGACAACTCCGAGCCTCCCCAACTTGTGCGATAGGGATTCCTGCCAACTGATGGACTTTAAGGATTTCACCTTGTACCTCACGGCCAGGAAGGTGGGCAGTGCCCGCACCACGGTGAAGCTGGAGAAGAGCATGGCGGAGCTGAAAGAGCAAGGCATCGCCCCGGACGACTACGTACTCAAACTGTACCAGGAGAAGAAGAAGGAGCTGGAAAACAAAGAGCATAACCTGGCTCATCTTCCTTAGGGCACTAAGAGAAAACGTTTTGTAGCAGAAACAGAAAATGAGGGTTTCTAATTGGACAAGTCCACATAGTCCCTCCTGTTTTCATTGGTTTGGTGCCTAATGAACACAACCCTGGATGGAATGTCCATTATGGCTCTGTGAAACGAGCAGCTGGTCAAGTGGCTGTTTTGCTCTGGGTTACATAGTTTGTTAGATTGTTTTTCTGTATATTTCTTTGTTTTTTTCCCATTGGAAGGTGTATTTCCCATGCCAGAATTACAAAACCTTTTTTTTTTTTTAAATGTGGATTGTTTTTTTTATTTACCCTGAACAAAAATATAAACGCAACATGCAACAATTTCAGCATTTTACCGAGTTACAGTTCATATAAGGAAATCAGTCAATTTAAATAAATGTATTGTCCCCCCCGTCTAACTCAATCAGCTTATCAGGCTTTTAATGGGTACTAATCGTTAATAGAGACCCAGGCGGAATCATGTGTTTCCTGTCGCCACTAATTGCATTGAGACATTTCAATTGGACCGCAGGAAAAAGAAGGGCCGAGAAGCACTATGGGTCGCTTTATTGTTTGTATTACCTCATAGCTGACTTCAGGACATTACCACTCAACCACTGCCGTCCGCCAAATGGACCACGCAGATATCAGATATACAGTAGTATCACATCACTAAAGACTAGCCTAGACCCCATCACTCACCCATCATCCACCTTACACACACAAACACACACACAGGATCTTACTCAGCCAAAGAAAAATCAACCATAGCCTATTGGAACCAGGATGAGAAGTATTATGCCTAATGCAGTGTAATTGACAAATGAGAACACATGAACACACACTCTGTCTACTGTACACACACTGTCTGGCAGACCAGAGCTGCATCTCAATATTACGATGCAGTTTACTCTGCTTGTGTTCTCTCCTTGAAACTCTCATGCTTGATGCCTACCAGGAATTTGCTTGGACCTCTCCAGTCTTGTGAGATTACTAAAGGTGCAGCCTCTGTCGCAGCTTGCCGCGACTGGGAGACCGATGGGGCGGCGCACAATTGGCCCAGTGTCGTCCGGGTTAGTGGAGGGTTTGGCTGGCAGGGATGTCCTTGTCCCATTGCACACTAGCGACTCCTGTGGCGGCCCGGGCGCAGTGCACGCTGACACGGTTCGCCCGGTGCACGGTGTTTCCTCCGACACATTGGTGTGGCTGGCTTCCGGGTTAAGTGGGCATTGTGTCAAAAAGCAGTGCTGCTTGGTTGAGTTGTGTTTCGGAGGACGCATGGCTCTCGAACTTCGCCTCTCCCCAGTCCGTATGGGAGATGCAGTGGTGAGACAAGACTGTAACTACCAATTGGATACCATGAAATTGGGGAGATAAAGGGGTAGAAGTTAAAAAATAAAATAAAAAGATTACTAAAGGTGACTAAAAGGATACAGGGGATAGATAGGTGACCATTTTCAACTATTGAGATGCTATATTTGTGATTCGTCTATCTTAAATGATTTGATGCCACTTTACAGTAGGTTGGGGCGACAGTAATCCAGTCTAAGCTCAGCTGGCACTGCTTTACCGGTTAGATTCCCACTGTGCCACTGTGTTTGTCAGGGATCACCAGCCAGGGAAGGTCAGGGGCAAGGGTGGCACTGGGAACCATGTGATGATATATTATGTAGAAATACGTTGTTACTTTTCCAATGTATGGCATGGTTTTATTAATAATCAACTGTACATTAAGATCAAGTTCTCCCAACAGCTAATAAATATGAAGAGCAGAGAAGTTCTCATTTGGAAGATGGGACCTTGTCCCATTTTAAAGCAGATTTTCCTTTTAACTTTTTTTGATCACCTACATCAGGGGTCCCCAAACTTTTTCCTGTGAGGGCCACATAACTTTTCCCTTCTCTGATGGGGGGCCGGTGTCAGTTTGTAACAGAAAAAGTGTGACGATCGTAGGGGAGCTTAAAAAATTTATTGTTTTCCAGAAAGCCACACATAACCAAATAACCCTTTCCAGGTTCTTTACAGAAAAAAAGTCAGGAAACAAATAATAACACTATTAATGAAATAAATAATAACTAAATAACCCTCTCTGAGTTCTTCACAGAAAAAACAGGAAATAAATAATAACTAAATAACTCTCTCTGGGTTCTTCATAGAAAAAAAAGCCATGGAACATTAACTTTCTGTCGTGCCATGCACAATCTTAACAGATAAAAGTTCAGCTCAGTTGTCAGAGCAGAATCTCTCTGACACATATGAGCAGTCTCTTATGAAAGTTCTTGTGTTCCTTCCTTATAATCCTTTTGTAGGTTCCAGTAGGCTTGTAGACACCGCTGTTTGCAGCTCTCTCTCATCAACTTCCCTGTGAAAACCACAAAAGAAGCAGGTTGAGAAACTGAACTAAGTGATACAGCACCTACACAGCACAATACATTTCACTACCAGTATGGTTGTAAAGATGGATTTTATCCCAGTAGATTTTATTATGATTATATTTGTTTATGCTCAGAATGACTCATTCAAGTCAGAAAAGTGAGCTTACCTATGTATGTTCATCAGTGTGAACTGTGGGCCTGCATCTGGCTGGTGAGAAGTTGAATATCAGGTTCCATTCTAGTTACAGCCAGTCTCAAGCACTGATGCAAATGTTCATCTGTCAATCTTGATCTCATCGGGGTTTTCAGCAGTTTCATGCGAGAAAACCTTCCTTTTTATTAGCTGTTGAGATATACGTGCTGCCAAAAACTGTGGACATTTTCATTGCGTGTTTTTTGATGTTTGGATATGTGTCGTTTGGGAGGGCGGCATAGAAGTCAATGAGACTGTTGGGCTTGAATGCGTCTTTCAGAACATCACAGTTCTGTAACTCAGCCAACTCAAACTGATATGAAGGCTGGGCTTCATCAATGTCGGCAACAAAGGGGTTCTGAAAAAGACGGATTTCTTTTGCATGAACATGTAGTTCACTGAATCGCACACCGAACTCCGCCTTCAGCATTTCCAGTGCTTCCACGCACTTTTCAGCTGGGAACGGGACCGCTGGGTTCTCTGTCGACAGGTTTTGGGTAGCAGGAAGATGGACGAAGTTGCGCTTTTTCACTTGTTCCAAAAGCAGCGCTAATTTCACCTCAAATGCTTTTATGTGTGAATACATGTCGCAAATGAGTTTCCCCTCGCCTTGTAGCTGCAAGTTAAGGCTGTTAAGTATTTCTGTCACGTCTGTTAAAAATGTGAGGTGCCATTTCCATTCTGGGTAAATCAGCTCTGGGACCGTTTTGTCTTTTAAATGAAGAAATGCGTTAATTTCGGGTAGCAGCTCGTAAAAACGCCTCAAAACTCTTCCCCGGCTCAGCCATCGGACCTCTGTGTAGTACAGCACATCTCCGTGCGTAGACTCCAGTTCAGACAGGAATTCTTGGAACTGCCTGTGTTTAAGTCCCTTTGCTCTGATGAAGTTTATGCACGACACCACAACCTTCATTACAGAATCCCACTTCAACACTTTGCAGCACAATGCTTGCTGGTGAATTAGGCAGTGGACTCGTAGCGGGGCGGTGAGACCCCTTTTTTCCAACTCCCGGTTCATGCGTCCTATTAGACCGCGAGTTTCGCCCACCATGCTAGGAGCCCCGTCAGTCGTGATGCTAGCTAGCTTTGACCAGTCCAGGTCCAACTTCTCCATGGTTTGGCACACTTTGTCAAAAATATCCTCTCCCGTTGTAGTCCCTTTGAGACTTTGGAGGGCTGCCAGCTCCTCGCATATCTCAAAGTTTGCGCTAACTCCACGAATAAAAATGAGCAGTTGCGCTGTGTCTTGCACGTCCGTGCTCTCATCCAGTGCTAATGAAAAAAAAGTCAAATTCTTTCGTCTTCTGCTGCAGCTGGGCATATACATTACTCCCGATTTCTTCAACGCGTCTGGTGATTGTACTCGCCGACAGACTTACGGCATTAAATGCATCTTTCTTCTCGGGACACACCTCCTCCGCGACAGCATCCATACATTTCTTAACAAACTCTCCGTCAGTGAAAGGCTTACCGCTTCTTGCTATCAGTTTAGCAACCCGAAAGCTGGCCCGAACGGATGCCTGGTTCAGCTGAGCTTGGCGTACAAATGTATTCTGCTGAGATAGTAGTCCACTTTTTAGCTTTGAGAGTTTGTCTGCTTGTATTTGGCCTTGCAAGCTATCGTACTTGTCTTTGTGACGGGATTCATAGTGTCGGCGAAGATTGTATTCTTTGAATACCGCCACCGTCTCTTGACAGATGAGACAAACAGCCTTTTCTTTGCATTGAACAAAAAAAAAATTGTTTGTCCACTGCAGGTTAAATACCCTGCATTCTGAATCAATTTTTCTCTTACCTAACCTTTTCGCCATTATTCCGTTCTCTCTTTGACAGGGCCGGGCCTAGGATTTTTTTTCTGGAGGCCAAATAGGAAAAAAATTCGATAGCGTCTCTGGTATTGTTCAGAGGGCCGGGCCAAATGTGCTGACGGGCCGTATCCGGCCCGCGGGCCGTAGTTTGGTGACCACTGACCTACATCCTCTTAACCTTACTAATAAGGCAGACGCCATAAAGGAAATTGAATGCAGCTGGATCAAATGTAATCACATTTTTTGTGTAATCCAGGTCATTACATTGTAAATTACATGAGAGAGTTCATAACTTCACATGGCCTTTGGGAGATATCATAATATTTTCAAAGGTGTTGGCTACAGGTGTTAAAAATGTGAATGGAATCTGAATATGCTAGCAAGAGAAATACTTACAAACCGTATTGTGCTGCTCGGTTGCATGGTTACAAGAACTATGGCGTGGAAAAGGTTATGTTTAATTCCAAGCTGGACTCAGGGGTAGATGTAACATAGCAAGTGTAACTCTTGTCTCCCTCCATTTAGTATGAAATGTTACATTTCATATGGTATGTATTAATTTGTGGATGTCCATCACCCATTTTGTAGGATATGTTATTACAATTTGTTGTGGCTAACATTAGCTAGGTGGCTAACTTTAGCTAGGTTAGGGGTGAAGGTTATGGGTTAAGGGTTAAGTCTAGGGTTAAGGTTAGGGGAAGGGTTAGCTAACATGCTAAGTAGTTGCAAAAAAGTAGTAACTAGTTGCTAATTAGCTAAAGTTTTCTGTGATGTGATTCGAACCCGCAACCTTTGGGTTGCTAGACTTTTGCATTATACACCTCCCTGACCAACCTTCCTCCTTTGGTTTTTGGCTTAAGTAACCTTCTGTCTTATGTAACCATACCAAACGTAACATATCATACTAATTTGAGTGTCACAGACTTACGTTTACTATTTTACGTCGAACATTTGAGGCCAGGCTGAATTCATGTAGGACGGCTATTTGCACCACCCAAAGATGAAGCTTAAATATATTACTGCCCTGTTTGGAAGCATTGTTATTCATATTAGACCAGATTATATAACCCACAGGGCTCTATCAAGCATTGCAGGTTACTTTTGCACGTGTGCATTAAACATAAAATTAACTCTATTTTTCACAGTGCAGCTTAAGTCATCAGAAACTACTACTGACACAGGAGCACTATCGGGTGTCTTTCCACCCCTGAGAGCATTCAGAAACTACTAGTTGCTGCCCATGACCTCCACAGGACTTCAAATCTCCAAAAGCAGGAAATAGTGGGAGCGAGTGGTGGCATGGGCGGTTTTGACGGTGGCATGGGTGGTTTTGACGGTGGCGTGGGTGGTTTTGTCGGTGGCATGCGCGGTTTTGATGGTGGCATGGGCTGTTTTGACAGTGGCATGGGCGGTTTTGACGGTGGCATGGGCGGTTTTGACAGTGGCATGGGCGGTTTTGACAGTGGCATGGGCGGTTTTGACGGTGGCATGGGCGGTTTTGACAGTGGCATGGGCGGTTTTGACAGTGGCATGGGCGGTTTTGACAGTGGCATGGGCGGTTCTGACGGTGGCATGGGCGGTTTTGACAGTGGCATGGGCGGTTTTGACGGTGGCATGGGCGGTTTTGATGGTGGCATGGGCGGTTTTGGCGATGGCATGGGCGGTTTTGAGTAGCGTCTGTGAGTCTTGTGAGTGTCATATCTGCAAGTGAGTGTGTGTACCTGCGTGCATGTGAAAGTGTGTGTCTGTGTAGGCTTTCATGCATGTGTGTGTGTATGTGTGAAGTTGCAGTGTTTCTCCTCCCCATGCAGACCTGTGCTGTTACTGTGTGTGGAGCAGCTGCGTTGGCCAACCCAAGGCTGTAATTAGCTGCCCCAGTCTGCCACTGTGTCGGAGTGAATTCCCCCTCAGAACAACATGCCATGTAAGCAATTAGTCCATCTATGCTCTGCCCGTCCTCTGGTTTACAGCACAGTAGGAGGGCCGATCTGGCTTACACAAGGCTACTGTGCTGACTTATAATCAACTTTGCTATGTATGTAGGCCTACACACTTCTGGGAAGCGGGGGGAATCACTCTCTCACATTGTCCCTCACTTCCTCTGTGTCCCTTCATAGACCAAGCTCAAAGTTGTTGTGAATCTATTGAACCACTGTCTTTAATCCAGTGTTTTCCAAGCGTGGCAAAGCTATAGCTCATTGAAATACCCTGACTCATCAATTTCTTCCATAGAGTGCATTACCATTGGGGCTCTATAGGCTCAATACAACTTACTCTCCTCATCTCCTTCCCATCATCTGCTCAGATCTGTAAACACTGGATACTGACAATGAGTACTACTGACTATCTCCGCTCAGTCAAAGCAGATATAAGGGAAACTGTTGGTAATTCCTTCGAGGGTGTGTCTCCTTCAGCCGAGAGCAGGTTATCTGTGTTCAGGACACTCTTGGTTCCTACCTGTAGAATCCAGCAGGGGGAGATGTTAGACCATGTCCTGACAGTATCAGTGCTATATTATTTGTGAGTTGATTACCACACGTCTTTAGAGTTGATGGTAATAACAGTGTAGTTTAATACCAGCAGGTTTAGGATCTTGCTTTGGAGCACAGAAGTCTTGAATTGTGTGAGTGTGTGTGCATACGTGCGTGCATGTGTTGATACAGAGGATACAGGAGTGGCAGAGATGGAGGGAGATGAAGAGAAATAGAGAGAGGGGGGAACAAGCCCAGACTCCTTGAGGGGATTGAGGTCAAAGGATCTGTGATTAAGACTAGCCTTCTCTCCCATTCATGTAAATTACACTGACCTTTGCCCTGTTCCTTAATATCATCCTCCTAAAGGTGCTTCAAGAACCACACAGGTAATGTCGTTTAGGGCACACTATAGAAAAATGTTTTGCAATGGAAAACGAAAACAAGCATTTCTTATTTGACAGTTCATCTAGTCCCTCCCTGTTTGTCTGTTTCCTTCTGTTTGGTACCTCAATGAATACGACCCAGGCATGTCTGTCCACACAGACTTAAACAGTTCATTAATATTTATAGCTTAGCCCTGTACAATGGACTTGTTCTGCTTACTGTAATATGAATCTCCATTTTTTAGGCCACTTTTGCCTCCTTCGTCTTATTCTTATAACTAGACCTATCAAAAATAGAAACAATTAACTTTTTTAAGTGCTGTGAAGTAGGCCGGATAATATTATGCTTTGTGTAGAAGTTTAGGCCAGCTGATAATAGTCAACGTAATGGACTTTGTGAAGAGTCTCTCTCTCGGTCTCTCTCTCTTTTTCTCTCTCTCTGTCTATCTTTCTCTCCCTCTCTCTTTCTTTCCCTTGACACTTGCAAGTCGACATAATGAACTTCAGTTGCTCTCTCTCTTTCTCTCTCCCTCTTTCTCTCTTTCTTTCTCTCTTTCCCCTAACGAGCTGTCACGTTGAATTAGCGTGACAATGCCACCCTGAAAGATTTGGAAAACACAGAGACGCTCTGAGGTCAGGCATTCTAGAGGACAGCACAACACGCTTGGCTCCGAGGACCACTCGCATTAAGTCTGAGTAAGGAGAGCTGCAGTCGATATGCTGTCGGAGGGGCTTCCGGTATTGTTGTATTTGTGGCCCTCCTAGGCCCTACTCACCGTTTGCTGGCTTGACTTTCCTGGAAGCTCGTCAAGGAGAGGCACTGGCCACACGATTTGGTAGCGGCTTGAATTGTTTACTCTCGATCTTGTTAAACTTCAGGGGGTATGTGGGATGGTCTTTGAGAAAGGCGATTATTCAACACTTGAACGCTTTTCAACACTTGAACACTATTCAACACTGAGAAGAACACATAGGATAAGCACACCAGAGTGGATTGACTGTCCCATCCACCCAGAGTGTATGATCAAACTGTCCCTCTTCTTTTCACATCTTTCGGGCCTAAAGTTTTGGTCCTCCAGAAACAATCACCCAGGGTCTCATTTTGACGACCCAATTAAGTAGTGTTAAGACTAAAATAGGCAGTGTTAGTGCCATAATAAACTGTGTTACTGTCAAAATAGGCAGTGTTAGCATCAGAATAAGTAGTGTTAGTGTCAACATAAGTATTGTTAGCGTTAAAATAAGCAGTATTAGCTAAATAAGGAAACATTTAATTTTTTAATATAAGCCATGCTGAAGTGATGATGTCTGTTGTGACAACTGCACAGCTTTTTTGCATCGACAAAATGTCAGCCCAAATGAGTCCGAGGCCAATCACGGTGTCACCAATGAGTCAGTTTGCAGAAGTTTGAAATGCTACTTTTCCTAACCTTGATTCTGAAGGTAAGGGGTGCCCTTCTCTATCACTATAGGGTATTTTCTCTCTACGGCCGTGAGCATGTGTTAGCACATTGAAATGGCGTACATGTGTGGACCTGCATATGTGTCTGTGCTTATTGTATGTGTGTGTTTCAAGTTTTATTGGCCTTATGTACAGGATACACACGATCCAACAAAATGCTTACCTGCAGGTTCCTTCTTGATAATGCAACAACAAAAATAAACAATGCAAGAAAATAGTAGAATATAGTAAAATCAGTAGAATATAATAAACATTTTAGCATAAGTATAATACAGGATGCACAATTTATAGTCCCAATATTGTGTGTGTACACAATTGTGTACTGTGTGTATTGCGCATTGTGTGTACATGTGTGTGTATTGTACATACTGTATACATGTACGTGTGTGTGAGTGGTGTGGTTCGTAGTCATCTCTGTCTGTACGACGGGAGGCAAACAGGAGGATTAACCCTGGGAGAGTGAGGTCAGAGCCTTCCACCTGGGAGAACACAGTCATCTTCCCGGGCCATCCTGAGACCTCATCAGGACCGCGGCTGCCATGGCAACGTCATACAGCAACACACTACTCCCCCGGGACCCACCGCAGACACATACGCTTATCTCTTAACACATGGGGGGAGGGAGGGAGCGGGGAGAGAGGAGTGGAAGATGGAGAGAGAAGGAGAGGTAATTACAGAAAGAGAGGGAGGGAGAGAGATAAAGACCGGACCCAGGACTCTTTGACTACTGCTCTGTTCTGCTTCCTCACAGCAGTGACCTGTGGTGAATGGCTGGTTTAGTCAGTTTATTTCAGTTGATTAAGGGTTTTGCATTGACACAACAAGTTTTAGTTCATTTTTATGGCCATTTGTTTGTTGTTGTGACTTCTTACTAAAACCACAATAATTTCTGTTGACTTGATATTTTCTGCGTTAGTATGCTGATATCCTAATATATTTGACCCTCATCTTGGAGTAAGTACTATTCAAGCCTAATCATTGCTGGAGCAATAGAATAAAATAGCTAGATTGATGATAACGTTATGCACAGTAGGACCTGTAACCTTCCCATGAGTTAGACCAGCTGTTGTCGTGTGAGTGCCCTATGCCGCGAGGTCTCTCTAACCTCCACTCCTAACCAACACTAACCTCTAACCAACCTATTGTGTGAGTGCCCAATGCCGCGAGGTCTCCCTAACCTCCACTCCTAACCAACACTAACCTCTAACCAACCTATTGTGTGAGTGCCCTATGCCGCGAGGTCTCTCTAACCTCCACTCCTAACCAACACTAACCTCTAACCAACCTATTGTGTGAGTGCCCTATGCCGCGAGGTCTCTCTAACCTCCCCTCTTAACCAACTCACCTCTCCAACTCTTAACATCTAACCAACTTGTGTTGACTTCATCATTAACACTGCAAATGAGCCCCAGACGAAGTGAAGTGCCTACCAGGACTATACAACTGCACGTCAGCTTCTGGGTAGGGCACAGGACAACGTTTGCCCAACTGGTGGTGTACTAGTCCAAATCTCATCTGTCTCTCTCTCCCGTACCCTTCCCATATACCCACCCCCTTGCCCATTCCACTCCTCACGCCACTGTATCCCTCTATCCCCACACCCCCACATCCCCAGTGGTGTGTATTCATGGATGCCAAGGGAAGCCAGGCTTGCACCAAAAATCTGACCAATAATATACATTTTAAAAAGCATCTCATTATTTATCTTTCGTCTCTCTGTGTTTCCTTCAATATGCAAGAGGCTGAATGTACACTACCGTTCAAAAGTTTGGGGTCACTTAGAAATGTCCTTGTTTTTGAAAGAGAAGCTAATTTTTTGTCCATTAAAATAACATCAAATTGATCAGAAATACAGTGTAGACATTGTTAATGTTGTAAATGACTATTGTAGCTGGAAACGGCTGATTTTTGATGGAATTTCTACATAGGCGTACAGAGGCCCATTATCAGCAACCATCACTCCTGTGTTCCAATGGCATGTTGAGTTAGCTAATCCAAGTTTATCATTTTAAAAGGCTAATTGATCATTAGAAAACCCTTTTGTAATTATATTAGCACAGCTGAAAACTGTTGTGCTGTTTAAAGAAGCAATAAAACTGGCCTTCTTTAGAATAGTTGAGTATCTAGAGCATCAGCATGTGTGGGTTCGATTACAGGCTCAAAATGGCCAGAATCAAAGAACTTTCTTCTGAAACTCGTCAGTCTATTCTTGTTCTGAGAAATGAAAGCTATTCCATGCGAGAAATTGTGAGATCTCGTGAATGTCAGTTAGATACTATCTGTCGGTGCATTATCTTTATCAGCATCATAAAAGCTAATTGTATTTCAACCACATAAAATATGTATCTAAGCCAGACTGAAATCATATCAGAAATATATTTTCCATGACATTTTTTCATTTTCTCCACGGTCCCGAAATGTCTTTGGTCCACGAAAAAAGCAGATGACAGAGAAAAGTTTACCAATGTCAACTAGATTGAAGCGTTCATTCTATCGATTTACGACATTGTTCTGGTGAGCAAGGGTTATTTAGCCTTCCAGGGCAACATAATGGAAGAGAAGCTGCATGTACAGTATCTAATTATAGACAAGTTGACTAACATATAGCCTACCAAAATGTCAGAAAGACACAAAAAAAGGCAAAATAATATCCTGCATCCCGTGTCAAAAAATCCTCACCTCTGTCAAGAAATCCTCACCCCCTGTCAAAAAATGCTCCATTGTCTCTGACTGTAGCCTACAGTGCATTTTCTATATTCGCGTGTTAGGGCCGGATGTGGGCCTCAGATTTTCACTTTATCACATATAGTTGGCCGTTGAAGATGGGTTATTAGCAATTGCGGGTGGGTGCGGGTGGGTGCGGGTGAACAAACAGCTGACACGTGCACCACTAGCGACTAGCCATCCCCCTTTAAAATGTCCAACCCTCCCATCCCCAATACCACCCACATCAACCTTCACTGACAGCCCAAATGAGGCACACAATTTCTCCTAGTCCCCATCCAGTCTCTGACCAAGACGCCACATCAGTCATATCACTTTGACATGAGAAAGGACTCCGAGACTGACTCAGTGCAGTATGGGGTGGATGGCACATAACGCAGGCCAGCTCTTATGCAACAAATAAACTATGCAGGTCTACATACTGTAGCCTGAGGCCTTCACGGTTTCTGTTGTCTAAGGTTCATGTTAAAGCATATCACTATATTCATTATTTTGATTTAATGACCATTCAGAGATTAGAAATGAGAGGTTCATTTACAATGCCTGATTGACTTGTTAAGAATTTCAGCCATCACAGTCATACAGCAGACTAGTTGGTATGTCACATGGGGATATGTTTCAATATATCTGCTGAGCCCCTCATGCCCCCATTGCTGATTGGTTAAACTCACTGCTCATGTTGAAATACCCCCACGAACCCGCACCATGAAATTGCTAGCTTCTCTGTGGCGCAGCTGGCTACCAGTGTTTCGAGAGTCACTTATGTTTGCAAGAAAGACGTCCCAAGAGCTTGTCTCAGTGCGAGCTCATGAGGGCGGGAGCTATACTGTTATGCTATAGGTCATTTATACTGTGGCAGCACGAGGCTGGTTACATATACATGTATGTGCGTGAGAAGCGTTGGGGGCTGGGCGATGTTTATGCACCTGACATAACGAGGATACATAGTCCTGACTCGTGCTGTGGCAGAGTGTGTGCGACAGCACTGTCGGATTGATAGGAATGAGCCGGGGCAGGTATGGTAATAAGCACCGCGTCTTAACAACAAGACAAACAGGTTACACACTGAGCCAAAGTGACAGCTGTCACTGTGTTTTAATGACAGACACAACCCAAGGTGACCACCAAACAGTCAGGTGAGATGACTACATGGGCAGTGTTTACATTACACACATAAATACGTCATATATATATGGGGCCTGTTTCCTAGACCCAAATTAAGCTTAGTCCTGGATTAAAAAGCATTCTCAAGTGAGAATCTGCATTTAAAATGTATTTTAGTCCAGGACACAAAGTGTCTCATAATTTGTAATTTTGTACATGTTTACAAGAAAACAGCATGGTCCTGCATGTGCTTAGAATTTATTGTTTTGACTGTTGAAAATGCCTATGAGTGCTGATCTAGAATCAGTTTTGCCTTTCAGATCATAATGGATAAAAGGAGGGAGTAATATTAATACAGGTCAATTATTTCATCATTTTATTTCACCTATAGTCAAATAAAGTTGAGCAAACTGAAGGGACTGAGGCTTTCTAAAGGGCATTGTCCTCAGACGATACCAGGTCATCGTGGAGGAACAGCTAATCTCTCTCCTGTACAAACACTAATCTAATAGAAAGCATCAAAGCAACTTCCTTCCCAACGACACTGATGAGGACATACAGTGAGTGGGTTGCCAGGCTAACGTCAACATTTCCGCCACTGTCTGTCACTTGGCAAGGCTACGCCACATGTCTCCCGTACAGCGTGTGTGTGTTTGTGTAAAACAGTAATTAAAGCCAGTGATGTTTACTGTAAGATCTTTTAGGTTCAGATTCTCACTGTGGGCACCATCTGCTCCAGGTTGTGGATATGGGTATAGGTGCCTTTCTCATTCACTGAAAAACACCCTGCAGAGGAAAATATTCAAATCCCTTAGGGGTGTTCCAAACTGGGTATTCGCCAATATGTGTGTGTGTGTGCATGTGCGCGCATGCGTGCATGTCTGCGTGCGTGTGTTTCCTGTCAGTTTGTGTGTCTGTGTCCTGCCAGTGGTTGAGTGTGTCATGTACTTTCAGTCAGTTCACACAGAGCCCATGTGTCGATATTGTCCAGGGCATTTAGACATTAACCAGGCCAGGGTCAGATTAGGGCACAGACAGTTCTTCAAATCTTATTGCAGGGGTGCGTCCAGGCCCTAAGCGAGATTTGTTTTCCCCCCCCCCCCCCATTAGAGTGTTTTTATAACAAATTTCATGCAATTCTATTCATTTTGCCATGGGACAGAGAGAAAAAAAATCAGTTTTGAAACTCATTTCCTGCAATTCTACATATTTTGCGATGACGTATGACACGTTAATGATATCTGAGTGAGGTCGATATTCGGTTACTAGAAGTTTAGAAGGCTGGTGAGACTAACTGACCAATATAAACATTGTTAGCTAATTGAGTGACTGTCAGTGACTAACCTAACAAGAGAAAAAGTACTGATGTACAAATTTCGAACTTGCACCTTAAGTTTTCTACTATTCTAGTTCTCAACAGTGAGTTTCTTTAAAAAATTTTAGATATACTGTATATAAAAAACATATTTTGGGGGGAGCCGAGGGCCCCCTAGCAGCCTGGGGCCCAAAGAGTCTGGTCATGTTGCTTATGCCTGGAGTCGCCCCTGGGCGCGTTTCAATAGTCTACAGTGGCTTCCTTCAATCTTCTTCAACTGCACTGATCTGAAACTACAGGATTAGGTGAAAGCAATATGATTGATGCCTTGTAAGGAGTTGCTTTCACCTCACCAGTTCTTTCCAGGCAGTGGAGATTCATGAAAAGAGAAAGTGAGAAGAACCTATTTTAGACTATTGAGATGCATTCCTGGATTAGCTATGGTCTGAAACTAGAAATTGGATCACTGTTGAATTACAAAACCGTCATAATAGTACAATAACAACATAATTGACTACACAATTATGCATTTTGTTCTACAATAACTCATGTCCTGCAGTTAGTTGACAACTCAATATAGACGTCCTTGTTCAGACAACTAGATTATTTTAAATATATTCTCCTCATAACAAGCCTCATTGCAGAAGACGTGAACATGCTCTGAGTAGCATCAAGGGCAGTGGCTTATTTACCTTGGTTGCACAACTAGGTTTCAGGCAAAGAGAGATGCAGATTATTTCACGCTCACAGTGTTTTTTCTCTGCTCATATGTTGAGGACATCTGGCGTTCTTTAAAAAAAGACAGTGAGAAAGAGAGAGAGTTTCTGTGCACTTTTTGGGTCTCCATCTCAACAAGTCGGGGGTGCGTCTGAATTGGCACCATATAACCTAAACAGCTCTACTTTTGAAGTCCCTCAATCCAGACAAAATACTCCAAGGTCTGTCCCCAGTGGAGGTTGAAAGCTGTGTGTATGCATGCGTGCGTGTGTGTCTGCCTGCGTGTGTGTGTAGGGCTGTAACATTGACAGGACTAGCAATTATAGAAGTAACAAACAAAGTACATCCGTTTTGACAAAATAAAATTGTGTGCACTTACAGCAGTGATCACTCATATCAGGTGTATGGTCTCATGCTGCGCAAGTTACCACGCTTCATAAACATCCACATAAAATATATTTTTTAAATAATGGTAATTGCTTAAATGAGAAAAACATAAACAGTGAATTCCTGGTCTTCTAGACTGCAAAGAGAAGAAGTGGAGCCAGAGCGATGTGCTGTTAAACAAAGCCCTGAACAGAAGGGGGCCTTTGTGCCCTGCGTCCAGGTGTCAAAGTCGATCTGCTCCTCTTCTCCGGCACAGAACCCATCTGAAAGCATCAGATCACAGAGATAGCAGCATCGCTCCGCTTTCGTCCTGCTGATCAGACGCAGCACTGTATGCCATGGTATGGTGAAGTCCACATACACAGGCACATACAAATACAAGTACACACACGTACAAGAAACCACAACCACACACACAACACCCAATACACAAGATATACACATACTGTATAATCTAGAAGCACACACCTGGGTACGCACACACACACACACACACACACACATATAATAAAAGCTCAGGTTGTGCGCAATAGCAATAAGACTTTGGGCAGAATCCAGTCAAACATGCAATGTCTTTCAGTATAAAATCACTGTCCTTGCACACGTGTATTGTGCTTGGAAAACCATAAGCAATGACGAGTGAAGGTTTTTCTTTTTACAGTAATTACGGATGTGCATTCTTATTATCCTCAGAGAACCTCAGCGTCATCCTCTGTGATTTTTCTGACTACAGGAAAAAAAATATTTCTATATATGCTACTGTATAAATACTGTGTTTTACGCTTGATTGAATTGAGCCCGAAGACAGGTTTAGGATCCATTTTGACTGACTCCTTCTTGTTGCACATAATGACATGCACAGCACAATGACATTTCCTCTACTGTTTTTAACTGTTTTTAACATCCATGCAAGACAAGACTTTCATGTAATGTTTTTTTCTGCAGTTTCTGTATTATTGGCCCTACTTTAGGATTTGATCATCTTAGGTAGCCTAAGTCCCTTTCAATTTGTGTTGGAAAAAATAATTACCAAATTACTGATGCCAGAATTAACCCAACTGATTCCAAATTACATCATCTCTTTTGAGGGTCGGTGGGAACATCTGCATTGTAGCCCTGGTGGGGTTTCCGCTTAAGTAGCCAATCTTCCTTGTATAACCAAATAGGTTGCGTTTAGACAGGCAGCCCAATTCTGATATTTTTCTAAATTAATTGGTCTTTTGACCAATCAGATCAGCTCTGAAAAATATCTGACGTGAAAAGATCTGATGTGATTGGTCAGAAGACAAATTAGTGGAAAAAAGATCAGAATTGGTCTACCTGTCTAAACGCAACCATAATAGAGACGTAATACTTACTGACACCCAGTAACCTACATCATAGTAGGTCACTTGAGTTGATGTTCTGAGCTACTGTAGCATGATGCTGCATCCCTTCTGTATGTATGCTGCGGAGTCATAGTACAATCCATCGCCTTCTTCTCAACATAATGCCATTCTCATTTGGCAAAATGAAGATTGCTCGCATTATACTGTACCACATACCAGCCGTGGGTTCAAATAGTATCTGTTTCTTTCAAAAACATTGATGGAGCCTTTCTGCAGTTCCAGATGGGATGAGCTCGGACTATCCCATTGTTTCCATTGTGCCAAGCAAGCTCAATCAGGTGCAGCTAAAGTATTTGAAAGAAAATATTTTCACCCAGGTCTGCCACATACTAGGGATGAGCGGGTTGAGTCATAACCCCAGTCCGAGGTGTGGGGCTGGTGGGTTTAGGGTCATTAAATATTGGGGGTTGAAAACAATACCTTTTAGAAATCCATAAATGTATCATTCTATTACAGTTTATATCTATAGGCTACATTGAGTTTTTCTTTTATCATTTTAGACTACCTGGTACTAATGTGTAAGCCTATAAGCTTTAGGGCCTAACTGTACATGCGCCAAATAGCCTACACACCAATCGCCAAATAGCCTACACACCAATCGCCAAATAGCCTACACACCAATCGCCAAATAGCCTACACACCAATCGCCAAATAGGCTACACACCAATCGCCAAATAGGCTACACACCAATCGCCAAATAGCCTACACACCAATCGCCAAATAGCCTACACACCAATCGCCAAATAGCCTACACACCAATCGCCAAATAGCCTACACACCAATCGCCAAATAGCCTACACACCAATCGCCAAATGCTTTGGGAAATGACAGAAAATGTTAACATGATCCATGTAGGCAAAAGGACAATGTCTGAGTTTAATTCAATTGGAGAAAAGCTGCGAAATGTAGAGTTGAAAATAAAGAGAAAGGAGGCCCAGAAAAGTTGTTTGGGAAAGATTTGTCAAAGTGGTTAAAGAGGATGATAGGAGTGTCTGTTATGTTGTGTGATGATTGTGAGGGCGCTATACAAATTCGACAGTCACAAGATGGGGACTTCAAATAGGCCTATGGCACGTCAAGGGAACTGTAGCCTACTGTTCAGATGTTTTAAATGGAAACTGAAATCCAGACACTGACTGTAGGTCTATAACCTCTCACATAGCCTTAATATTAACTCCTGCAGAAGTAAGCATTTATTGAAGTAAAATGATACTCCAAATGTCGGTGAAAGTTTGACTCGGAACAGGAGTGAAGAAATATGATTTCTTTCTTTCAGCATCTTGAATGTGAATGCCAGTTAGATACCATCTGTAGGTGCATCATCTTTATCAGCATCATAAAAGCTGATAGTATTTCAACCACATAAAATAGGATTTCTAAAACATATTGGGTCGTTTTCACAGTTTTCTATTTCGTTACAACCGATCAAACGGATGTCATTTGGAAATTTTGCACAGAATATCTTTCCTGTTTTTTGGGGTTGAGTTATTGCATTTTCTCCCTGGTCCCTAAATGTATTTGTTGTGTGAAAGCAGCAGAAGCATTCATTCTATTGATTTATGACATTATTCTGGTTAGCAAGGGTTTATGTATTCTTCTAGGGCAACATATAATGACAGAGGAGAAGCTGCATGTATCTAATTATGGACAAGTTGACAAACAAATACCAGACCAAAATGTCAGGAATTATCAGCAGAAACACATCTAAATCAGGCAAAAACAATCCTGTACCCCCGTAAAGAAATCCTGTACCCCCGTAAAGAAATCCTGTACCCCCGTAAAGAAATCGTTCTGCCATCTCTGGCTGTAGCTTACAGTGCATTTTCTATATTAGGGTTGGGGTCGAGTGCAGGCCTCAGATTTTCACTATCACATGAAGTCGGGCAGTTGCAGATGGGTTATTAGCAATTGTGGGTGCAGGTGAACAAACAGCTGACCCGCGCACCACTACCACATACATGACTCTGAAATCAAAAGAATAATCAGTGATATTGTAGGCTTTCTCATTTATTTCACAGGAGGTTGTTATCTTAAATACAGAGGCATGTGTTTGCAACATACTAAAAAAAATGTCAACTGAAAGTAGTAAAACGTCTTTCTGAATAATATTTACTGCAACGGGGGCTTCACTGAGGCACTGCATTGTGGTTGAGCAGTGAGAAATGCTCTGGAAATAATCATTATAACAACAAAACGATTATATACGGACTGCTGAGAAGATGACTGTTGTAGGTTATTGCATTTCTGACAGTTTATAAGAATGAAAAATAAGCTTTTTCTGTGCATGTCTTGGATGTTTTTACGATGAAGCAGCTCTCGTTAGGATGAAAACAGTGCATTTATGACAGAGATGTGCAGAGTTGACTTTTCACCATGACATTTTTGTATAAAAATGTCCCACCCAAAAACGAATAGGATCGCTCCCGACTTTTAAACATGTTCCCCAACATTCCCAATACAAAGCATGCAATCAGAAATGTCTTTAGAAAAGTCCCCGTAGACACTGGTAAATAGCAGTCCGATCCCAGTCACACACCCATGGCATCTAATGGGAGTACGATGTGAGTAGAGGTCCATTTCGAAACAGGACAGGGGTATATACCAGGCACACACTGGATCTATTGCTACAGAAAACAGCCCTTCAACACACCTGCAACCATAACCTGAAAATATGTATCATATTAAAGTTGAGCGGTGTCCTTATTATTATCGGAGTCAAATAGAAACCAGTGTCAGTGATATAGTTGAGAGTAGGCCTAAGCTATGGGTAACCAAGAGAAGCTGAACGGTTTGTAGAGTTCAAGCAAAAATAAATGCTGTACAAACTTTGACCCCTTTATCCTAAAAAGTAGTAAATTATTGCTAAACACAGTTTGTGCAAAATAGATAAATAATTGTTTTTCAGTCTTGAGCACAACGTCTCTATATGATGCAGTCAAAACATGCGAAACACACTTTAAATAAAAAATAAATAGGACGATTATCTGTCCGACTAATAGTGAATATGATCGCTGATGGTCATATAAAATATATAGCCATTGGGGCAGTTTTAATCCTACAGAAGTTATGGAGAAAGAGAAATCTGTCAATCGTAACCATGAGATAGATGTAGGTTTGATTGTCACATACAGATCATGGTTACTGCACTGCTTCTTAGCTTTGTGTAACTAGGCCCAGATAAAATGCAGGGCCCCCGGATATCTCGGGATATCTTTACGTGTAAACGTAAATGCAAAAATGCTCAAAATATGCTCAAATACAATGTGGTAGTACTGTAATTCAGAAGAGGCCATGTTTTTTTTCTTACTCTAAAAATATAAAAAATAGTAATTATTGTACTGCTATGAAAGACTGGTAACATCAACAATGTTATACTTTACTACGAAAAATTGTATCCCTTAGTTTTTTTCTCACATCTCACAGTTTGAAAACTATTTATTATAAGTAATCACACCAATAATAGTAAGACCTTTAATGAACTCATAAGGTCAGGCATACTTTGTAAATATTGATAAACTGTATTTCCTTCAGTCTAATAAATTATTATTACATCAGTGATATAATTGTTGTGACCCTGCAAAGGTCATTCATGCATATTAACTGTGAAGCAAAGTTGACATGAGCAGGGTCAAAGGTTATCTAGGATTTACACACACTGCCTTTGTGTACTCCCTCAAAGCATGTTCTCCAAAAAGAAAGAAATAGTTAGCCTTTTCTCTATGAAAACCCCTGCAGATTCTCTGGACAACCACAAGTATTAAACTAGTGTCATTTGAGCTATGTTACATTCGGTAAACAACAAAAAGAGAAAAAAGCATTTCCTAGTTGCCATTACAGAAATGTCTCGCGATCTGGTACTCTGTCGGGTGCGGGGCAATGTTCCCTCAAGTCACTGTTCCTGGACTGTTCGGAAATTAAAACTTGGAAAAGTTCACTAGTCGCCCGTGTGACGCTGTCGTAAGACGGTGGAGAGGAGGTGGAGGACAGGGTCTCCATCAGCTCCATCTCAGGCCCCCCGTAGTGCTCCTTGATCATGGAGGCTATGAGACCCTCTTTCTCTGGAGCGGTGCCCCCCTCGCCCGAGGGGCTCTGCGTCAGACTGATCTGCATTGATCTGTACAGGAAGGAGGCTTGCTTCATTTGCCTCCGCACCAGATGCCTGCGGTAGCACCTCTGGATAACAGCGGCCGACACATCCTCCTGCTTGCGCCTCAGCGTGGTGGTGATGGGCTCGTAGGAGATCTTGGACGGATTGGCCATCATGAACTTCTCCTCCATCTGCTGTTTGAGAGCATCCATCTCGCCCGACTCACCCAGCACGCGCTTGGTGAAGGCAAACAGAATGTCCAGGCAGTGGATCTTATCACCGCTCACCATGGGCAGGTCCATGGAGATCAGCTTGATCTTGTTGGGCTTGCCGATGCGCAGCGGCTCCGACAGCGTGTCTGCAAAGTCTGACAGCTTGGCGTACTCGATGAACTGCGTGGCTTCCGGGTCAAACTTCTCCCACACCTCGTAGAACATCTCGAAGTCGTCCTCGCTCAGCGGCTCGGTGCTCTCCTCGGTGGCCACGCTGAAGTTCTCCAGGATGATGGCGATGTACATGTTGACCACGATGAGGAAGGAAATTATGATGTAGGTGACAAAGAAGGTGATGCCCACCGAGGGGTTGCCACAGTTGCCCCGGGCATTGGTGCCTGTGTGGATGAGGTTGGGGTTGCACTCTTCCGGAGAGTTGTTGAGGATGGGGCTGAGCAGGCCGTCCCAGCCTGCCGACGTGGTGATTTGGAACAGACAGATCATACTGTTGCCGAATGTCTCGAAGTTGAACATGTCGTCGATCCCTGCCTGCTTCTTGACATAGGCAAAGTTGGCCATGCCAAAGATGGCGTATATGAACATTACCAGGAAGAGCAGGAGGCCGATGTTGAACAGGGCGGGAAGGGACATCATTAAGGCAAAGAGTAAGGTCCTTATTCCTTTGGCTCCGCGGATGAGTCGCAGTACTCGTCCAATCCTGGCTAATCGAATGACTCTGAAAAGAGTGGGCGATACAAAGTACTTCTCTATGATGTCAGCGAGAACGATACCTGGAAGAAAGGAGGGGAAAAAACATGAATGAGATCTCTGTACTTCTAATAGACCATCATGAACCATTTAACGGCATAGAGTAAGGTCAACTTTTTCACATCATTTAGCAGATGCTCTTATACAGAGTGACTTACAGGAGCAATTAGGAATAAGTGCCTTGCTCAAAGGCACATTGACAGATTTTTCAACTAATCAGCTCAGGGATTGGAACCAGTAACCTTTTGGTTACTGGCCCAACACTCTTAACCGTTAGGCTACGTGCCACCCCTACACACTATGTACACAATATCTTAGAAAATTAGGTTGACAATTGGTAACCAGGAGTGAATATTAGCTTCGTTCTCCTCCATGTAAATTCCAGCTTCCACCATCTCAATCACCAATGAGCCCACGATAAAGGATTCCACTCTTACTACAGAGTCTATCTGCCCTCAAATGACGTTCATGTTGCCTCCCAACCCTCTCACCCCCACAACCAATTTACCATCTGTCCCTGATTTGTGACTCTCCATGGAACAAGACTGTCACCTGAGATGGATCGGAGAGGGGGGTTGGGAGCCACCCTTTAGAGCCATATGTCAAGCCCCCAGCCCCCTCACCGACTACAGTCAGCTGATGCAGCACCTCAATCACGCCCAAATCACCCCCACTGACAGCCCTGATTGCTAGGATTACCTTCACCTCAACAGGGGCATCCTTGTCCACACACATCAGTTAGCATGGAGGCAGCTACTTAGCTTCAATCTATGTGCTGGCCCTTTGGTTTGCTTCAGCCCCCCCCAGAACGGGGAATTCGTTTGGCGGATACTGAACAGGGGGGCTATTACCTTACCCACAGTGCCCTAGTTTCATCAGATATAGCCCCACTTAAGTTCAATGACTTGATTGACATGATAGATAACCTTGCCAAATGGACACTAAAATCTTGGATGATGGCCAAGGTGTATTGTCCGTTGCATTGAAAAACACAACTAAGATTCTGAGATGTGTTCTTTGAGCATGATATTGTTTGGAACTAAATTCAAATTATTTGTAATCTGTTGTAAATTTGAAGGTTCCAAGCTAAATGTCATAATCTGTGTATGGGCCAGCTAGTGACGTGGTTTGCCTTGCTTACAGACGGGTTGGTTGTTTAGCAAGTGTGTGAGCAAGTATGAGGCAAACAGATGGGGTTGGATTAGATTTTTGACAACATGTAAACTATATTTAGTCTCCAAATGTTTATTGAAAATAGAAATACATTTGCACACGGAGCACTTGTTGTCTCTCAAATACATTGTTGTCTCTCAATTGTTGGTTAGCTAGCTAGCGAATTTTAGCCATATTAGCATTGACATGAAATCAGTCAAAACACCGCAAAACAAGACATGGTATCATGAACAAGATAAAACTAGCTGAAACGAGCCACCTACGATTCCCCACATGGCAGCTTCTTGTCATTGTTGCTAGCTATCTGACCGCTCAGAATCATAGCTAAGCACAGCTTCCAGCCCAATCGATGCGCAGGCATAATTTTTGTGACATTGTCAGCCAACGCAAGGTCATGTGATCAACTGTAATACCCAAGGACACCCAAGGACACAGTGACATTAGAAGAGAACTACAAACCGTTGGCCAGACATCAGGTACATATAGCTACATATAGCAACCTTATTCCAGTATAACTGCCAGGTGATGAACCCATGTAATTGTAACGAGAATAATTGAAAACCTCTGATTAAGCCCAAGCAACAGACTCACCAACGATGGAGAGGATGACCACCACAAAGTCAAAGATGTTCCAGCCAATGGTAAAGAAGTAGCACCGCAGCGCCACGATCTTGATGAGGCACTCGCAGGAGAAGATGATGATGAAGGCCAGGTTGATTTTGTTGAGGATGTACTCCATGCGGGCCGGCTGCTCGTCCGTCTCCACCATCATGGTAATCATGTTGAGCAGGATGAGGACCATGATGATGATGTCGAACGCCTGCTTGCCCACCAGGTCGAAGAAGAAGCCCTGCACTTGGTTCTGGGAGAAGAGAGGAGGTGTGAGAAGTGGGTGAAAAGCCCTTTTGGAACCCAAGAGGCTAATACACTAGGGCAAAGAAAATTAAAGGAATAGGTCACTTTATTTAGGTTTTAACTTATTTTCGACTTATCTGGGGTGTTATCAAAAACAAGTTAATACCTTCAAAGAAATGATCTCTCTCTTTAATAAGATCAAGAAAGTAGGGTTCAATTAGCTCCAGCTTACCACTGGCCTTGGAATCGGTTTCTGAGGCTTTTTAGACCCTAGCTTCTTCATGGCGTTGTAATATTTTTTCTGTTCCTCTGTCATGAAGATGTCTTGCCCACCTAAGTAAAGAGACCCCCTTTTCTGTTATTTTCACTGTGAAAATAACACTTTTTTTCATGGCAGGTATCTGGTTTGTTCACATCAAACCATTTGTTGGCCATGATGCTTTTGATACTTATCTTTCGTTTCTGCTGGTTGAAGTTGTCGATGATCACCCCGATAAAGAGGTTGAGGGTGAAGAAGGAGCCAAAGATGATGAAGATGATGAAGTATAGGTACATGTACATGTTCACCTCTCTGATAGGCTGTTCCTCCACCTAGTCCAGCCAGTGGAAAAAGCAATACATCATTCAGTTACATTTTTATCAGTTGAAATCTGTGTTATTCTGGTAAATGTTATTGTGATATTGCATCAAGGCATGGCTATGACAAAGACAGCCATTAATGAAATTAATGAAAATACCAAAGCTCTATGTACCAAACCCTTTCGATAATGTTATACAAAACAAGTACATTGGCGTTTAATACTTACAGCACGAGAATCCACTGCTGCATACATGATGTCCATCCAGCCTTTGAAGGTAGCCTTGTAAGAAAGGACATAAACTTCAATGGGCATGATGAGGTAATTAGAGGTGTGCCACTATTATCGCCATATAAACACATGCAGAGGACAAAAGATGCATTTGTATACACAACGTTCATGCAGTAAAAGATGTTCGCTTTTGACATCAGATTTGAAGATACACTACATGACCAAAAATATGTGGACACCTGGTAGTCAAACATCTCATGGGCATTAATATGGACCAGCTTCCCCCTTCGCTGCTATAACAGCCTCCACTGTTCTGGGAAGGCTTTACACCACGCGGGCGGCTTTACACCACTCCAGCCAATGCTTTGCATTGCACATGGTGATCTTACGCTTTGAACTCACCCATAGTGTCGTTGCGCAAAATAGTATGCAGCATCATCTGGATATATATGCAACAAAAGTTCAACATTCACCTTCCGCTACTATTTCTGTCAAGCCGTCTACGCAAACAGTTTGACGCATGCGTTAGATAAATCCAACATATGCACCAGACCGAACGCACTGCAACTGCCTCTGCAATGCAATACTGTGAGGCGAACGCAGCGTTTCATTGGAAATTAATGTAATTCTGGTTTACCAAAATGCTGTCAGCGTGTTTGAAGCGTTAGGCTTGTGTGCAGCTGCTCGGCCATGGTAACCGGTTTCATGGAGCTCCCGACAAACAGCTCTTGTGCTGATGTTGCTTCCAGCCGCAGTTTGGAACTCGGTAGTGAGTGTTGCAACTGAGGACAGGCGATTTTTACACGCTACGTGATTAAGCACTCAGCGGTCCCGTTGTGGCTCCTAGACGTTTCCACTTCACTATAACGGCTCATACAGTTGACCGGGGCAGCTCTAGCAGGGCAGACATTTGACACACTGACTAGTTGGAAAAGTGGCATCCTATGACAGTGCCACGTCGAATGTCACTGAGCTCTTCAGTAAGGTCATTCTACTGCCAATGTTTCAAATCAAATTTGATTTGTCACATGGGCCGAATAGACCTTACCGTGAAATGCTTACTTACAAGCTCTTAACCAACCATGCAGTTTTAAGAAAATAAGAGTCAAGAACATTTTTACTAAATAAACTAAAGTATAAAAAGTAGCACAATAAAATAACAATAACAAGGCTAAATAGAGGAGATACCGGTACAGAGTCAATGTGCGGGCTACAGGTTAGTCGAGGTCATTGAGGTAATATGTATATGTAGGTAGGGGAATAAAGTGACTTTGCATAGATAATAAACAGGGAGTAGCAGCAGTGTAAAAAAATGCAAATAGTTGGGGTAGCACTTTGATTAATTGTTCAGCATTCTTATGGCTTAGGAGTAGAAGCTGTTAAGGAGCCTTTTGGACCTAGACTTAGTATTCCGGTACCACTTGCCGTGTGGTAGCAGAGAGAACAGTCTATGGGTGACTGGAGTATTTGAATTTTTTTGGGGCCTTCCTCTTACACCGCCTAGTATAAAGGTCCTGGATGGCAGGAAGCTTGGCCAGAATGATGTATTGGGCCTCTGTAGCGCCTTCTGGTCGGATGCCGAGCAGTTGTCATACCAGGTGGTGATGCAACCAGTCTCGATAGTGGGGATCTGGGGACCCATGCCAAAACCTTTCAGTCTACTGAGGGGGAATAGGCTTTGTCATGCCCTTTTCACGACTGTCTTGGTGTGTTTGGACCATATAGTTTTTTGGTGATGTGGACACCAATGAACTTGAAGCTCTCGACCCGCTCCACTACAGCCCTGTCGATGTGAATGGGGGTGTGATCGGCCCTCCTTTTCCTATAGTCCACAATCAGCTCCTTTGTCTTGCTCACGTTGAGGGAGAGGTTGTTGTCCTGGCACCAAATTGCCAGGTCTCTGACCTCCTCCCTATAGGCTGTCTCATTGTTGTCGGTGATCAGGCCTACCATCGTTGCATCATCAGCAAACTTAATGATAGTGTTGGAGTCATGCCTGGCCACACACACATGGGTGAACAGGGAGTACAGGAGGGGACTAAGCTCGCACCCCTGAGGGGCCCCTGTGTTGACGATCAGCGTGGCAGATGTGTTGTTGCCTACCCTTACCCCCCTGGGTGTGGCCCGTCAGGAAGTCCAGGATTCAGTTGCAGAGGGAGGTGTTTAGTCCCAGGGTCCTTAGCTTAGTGATGAGCTTTGTGGGCACTATGGTGTTGAACGCTGAGCTGTAGTCAATGAGCAGCATTCTCGCATAGGTGTTCCTTTTGTCCAGGTGGGAAAGGGCAGTGTGGAGTGCATTAGAGATTGCATCATCTGTGGATCTGTTGGGGTGGTATGCGAATTGGAGTGGGTCTAGGGTTTCCTGGATGATGGTGTTCATTTGAGTCATAACTATTCTTTCAAAGCACTTCATGGATACAGACGTGAGCGCTACGGAGTGGTAGTCATTTAGGCAGGTTACCTTGGCATTCTTGGGCACAGGGGCTATGGTGGTCTGCTTGAAACATGTAGGTATTACAGACTTGGTCAGGGAGAGGTTGAAAATGTCAATGAAGACAGTTGTTCCAGTTGGTTTCTCTATTGAGATTGCATGGCTGTGTGCTCAATGTTATACACCTGTCAGCAAATTGTGTGGCTGCAATAGCTGAATCTACTAATTTGAGGGGGTGCCCACATACTTTTGTATATATAGTGTATATGTTTGTATTTCCAGCCTCTGGATTTTTCCAAACTATGACACAGAGTGGGGGAATCTACCTTTCCTTTAAGGAAGCCCCCCCCCCACCCAGAGAAAAAACACTTAAAGTCTGTACAAAATAAATATTGCATGTGTGCCATGTGAGAGCTATGTTTTTATTAATGGCAGTGGAAAGGACTTATATGGGCTTCCTCCTGACTGCATGGAGTGTCTTTCTAGTTGGAGGAAAAAGGAGAGTGAGTGGGGAGCCCCACTTCAACACAAGTGAGTTCTTATCAGCGAGAAATCACACCGGTGGGCCTTTTCCCTTTGGTTACGTGTTATTACTGGCTTTTGTGAATGACTGAGGGTCAGACTATTTCCAGATGCAAATGGTAGAATGGAGGCAAGTCACAAGAAGGTGACAGAAAGGAGCTAAGTGAACTGTTGCTAGGCTACCGCGCCAACTAAGTTAAAACGAAGAATGAAGTGCACTCTCGCTGATCACACAATTCTCTGTAATGGCCCCCGTCGCTGCTAAAAATAAGAGCCTAGCGACTTGTTGATTGATTCGGGGCTCTCTGGACAGACAAGGTGGGCAGCGACAAAAAGTATAAAGTACAAAGTGGGAGGAAAGAACGTCTCAAACTGTGAGGAAAAATAAAAGGAAAGGGGGAAAAAAGCCAAACTCACAACTTGTAGGAGTGCAAGGTAACCAGCGCCCACGTTGTCGAAGTTCACTTTGACTTTAGTCCAGTAGAACTGCGTGTCGTTCATGGCCAGGCAGTCGGTCTTATTGTTGACCACGGACACGTTGTGGATGTAGCCCGTCCGGTTGACGCAGCGGCCGTACTTGCCTGCGAACAGGTTGACCCCCATGATGCTGAAGATGAGCCAGAAGATGAGGCACACCAGCAGGACGTTCATGATGGATGGGATGGCGCCAATCAGGGCGTTCACCACAACCTGTTTCCATGGAAACACATCAAGTCAGGTATCCATCCGGCCCCCTTTTGCTGTCACGTGCCACACTTCATACACGACAGTAACTCAATCAGAGAAACTCAGTGTCTACATGCTTGTGGTTCAATTCACCTACCCTAAGTGCTTACCCAATCCACATCCCCCCCCAAAACACAAAATATCAAACCACTCAAACAAAAGAGATCCTAATGAAAAGATAATAATCAAACCCAAAATGTCCAAAGTTCATGCAAACTACTGAATCTGGCAAATGAGATTATTAAGAGTGTGTGTCTTATATTCAATCAGGAGCAGCAGCAGCTTTTCAAACCACCCTGGTAAGAGATTTCCTGGTTGAGAGGAAATGAGTGCTGAGCCAGGAGATCCTGAGTATCACAGCTCTAATGGAACCAGTAGATAGGGGGTTTAGCCCCGTGCATCCCTCAAGAGAGTGTCACAAAGAAATCTGCTGCTCACTCAGACTCGCGCCTCTGTATAGCCGGGCTGCACTTCCACTTTGCGTTTACCACTGAGTAGTGGACCCAGTCATTTTAAAGCAGCGTGACGCCTAATCCCATTTGCCAGATTTACAGTGGCGGAGAGCAGCGAGCTCGGCGGACATCAGCCCCCCATTTCCGACAGCATGCAAATTTCATGGACAGGAATTCAAATTAATTCCAGTGGATGTCAGGGGAAATGATATACATATTAGAGGCCACAAGCTAGGCTGACAGGTGTCGACTTAGAAAACGAACACTGTGTAATGGGAGGGAACAATAGCCCAAAATCCTAACTATAGTGTGCATGAAATGTTCAAGAGGGTTTAAGGATGTGCTTTAGGGAATGAATAACGATTATGGAAATGTTACGGGCTAAACATTCATGGGAATATCTGAACACGGGGATGCATGCAAGAGAACGTGATAACAAAATCAACAGCTGAAACAAACAGTGGAACAGCAAGGAGAATAATATTAATACTGTCAGAAGTGAGCAACAACTTGTAATGTAATATCACAGATAACTATAGATGTGAGAAAGGATGGAAAGATTGGAATGAGATAATTGAAATACTCCGTACTAAGTGGATTAGGCATGTACATGAATAATAATGCTGCTATATTTATCAGCTTTTCTGGTAACACTACATAAATGTGTCCATATTCCTGCGTAATAATGCTGTAATTCCCTGTAACAACATCGATTTATTGAGAACTGGTCTAACTGCAAACTTGTAATTACAAAAAATGCTCAATTCCATTACCAAGCAATTTCTCAACTTCTACGTAATTACACTGGTTTTCTCATTAGACACATACATGTGCAATCTCTCCTTTCAAAAGAAGCTATCGAAGAATCTAAGGAAGAAATCGTGTGGTGATGTTACATGTTAGAGCCTAGGGTGGAAGAATTGACATGAAATGTAATACTGCTGGAGAGCTCTAAGACTGCAGTTGTAATTCAATCTATCTACTTCATTTACTCTGCTCGGGCACTTCGGTCTATTCTCATAATTATCTGAACCATTATGTATAATTAGACATTATAGAACTAGACATGATTTGGTGCATCGATGGTCATGAAATATTTTAAGGATCCAACAAAAATGGATGCTGATGCTGTATTTGACATACGTGTTACAGCATGTGTCTGTCAAGTATTTACTTGGTAATTATGTGGTAACAATAGGCCACTTTCTGTTCTAACTTCAGTATGTTGTACACATTTTATACTGCCTGTTTTGATGATTTCCAAATGATGATGTAGGGCCTAATGATCATTTCACCATGAAAGCTCTATGTAAATAACAGGTAGAAAAGACTACAAAATAAAGCTTAATATGAAATAAAGCTTATCCAAATTGATAAGTCGGATAATGAGGTAGTCATGTCAGGTAGAGGGGAGAGTTGAAATATGAAAACCAAATTATCTCTTTGTGCTAATATTGCCACTTTGTGCTAATATTGCCACTGCCAGCTCCAAGGGAAAGTATGTCAAGGGATTAGTGGCATTAGCTGGAGAATTGGATTTGACAGCATTATAACACTATAAGTGGAGAGATAAAGTGGGGAAACATTTGGAGTATTCTGAATAGAAACTGCTGGTCAGGGAAAGAAAGGGTGGCAACAGAGGTAGAGAGAGTGATGATGAAGACGGTTTGAGGACAATCGGGAGTTGATGAGTCAGAGAGGAGAGAAGACTCTTACCCGCATGCCTTCAAATCGGGACAGTGCTCTTAGCGGCCTCAGAGCTCTGAGGGTTCTAAGTGATTTGATGGCAGCAAAGTCCGAGTAGCCCAGCATGTTAGCTACTAGACTCACCAAAGACACCTAGGTGGGGACAGAAAGCGCAAGAACCCACATGGTTAGGGGGGCTGCCACAACCTGTAAAAAGGAATTGTGATACACAGAACCTGAAAGGGAACACTGGACAACCCTGGCGAGTCCCTCCTGTTAGCAACAGCCCTAAGGGGAAAACGGATAGTTCATTAGACTCCAAGGTGTGCTGTCACCCATCGAGGACGTCTATCTGCTATTCAAGGGAATATAATGTTAAACTTAGTTTATTTCATAGCTGAAGAAATGAAGAAGCCTGTTAACAGACTGAAATAGAAATAGGACTGTTAAAGACATCTTCTTGGAACTGTGTAAGAGAGGGAGGAAGAGAGGTCAATGAAAAGTCAACCGCAAAGCCAACCAGAAACTACAGCTCTAGGTGTCTACTGTGGATGGTCGTGGCGGTGGTCAGCAGTCAAATCAGGCCTTACCCTTATGCCGGCAAAGCGGGCCACCGCTCTCAGCGGACGCAATGCTCGCAGGGTCCTGAGAACTCGCATGGTGCCAATTTGCTCTATATTGACGGCACTGGCCAACAGGCCAATCACTGATATCTGTGTGAATCAAATTATAGTTAATTCAGTGAAAACAGATACTTACTTATTTACTTACTTACTTGCTTATTTACTTGTAAATGAATATACAGTACAGACGTATTAACTACACACAGGTTTCTACACCAGCAAACGTTGCATGGAGCAAACTTTTAGCCCCCCCAAAACCCCTCACAACTTCATATTCAACTGCCCTCCAGACACTATATGAGATTAATATCACAATCAGATAAATAATATTGTCAAAGGTTCACAGACTTCGTCATGTTGTTTTAATGAATCACCGATTCAAGAGCAGGGTCTTTTTGAGCTTTTATGCCTCGGAGTGTAAGAAAACACTTGTAATCATTTGTTGAACATGAACTGTAGAGCACACTGAGATAAAGGGGATGAACTCATTCGTTATCCTCTTGCTAAAGGGGTTTGGTACTTCAGCACTTGGAGATCTTTTGGCATTACACATACTATTTTAGGATGCATTAAAACACTTTGTTGAGGAGGCTTTCAGAAGATCCAGCGAGCGCATGTACACAATGGGATTCCCCCTTCACTTGTCACATCTTTATCAGCAATTTAGAATATTGAATCACTTCACTCAGGAGGGAACTATACAGATGTAGGATCTCAATTTGATCCCTCTGTTGCAGGAGAACTTTCCTGCAATTCAGGAAATGTTAAACATGTAGTGAGTTTTAAAAAGGCTTCTAAAACGTATCATTTCCACTTTAAATGTCAGACTTTATTTGTTCTAACTAAACAGGTATCAACCCCTACAAAAATGTATATTACTTTTAATCCACATAAATTGTTTCCTGCTGTGAGAAACTGGTCAAATTAAGATAGTACACCTGTATACAGCATGTCGCCATTATTTTGCTGGACAATAGGAAGACATCATTTTGAATGCCAGCTTTTCAATTCACTTCATCTCACATTTACATGAAGAAAAGGCAATGTATCGCCCTGAAGAAACACATGGCAAATTAAATAGAACAACTTCTGCTGCAAATCCAAAACAAAGACACATTAAGATATAATCTATCATTATAAATAGACCCAACTAGCTATGTATGGGGAATATGTATTGACTGGGCAGTTTTCATGGCAATGATAAAACATGAAGCCATGCAGGAGACATTTCCCGGGGAGAAACTGCTGTTTACATCTGTCTAGTCAGCTCTCTCTCTCTCCCTCCCTCACTCTATTTCTTTTTCTTCCCTCCCCCCGCTTCCCTGTCCACACTCTCTCCCTCCCTTTGTGCGGTATGTCTGTGTGCAGAGAGCAAACACTAATTGCTCAAGCCTCTCTCTCTGCCCAAAGATTCTCTGCCACAGACCAATATGTCCAAACTACTGACGTGAACTCACCTCTCATGTTTCTCCCTGAGGATAGTGTTAACAAACATCATGTAAATAAGTGACGTATAAACTCAGGGCTTTGTGGGTCGCTAAACTCGCTTCAGGGTTGTGCTGTTTGGACAAAGAATTTTTGAGAACCGCAGTAGGTCGGGTGAGAATTCATCTAGTCCTGCCAAGACAGTATTTACCAGTATACTTTACATTATGAAACGGTTTCCGGCACACAGATTAAGCCTATTCCCGGACAAGAATCTCCATTGAGCATCCTGTCTGGCACGACAGCTAAATCACCCAGAAAGTGAAGTGGCTCAATAATGTTCAATGTTTTGGAAAACTATTATTGACAAAGTAAAACAAAGGCACATCTGGATTCCACATGGTCCATGTCTCAAAACGAATTCAGGGATTTCAGAATACACTCGACAAACAGATCGAGCTCGATTGATCATGCCTGGACAGATTACACTCGACAAACAGATCGAGCTCGATTGATAATGTCTGGACAGATTATACAACACAATCAAGTGAAGTGGGCCGCTGCTTGAGCAAATGACATTATCATCTCATCATCATGTCTGAGGGGTTGGAAATAAACGTTGTACTTACATCCACAATCAGGAAATCCAGCCAGCACCAATAGTTAGTGAAGTACTTCTTGAATCCGTAGGCAATCCACTTGAGGAGCATCTCCAGGATGAAAATGTAGGTGAAGATCTTGTCGGCGTACTCCAGCACCATTTTGATCACTTTTCTTTGTTCAATGTAGATGTCCTCAAAGGCCTTGTGAAAGATACAAGAGAGACGAGTAATGATTAGGGACTGCTTTTTAAATAGTAAATTAGTATCATGTTGTAATACAGTGGAACGCCCCTAGACTCATATTCACTCGGCAATCAATCGTACATAGCAATATTTATGCAGTATCACGATGACATATTTACTGACTATGCAGCAGTGTCTCATTCTGACCACTGGACAGTATGCACCCATGAGGGAAGTCTACACGTTATTGTCCAAAAACCCTTTCAGTAAATTTCATTTTACAATAGGGGAAAAAGGGTATGTTTATATGCTACAGTACATAATAATGCTGCAATGTTTGCATCACAGTTATTATAAATATTACCCCGATAATAAAGTTGGATGAAAACAGGGCATTTTGCTTATAATAACATTTCACGAGTGAGGGACTTTGACCTCTAAAATGTCTAGTAATGTATAATGACTAGTTTCAAACATCGTGTACTCACATCCAATGACTTGCAGGTGCTGGGTACAAAATAAACTCCTGAGATAATAGATACTCACACACTGATGAATGCCCCTGTTGTTTATTGTACAATGTTTCAACCCAAAAGGTCTTTGTCAGGCTTATTCCACATGAGAAATGCAGTGATATATATAGTTTCAACATAAGCAGGTGATACAAGGTGTGTCATTAATTAGACTTTGTCATATAGACACACGTTGCACAATAAAACAACAGGAGCATTCATCAGTGTGTGGCTATTCTTTATATTATAATGACTAACATACTTTATACAGAATATGCCTCTGCATGGTTTTCTGTAAAAGAAGGAAAGTGCTTTCAGAGAGGGGAAAACAACAAACAAACAAACAAAATGGAGGGATTTTGCTGAACAAAGAGCCCTATCCAGCTAGACGCGTCATCGTTGGAAACTGTTTGCTCTGCTCTCGTGAGCTCGGCCACCAGGCGCCCTACATTTACGTCACACGGGCACAGACCGGGTAATACCCAGGAGAAACAACAATCTGCTTGGACAGAGATGGAGCGGGAGGAGTAGGAGGATGGTTGCAGTATGGGCTAGGGTCCAGGGTGGAGGGGAGAGGCCGGCACTGGTAGAACAGCTGAGGTTCGGGCTCCGACCAATCCGCTGCTAATTAGGAGGAGAGCTGAGAAGGCTTGGCCAATCATTGACCTGACTCCCCTCAGCTGCATATCTGCTCATGCACTGCATCACTGAGGAGGAAGAAGAAGAAGAAGGAGGGCCCGGGCAGAGGCAAAGAAAAGCTGCACCTCAACCAATCATTCCTCGATTCTGTGTGTCCAATTTATTGCAATAGAAACTTTATATTCAATGTTTTCATATACACTGTATATATTCAATTTCGCCTGCTTTAAATGATCAGCTAATTCTACCATGTTGGGCATTTCATGCCTGCCAACCGTGGTGTTAGATTGTAATAGCAGGTGAAAGAGTCACTGACCTTGTTTGTGAGCTGCACCCTGGAACAAATGCTGTTAGTGTTAGTCCTTGGAGGGTTGTAGGGTGCTCTCTGGGAAATAGTGTATGAGGGCTCATGCAAAAAACACCCGTCAGTGTTAGTGTTATTACAACCTAAGACCAAGGTTAGCACATCACACACGCTGATCAAGAGTCGGCCATCCATGTTAACATCCACCCGTCATCAAATATGGGACTTTGTGACTATTATTTTTTTGGTACAAAGTTTATTGGCTGACCTTCTTTTTGATGAGATTATCTTATTATTATCTTATTTAATAGCTTCGATCTTAGAGCAAATCAATGACTGTGAAGAGAAAGAGCAACAACAAAAAAAGAGTAACAAATAATGTTCCTTCACATTTTTTTTGTCACTGAACAAAGTTCAGGTCTGCGGACCCGCAAGCTTGAATAATGTGAAAATGATGTGCTACTTCTGGCTCGCATTTACTATGAACACTGATGCTGTACCCGCTTTAAATGACAGTTTTTTCCACAAGTAGGCTACTGTGGCTATTTGATCATTATGTAGGCCTACCATAACATTTTAACATGGAAATAGCTGTTCTGTCATTCAGCCTACAACCAATGTAGCAACCAATGTAGCAACCAATGTGTGGTGTTCAATGCCTACATTCCATGAGCCTTTTGAAAAAACAAAACATGCAGGGCTTGACATTAACCTGTTTGTCCACTTGTCCATCAGACAAAGAGGTGACTGAAAATGTTGTGTTTGATGCAAGAAACCACTTTCTAAAATAAATTATTATCACCATTCCATTATTACAGAGAATCAGACTATGCTCTGCCTATTCGCTAGCTTAGCTTATTCAAGATTGTCTCAAAATACAACACTTCCTCTTTAAGACATAAAAAAAAACTTTCCCTGACTCACTTTTCAAAGATGGCTAGAAATGCACACGTTGTGCTCTTGTAGGAAGCAACCAGTGGCGATTTTATCGTGGGGAAAGCTCCAAAACATTTGTTAGATGCATGCCAGCATTAGCGCATTAGGCTAAGGCACTGCATCTCATAATGTAATGCCTCAGTGCAAGAGGCATCACTAGTGTCCTTGGTTCGAATTCAGGCTGTATCATATCTGGCCGTGATTGGGAGTCTCATAGGGCATGTGCACAATTGGCCCAGCGTTGTCTAGGTTTGGCCGGAGTAGGCCGTCATTGTAAATAAGAATTTGTTCTTAACTGACTTGCCTAGTAAAATAAAAGGTAAAAAAAGCCACCCAACACTTAACAATACATTCATTGCACTATAACAGTGCCCACAAACTGTTAGGGCCTACATAAAGCTGTCCCAACACCAGAGCTTTATTTTCAGCACAATGGAGTGAACCTTTACCACTGATACACCTGACTATCAGCGGAACCTTGTCTGGCATTGAAACAGTTCATTCAGCCTCATTTACGGCCTTTAAAAAAACAAAGCTGATATGGCTGACTTGCTTACACAAATGTGGTTTCCACTGACAGATGTACAAACTATGGCATAAGGGGATGACGAAGAGAGAGGCAATCCGTAATTTTGATTAAGATATTAATGAGCGAGGTAGGACGGATGTAGTCATTATAACTATTTGTTCAGAACTTTTAAAATTTACAACAGAATTCAGAACATGGGCCATTCTTACAGTATTCTCCCTGTGTAGTAAGTCAAAACCGTCTGATAAATAAAGTGGGCATATAAGCAGACAATGAAAGCTCTTACAATATTCAATAATAACATTTGTCTAAAATAGGCTATAGGTTACATGTGCAACACCAAGTCATAACAGTAGGCTAAGTTATGAGGGGGAAAGGGACCAAATTATGAGTGTGGAAAATAGGCTACTATTTAGGTATACATATCTCCCTGGCAAATTACATAATTTATGCTGCCGCATACAAGACATTTTTGGACTCACCTTGTTATGCTGTGCTCACTTGAACATGTAGGTAGCACGGTGGTCCTTCTTGTGGGAAAATTTTGTCATCAAAGTCTGGCATCCTCTGGATTTATTGTGCTTTCAAGACAACTGAGAACTCTGAAAAAAATATTTTCCCAGTCGGTGCTAATTTTTTTCAGAGTTCCCAGTTGTCTTGAACTCCCAGTACCAAGTTTCCATTGGTTTTGAACGCGGCAGAAGTCATGCTGGATTGACAGCATGGCCATTGTATTCAACCTTTTCTGGCCCATGGTGTTGAATGTTTATCATTTGACCTTGGAAAAGAGACCCTTAAACCCAGACTTGGACCACACACCCACTTCCCTGAATAGTAAGCTAGTGATTGCTTTGCAATGCTTGCAGTTAGCCTCTGATTCCTTCCAAACCACTCATTGTTGAATTTGGATTTCCAACTTGTTGTGTAATGTTTATGGCCGATGAGCACCGATATGTTTTATCTATAATTTCTCTTCATATGACAAGGATTGAAAAGGAATTGCCAGTAGATTGTCAACTTGATTCATGATGATGACTGCTTGTCTAGCTTACTAGCTAAGATTTTGAAAGTATAATAGTAGTACCCGCAAAACACCAGTCTCAATGTCAACAGTGAAGAGGGATGCTGGCCTTCTAGGCAGAGTTCCTCTGTCCAGTGTCTGTGTTCTTTAATCTTTTCTTTTTATTGGCCAGTCTGAGATATGGCTTTTTCTTTGCAACTCTGCCTAGAAGGCCAGCATCCCGGAGTCGCCTCTTCACTGTTGACGTTGAGACTGGTGTTTTGTGGGTACTATTTAATGAAGCTGCCAGTTGAGGACTTGTGAGGCATTTGTTTCTCAAACTAGACACTCTAATTTACTTGTTGTCTTTCTCAGTTGTGCACCGGGGCCTCCCACTCCTCTTTATATTCTGGTTAGGGCCAGTTTGCGCTGTTCTGTGAAGTGAGTAGCACACAGCGTTGTACGAGATCTTCAGTTTCTTGGCAATTTCTAATTTCTCAGAACAAGAATAGACTGACGAGTTTCAGAAGAAAGTTCTTTGTTTCTGGCCATTTTGCGCCTGTAATCGAACCCACAAATGCCGATGCACCAGATACTCAACCAGTCTAAAGAAGGCCAGTTTTATTGCTTCTTTAATCAGAACTAGAGTTTTCAGCGTTGCTAACATTATTGCAAAAGGGTTTTCTAATGATCAATTAACCTTTTAAAATGATAAACATGGATTAGCTAACACAACGTGCCATTGGAACACAGGACTGATGGTGGCTGATAATATAGATGTTCAATTGAATATCAGCCATTTCCAGCTACAATAGTAATTTACAACATGAACAATGTCTACACTGTATTTCTGATCAATTATATATTTTAATGGACAAAAGAAATAGATTTTCTTTCAAAGCAAGGACATTTCTAAGTGACCTCAAACTTTTGAATGGTAGCTAATATATATATATATATATATATATATATATATATATATATACAGTGCCTTGCGAAAGTATTCGGCCCCCTTGAACTTTGCGACCTTTTGCCACATTTCAGGCTTCAAACATAAAGATATAAAACTGTATTTTTTTGTGAAGAATCAACAACAAGTGGGACACAATTATGAAGTGGAACGACATTTATTGGATATTTCAAACTTTTTTAACAAATCAAAAACTGAAAAATTGGGCGTGCAAAATTATTCAGACCCCTTAAGTTAATACTTTGTAGCACCACCTTTTGCTGCGATTACAGCTGTAAGTCGCTTGGGGTATGTCTCTATCAGTTTTGCACATCGAGAGACTGAACATTTTTCCCATTCCTCCTTGCAAAACAACTCGAGCTCAGTGAGGTTGGATGGAGAGCATTTGTGAACAGCAGTTTTCAGTTCTTTCCACAGATTCTCGATTGGATTCAGGTCTGGACTTTGACTTGGCCATTCTAACACCTGGATATGTTTATTTTTGAACCATTCCATTGTAGATTTTGCTTTATGTTTTGGATCATTGTCTTGTTGGAAGACAAATCTCCGTCCCAGTCTCGGGTCTTTTGCAGACTCCATCAGGTTTTCTTCCAGAATGGTCCTGTATTTGGCTCCATCCATCTTCCCATCAATTTTAACCATCTTCCCTGTACCTGCTGAAGAAAAGCAGGCCCAAACCATGATGCTGCCACCACCATGTTTGACAGTGGGGATGGTGTGTTCAGGGTGATGAGCTGTGTTGCTTTTACGCCAAACATAACGTTTTGCATTGTTCCCAAAAAGTTCAATTTTGGTTTCATCTGACCAGAGCACCTTCTTCCACATGTTTGGTGTGTCTCCCAGGTGGCTTGTGGCAAACTTTAAACGACACTTTTTATGGATATCTTTAAGAAATGGCTTTCTTCTTGCCACTCTTCCATAAAGGCCAGATTTGTGCAATATACGACTGATTGTTGTCCTATGGACAGAGTGTCCCACCTCAGCTGTAGATCTCTGCAGTTCATCCAGAGTGATCATGGGCCTCTTGGCTGCATCTCTGATCAGTCTTCTCCTTGTATGAGCTGAAAGTTTAGAGGGACGGCCAGGTCTTGGTAGATTTGCAGTGGACTGATACTCCTTCCATTTCAATATTATCGCTTGCACAGTGCTCCTTGGGATGTTTAAAGCTTGGGAAATATTTTTGTATCCAAATCAGTCTTTAAACTTCTTCACAACAGTATCTCGGACCTGCCTGGTGTGTTCCTTGTTCTTCATGATGCTCTCTGCGCTTTTAACGGACCTCTGAGACTATCACAGTGCAGGTGCATTTATACGGAGACTTGATTACACACAGGTGGATTGTATTTATCATCATTAGTCATTTAGGTCAACATTGGATCATTCAGAGATCGCAAAGTTCGCAAAGTTCAAGGGGGCCGAATACTTTCGCAAGGCACTGTATATATATATATATATACAGTGGGGCAAAAAAAGTATTTAGTCAGCCACCAATTGTGCAAGTTCTCCCACTTACAAAAGATGAGAGAGGCCTGTCATTTCCATCATAGGTACACTTCAACTATGACAGACAAAATTAGAGAAAAAAATCCAGAAAATCAGCCCAGAACTACACAGAAGGATCTTGTCAATGATCTAAAGGCAGCTGGGACCATAGTCACCAAGAAAACAATTGGTAACACACTACGATGTGAAGGACTGAAATCCTGCAGCGCCAGCAAGGTCTCCCTGCTCAAGAAAGCACATATGCATGCCCGTCTGAAGTTTGCGAATGAACATCTAAATGATTCAGAGGAAAACTGGGTGAAAGTGTTGTGCTCAGATGAGACCAACATGGAGCTCTTTGGCCTCAACTCAACTCGCCGTGTTTAGAGGAGGAGGAATGCTGCCTATGACCCCAAGAACACCATCTCCACCGTCAAAAATGGAGGTGGAAACATTAAGCTTTGGGGGTGTTTTTCTGCTAAGGGGACAGGACAACTTTCACCACATCAAACTGACGATGGACGGGGCCATGTACTGTCTAACCTTGGGTGAGAACGTCCTTTCCTCAGCCAAGGCATTGAAAATGAGTCGTGGATGGGTATTCCAGCATGACAATGACCCAAAACACACGGCCAAGGCAACAAAGGAGTGGCTCAAGAAGAAGCACATTAAGTGGCCTAGCCAGTCTCCAGACCTTAATCCAATAGAAAATCTGTGGAGGGAGCTGAAGGTTCGAGTTGCCAAACGTCAGCCTCGAAACCTTAATCACTTGGAGAAGATCTGCAAAGAGGAGTGGGACAAAATCCCTCCTGAGATGTGTGTAAACCTGGTGGCCAACTACAAGAAACGTCTGACCTCTGTGATTGCCAAAAAGGATTTTGCCACCAAGTACTAAGTCATGTTTTGCAGAGGGGTCAAATACTTATTTCCCTTATTAAAATGCAAATAAATTTATAACATTTTTGGCATGCGTTTTTCTGTGTTTTTTTGTTGTAATTCTGTCTCTCACTGTTCAAATAAACCTACCATTACAATTATAGATCATTTATCATTTCTTTGTCAGTGGGCAAACGTACAAAATCAGCAGGGGTTCAAATACTTTTTTCCCTCACTGTAGATATTGCATAGTTAGTTTTGTTTCGGTATATTACATTGAAAGTGTCTAATATTGCGCTGATTCGATTATAATTCTCACAGTAGAGCGAAACGTTAATAGTGTTAACTAAAGGAGAAAAATGTAGAATGTTGGGTGAAGTTAAATTTCGTGCTTATCTGCATTGGCTCATATTTCTTCTGCGCTGCAGTCTGAGGGGAGCTGCACGCTGTTTAGAGGGAACATTGGTAACAAACATCTCACAAAGCCTGAGACCTCTACCATATTACAGTAGCCGTCCGTGTCAGACTGCTCTGTGCCAACCTCTTCCCTGGTTTCTCTCCCTGGCAGATTAACCAGTTAGCAGGCAGAGCAAACCACCCGGTGCCACTCCCACACAACCCCTACCCAGCATGCACACTGCTCACCAGAGCACCGCTGCTCAGCAGGATCATGAATATGATGAAGGACTCGAACCAGCTGTGCTCCACGATCTGAAAGCAGGTCTTCCTTAACCGCCACCAAGCCTGGCCCAGGCCCTCCGTGGTTTGGATATCACAGCACTGGAAATGGCGTACGCACACTGGGGGAGATAGAGAGAAAAATATATGTTTTAAAGAGAGAATTCAAATTCTAGTTAATGACAAGTGTTGTGACACATCATGTCTCTTTCTTCAAATTTGTATTGAAGGCCAACATTTTCCAGATGCATTTAAATTAATTGACCAGTGAAAATCTGTTATATTCTGTTAACTCACAATTAAATAATGTTAATCCTATACTCATATTTGTGACCAAAGCATAAATTGGAGAAGAAACAGTTTAAGAAAAACACACAAAAATAAAAAATAAACATGCTATTTCCTCATAAATCATGATGTCATGTTGGCTCATTGGCTGAGCTGTCCAATCAGCGGTCGACTGAATATTTTTTTATGACCGTTATATGCCCACACCATTCTGTTGTTGTGGTACTTCCACACCATTCAAATACAGAAAAGTTTGTTTAACATACTTAATTACAATTTTCGGGAAGGAAAACTATTTAATTTCTAATAATGAATTAATTCTAGGCCATATTTCATAGAAATCTGGAAACACTGGACAGTTACTTTAAGATACGGTACTCCTTTTCGGCCCAGGATATCCTGCGCCGGCTCTGCTTGCTGTGTCTCCGGGGCCCTGGGAGGGTGCACTTCACCCTATGCCTGCGTCTGGGCGATTGTGGGTATTGAGCCTAAGGGAGAGGTGCAAGTGGTATGCACCAGATCTCCAGTGCTCCCCCACGGCTCGGTTCAACCTGTGCCTGCGCTCTGGAGTGGTCATCCAGCCTGGAGGAGTGGTGCCAAGGCTGCGCACCAGAGCTCCAATGCTCCCCCACAGCCCGGTCTATCCGGTGCCTCCTCCACGCACCAGGCCTCCTGTAGGTCTCCCCAGCCGGGTGGGTCCTGTGGCAGCCCCACACACCAGGCTGTCTCTCCGTTTCCTCCCTCCAGGTTCTCCCGTCTGTCCGGAGCTGCCAGAGCCGCCCGTCTGTCCGGAGCTGCCAGAGCCGCCCGTCTGTCCGGAGCTGCCAGAGCCACCCGTCTGTCCGGAGCTGCCAGAGCCACCCGTCAGTCCGGAGCCGCCAGAGCCGCCCGTCAGTCCGTAGCCGACAGAACCGCCCGTCAGTCCGGAGCCGCCAGAGCCGCCCGTCAGTCTGGAGCCGCCAGAGCCGCCCTTCTATTCGGGGCCCACGGTAAGGGTCCCCAGTCCGAGGTCGGCGGCGAGGGTCGCCACTCCAGAGGCACAACAGAAGTGGGCCAAGACTAAGGTGGAGTGGGGTCTACGTCCCGCACCAGAGCCGCCACCGCGGTGAAATGCCCACCCAGACCCTCCCCTATAGGTTCAGGTTTTGCGGCCGGAGTCCGCACCTTTGGGGGGGTACTGTCACGTCCTGACCTTAGTTCCTTTTTTATGTCTCTGTGTTAGTTTGGTCAGGGCATGAGTTGGGGTGGGCATTCTATGTTTTTGTTCTATGTTTTGTATTTCTGTGTTTGGCCTGGTATGGTTCCCAATCAGAGGCAGCTGTCTATCGTTGTCTCTGATTGAGAACCATACTTAGGTAGCCTGTTCCCACCTGTGTTTGTGGGTAGTTGTTTTCTGTGTCTGTGTTTTCACCATACAGAACTGTTTAGATTTTCATTTCTTTCCTTCACTTTGTTATTTTGTATTTTCTCGTGTTCTGATATAATAAATTATCATGGACACTTACATTGCTGCATTTTGGTCCGATCCTTCCTACTCATCATCAGACGAAAAAGAAGTTGAAGTTCGTTTGGAGCGACACATTCCTGGTATCAATGACTCTTTAAAAGCTTTCCAGCCAGAACAATGGCTCAGGCTGGCTGCTATGAAATCGCATTTGAGACGACGACCCATAATGTCCTCCGAGTCGACCCGGACTCCTCCATTACAGTCATCTGAGCCCTCCGTCCAAATGAATTTATTGACTGTAAGCTTAATAATGACGGGATTATGGTAACGGACCACTTGCAACTCAATTTGTAACGACGCTCTCACGGTCTTTCTTGGAAGCCGAGGACGATTTAGCGCCCCTGGCGCCGACATCTGCCAAGCAAATAACAGCCGTCAAGAAGAAATCAAGAGGCCCTATTGACTATACATTTACACTTATCAGCCTGTCGATATCAGTTAGACTTCGAATTAAAGGCATTTCCTATGGGATGTAGATTTTTGGGTTCTTTGAGCGCACAAAGAATGCAAAATGCCTTTGCTGAAATGCTGCTACCTTTTCTCTGAGTGTATGAAGGGTCCCTCCCTGATTTAGTCCCTCAAACTATCATTAGGCAAGTCCAGAGAGTTTTGGTTTGTTAGGTTGGCGGTCATTTTGCATGAGAAGCCATTAGTCATGGCACTGAGCAAGAGAGACGAAGCTTGACACAACCAATGTGACATGAGCTTGCCTCAAGTGACCGCCTTAAACGTAAACATGGGTCCTCATGTACAGTGCTTCCCGAAAGTATTCCCCTTGACTTTTCCCCCATTGTAATGTTTTGTCACTGGCCTCCACACAATACCCCATAATGTCAAAGTGGATTTTTTTTTAAATATACCCAATTAATACAAATTTTAAAGCTGAAAAGTCTTCAGTCAATAAGTATTCAACCCCTTTGCTTAACAAGTCACATAATACGTTTGCATGGACTCACTCTGTGTGCAATAATAGTATTTAACATGCTTTTTTGAATGGCTACCTCATCTCTGTACCCCACACATACAATTATCTGCCGAGCAGTGAATTATAAACACAGATTCAACCACAAAGACAAGGGAAGTTTTCCAGTGACTCGCAAAGAAGAGCACCTATAGGTAGATAGGTAAAAAACAGACATTGAATATCCCTTTGAGCATGGTGAAGTTATTAGTTACACGTTGGATGGTGTATCAACACATCCAGTCACTACAAAGATACAGGCGTCCTTCCTAACTCAGTTGCCGGAAAGAAGGAAAACATTCAAGGATTTTACCATGAGGCCAATGGTGACTTTAAAACAGTTACAGAGTTGACTGTGATAGGATAAAACTGAGGATGAATCAACAACATTACAGTTACTCCACAATACTAACCTAATTGACAGAGTGAAAAGAAGGAAGCCTGTACAAAATAAAAATATTCCAAAACATGCATCATATTTGCAAGCAAATTAACTTTGTTTGGGGCAAATCCAATACAACACATTACTGAGTACCATTCCATATTTTCAAGCATAGTAGTGGCTGCATAATGTTATGAGTATGCTTGTAATTGTTAAGGACTGGGGAGTTTTTTAGGATAAAAAATAAATGAAATGGAGCTAAACACAGGCAAAAACCTGGTTCAGTCTGCTTTCCACCAGACACTGGGAGATGAATTTACCTTTCAGCAGGACAATAACCTAAAACACAAGGCCAAATCTACACGGGAGTTGCTTACCAAGAAGACAGTGAATGTTGTGGCAGAGTTACAGTTTTAAATCTACTTGAAAATCTATGGTAAGACCCGAAAATGGTTGTCTAGCAATGATCAACAACCAATCTGACAGAGCTTGAAGAATTTTGAAAATAATAATTGGCAAATGTTGCACAATCCAGGTGTGGAAAGCTCTTAGAGAATTACCCAGAAAGACTCACATCTGTAATCACTGCCAAAGGTGCTTTTACAAAGTATTGACTCAGGGGTGTGAATGAGACACACTATGTATACAAAGTATGTGGACACCCCTTCAAATTAGTGGATTTGGCTATTTCAGCCACACCCGTTGCTGACAGGAGTATAAAATTGAGCACACGGCCATGCAATCTCCACAGACAAACATTGGCAGTAGAATGGCCTTACTGAAGAGCTCAGTGACATTCAACGTCCTAGGAATGCCACCTTTCCCGACAAGTCAGTTCGTCAAATTTCTGCCTTGCTAAAGCTGCCCCGGTCAACTGTAAGTGCTGTTATAGTGAAGTGTAAACCACACAAGCTCACAGAACGGGACCGCCGAGTGCTGAATCGCGTAGCTTGTTAAATTCGTCTGTAGCTTGTAAAAATCATCTGTCCTCGGTTGCAACACTCACTACCGAGTTCAAACTGCCTCTGGAAGCAACGTCAGCACAATAACTGTTCATCGGGAGCTTCATGAAATGGGTGTCCATGGCCGAGCAGCTGCACACAAGCCTAAGATCACCATGCGCAATGCCAAGCGTCGGCTGGAGTGGTGTAAAGCTTGCCGCCATTGGACTCTGGAGCAGTGGAAACACATTCTCTGGATGTGATGAATCACGCTTCACAATCTGGCAGTCCAACAGACGAATCAGGGTTTGGCGGATGCCAGGACAATGCTACATGCCCCAATGCATAGTGCCGACTGTAAAGTTTTGTGGAGGAGGAATAATGGTCCGAGGCTGTGTTTTTTTAACGCTACAGCATACAATGACATTCTAGACAATTCTGTGTTTCCAACTTTGTGGCAACAGTTTGGGGGAAGGTCCTTTCCTGTTTCAGCATGACAATGCCCTCGTGCACAAAGCGATGTCATACAGAAATGGTTTGTCCAGATTGATGTGGAAGAACATGACTGGCCTGCACAGAGCCCTGACATCAACCCCATCAAACACTTTTGGGATGAATTGGAACACCAACTGCGAGCCAGGCCTAATCGCCCATCAGCGCTCAACACCCGACCTCACTAATGCTCTTGTGACTGAATGGAAGCAAGTCCCTGCAACAATGTTCCAACATCTAGTGGAAAGCCTTCCCCAGAAGAGTGGAGGCTGTTATAGCAGCAAAGGGGGACCAACTCCATAATAATGCCCATGATTTTGGAATGAGATGTTCGACGAGCAGGTATCCACATACTTTTGGTCATGTAGTATATTTCTGTATTTTATTTTCAATGCATTTGCAAAAATATCTCTAAAAACATGTTTTCAGTTTTTCATTGTGTTATTGTGTGTAGATAGGTGAGAAAGAACATATATTGAATGATCTATTTTTAATTCAGGCTGTCACACAACAAAATGTGTGACGGAGTCGTGCCTGGCCATGCAGCCGTGGGTGAACAGGGAGCAGGAGGGGACTGAGCACGCACCCCTGAGGGGAGGGGGGGGGGGTATGAAATCTTACTGAAGGCACTGTAGCTGCCCCAGCCAAACTACAGTGCTAGTGCTGCCTCCTCTAGCTCTGAAACCCTGATGAACCTTAACCTAAGGAACTCCATGCTTCTTTCAACAGAGAGGTAACAGCCCAAGCTGTTGAGTTTATAAAATGGCCTCCTTTATGTTGTCAACTTGATAGTTTACACTCAACAGAGCTGGACTGTCTTTAAACAGAAAAAAAGCATTAAAGGTTTGCGAATTAGTCTACATACAGTATTCCATCAAAATGAAAGATGATGCATTGGAATATACTGTATTGCCGTGGGTGACATTACATAATTTTCACCTAAATCACATGTAGCCTAGGTGTCACTCTTTCCGCTTTAGCCAACTTATTTAGTTGAATACACAACAGGGTCAGGTACGAAGGTTAAATCCCACACTATTCGGATCCAGTAACAACAGTAACAACACCTATCACCTTTTTGGCTGTTTAACTGAGTTCTACCTGGAACCAAACATGTTTATCTTATGGGGACAGCCACAGAACCATTTTGGAACCCTTTTTTCCAAGAGTGTAGAAGATAGAGGAATTGTTAGGCTGCTGTAATGTCCCAATACACGGGATGTTCCACCAATTCGGTGCCTTTTGAGAATTGAATGTTGTAACATTTTGGGGGAATTTCACCTTATTTTTTCATTCTGTCATAAAGAGCACATGTTCAACTTTATAAAAACCTAGTTTTCCCCTTTCAAGAGGTCAAATAAAAAAAATACCATAGTAATTGCCTATTAAGTGCCAAATTAAGTTACCCTGTTAATAACAGGATTGACGATAATGACAAGTAAATAATAATCTTCAGAAATGACTTTGTCTAAGCAACAAAATAACTAGGGCTTTACAATGATAATAATAATGCATTACATTTCTAAGGCACTTTTTTTATAGAATTTCAAAGCACTTCAAGAGCAAAGAACAATCAAGAAATATATCATGACAGGTCAACCAATAGAGGCCAAGTCTTTGAAAGCTGCGTCCCACAAAGATAGAGAAGGTCAGTTCATGGCTTGAGCGGAGAGAGCTGGTCAGAGTATGGTAGATGATGGTGATGGAGTCTGCTGATGATCTTATATGATAGTGATAATATAATGACATGATAATGATAATGATAGTGAAAACGTACAGACATTTTTGGGTTAAGTGGGTTCAAAAATTCCTAGAAGTGACAGAGAGTGCATGGAGGGACATGTCAAAATGCAGAAGTTTTGCACTTTCGTAAGTCTTTCTTCATTTAATGAATTCTCCATGTGGTCTATATTAAAGTGTACTTCATTTATTATAACAGGCTTTTCATGTTAAAATACCAAAGGGACGTACTGTACAAGGCACTCTTTTCATGGAACGACCCACATAGCTCCATGATTTGTCTCATTTGATTTATTTTGTGTATTATGGTGGAGCGCCGCCATTTTGTCCTTCTTACGCAACCCAGAAATGTGTGAAATGCGGCCATGTAAATATGGCCTCTTCAACTATGCTCCAGTGACAGTACTCCTGCTCCATCCCAGGATAGTTTTTCAATTTTGGGGAAGCACAGAAACATGTAGTGTTCTTACTATTGGCATGGAGACTGTAACAGTGGTGTGGAAATGGAATAGCATACTACTACATGCCTTTATTGGGCATAACTATACTATATTTAAGCAATAAGGCCAGATAGGGTGTGGTATATGGCCAATATACCACTGCAAAGAGCTGTTCTTAGGCACAATGCAATGTGGAGTGCCTGGATACAGCCCATGCGGGTCTATATTGGCCATATACAACAAAACCCTCCAGTGCCTTATAGCTATTATAGACTGGTTACCAACGTAATTATAGGAGTAAAAATAAATGGTTTGTCATACCTGTGGTATACTTAAGCTATAAGGCCCTTAGCCGTGGTATATTGGCCATATACCACAAACCCTTGAGGTGCTTTATTGCTATTTTAAACTGGTTACCAAAGTAATTAGAGCATTAAATATACATGTTTTGTCATACGCGTGGTATACAGTCTGATATACCACGCTGTCAGCACATCAGTATTCAGGGCTCAAACCACCCAGTTTATAATGTCTGATATACCATGGCTGTCAGCCAATCAGCATTCATGGCTGGAACCACCCGGCTTATAACTCCCCTTTTGGGCCTTCCAGGGAGCACATGCTGCCATGTCCAAGTAGTCTTTTTTGGGGCCACATCTAGCAAACAAACAGTGACTCATGAAGCCTACTGTGAGTATCACATGATTGGTAATAAATCATTGTGTCACTAAGAGCCTGCGGTAATGGCGGGATCAGAGTAGGGCTGTTGTGGTGACCATATTACCGCTGCACCGGGGGTCACGGTGGGTCACCGGGGGTCATGAAGGCAGTCAAATTCCACATGACCGTTTAGTCACGGTAATTAGGCTTCTCCAAGCTCTGATGCTGCTGTTCATTGGTAGTCTACCAACCTTGCTAACTGCCTGGTACTCAGCACTCTATTGTACCTCTAACCACTCTGACATCAATGCAAATGTATTCAAGAATCTAATCAAACACTTCATGAGAGCTCATGTTGCGCAACATTTCTATAGGCTATGCAAATGAGGAAGAAACTGAGTGATGGCCGTTAATAAAAAGAGGAGGATCCCATGAGCTTTCTATAGGCTAGGCCTACTATATTTATTGCTCAACTTTCTTAATATTAAGCACATTGCTTATATTTACAACAGGAGTATAGACTGCCTGGCTGGCATGAAAATATACCACAGGGTTTCTTTTTCATTTTATTAAGTGAATAGATGACGTGTATTTTTACACTGCCCCTGTTTCGATACAGCTGCATGATAATGGCCCATTCTAAATCATAACAAATGTCACACATATATTATTTAGTGTATGTAAAGACAAAATGAAATCAAGAATAGTCTGATGGGTGACAATATTAGCCTATCACTTATACATTATCACTTATGAATGATGCCCAGCATAAGAAACAGCCTTTTTTTGTGACTTGGGGAAGATATTTTTTACCATAAAAATGCACCTTTATAACAAAAGCATTACATGCATAATAACATTCTAAGCTAAACGTTCTGATCTGTTGCGTCCAGCCACATTTTTTTGATGCTATTGGTGGTATTAATTTGGGATCGGTTTGGGATATTTATTTATCACACAAAATAGAATAGGTCAACTTTTGTACTATGGGGGATAGTAGATTGACATAGGCTAGTGCTTTTGCTGGTCGTTAGACCTACTCATCTTGTTGGCTGACGAAAAGTAAATGTGGACAGTTCATCCAATATCTTCAATATGCACCTCGGAGCAGAGCAGTTGCGTCCCCGATGTGTCTGTCTTAACTTGTAGCCTGTGAGAAAGACCCGATCACGTGATGGAGAGCTGTGTGAGTGAGAGACACTTCGGATTGCGCAGCACGCTCAGGGAGAAGGGCACAACGCAGCACTCCAGCCTCTAAAGCATGGATTTATTTAGGGTGCATTACGGCCACAAAGGGGATGCCGCTGTGAAATTCAAGGCATTATCAAGTGCTTGTCAAATTGTGAATGAGAGACTATTGGAGTGTGTACAGCCTGTGCAACAAAAACTAAGTTGAGCTCATGCCTCACTTAAAAAAAAAAATCATCATTAGAGTTTCATTTTGCAGCCTTACAATGTATGAAAAAATCTAAACATATAGCCCAACGTTTGTAGAACAACTAAAGTTAGATTAATAACTCTAAATTAAGCATATAGGAGTACCTATTTCCTTGTTAACCACTCAACACAGTGCGCTCTCCCTCAAATCATTTGGAGAAAATCTTTATATTTTATTTTATTTCATTCAGTTTAGTTCAATTGTTTTCTTTATACTATAAAATAATATAAAATAAGCCAATCTTATAAGCAAATCTTGTCTGCTAATTGAACTAGTGTAGCCCACAGCCATTTGGCATAGCCACATCAGGACCTAACATAAGGACAGCTCAGAGTATGCTATTCTGTTATTCTGAAATAGACTACATTTTCTTCATATCATCCTTCTTTAGACCTGTCTAAAATAAGTAATGGATTTATTGTGTGGAAGCCAGGAGATGCTAGATGTGTTTATGTTAATTAACAGTCAATTACCGTGAGACCGACAGTTATTTGCTTGACAATCATCGGCTGACGAAATTTCATGACCGCCACAGCCCTAGATCAGAGTCCTGGTTGCGTCCAAGGAACACAAATGGATTTCCATGGTGATGTACCCAAACCATTAGGCTTGTCACACCCTGATCTGTTTCACCTGTCTTTGTGCTTGTCTCCACCCCCCTAAAGGTGTCACCTATCTTCCCTATTATCCCCAGTGTATTTATACCTGTGTTCTCTGTCTGTTGCCAGTTTGTTTTGTTCGTCAAGCCTACCAGCGTTTTCCCCTCTGCTCCTGTCTGTTTCTAGTTCCTGTTTTCTAGTTTTCCCAGTTTTGACCATTCTGCCCGCCCTGACCCTGACCCTGAGCCTGAGCCTGCCTGCCGTTCTGTACCTTGTCACACCACCCTGGATTATTGACCTCTGCCTGCCCTGACCCCGAGACTGCCTGCCATTCTGTACTTTTTGGACTCTGATCTGGATTACTGACCTCTGCCTGCCCTTGACCTGTCGTTTTGCCTGTCCCCTGTTCTAGTAACACACTTTTGTTACTTCGACCCTGTCTGCATCTGGGTCTTCTCCTGAAACGGCTTGCATTTTGTATATTATTAAGTCACCTTATATAAAGCCCCTGTGTAAGACTACCCACAACCCACTCCCCTGTGTTTACTAGCGTTATGAGGTATTACACTGAAAGGGATAGAAGGTTTCAGCCTCTATTGTAGTCCACATTATTAAAGGAGTTATGGTGCAATGGTTGTTTCTATGGATACTGTGCTCCCTGTGTAGTCAAATGAACATGTACATATAGTAATATGATACCCCATACACAAGTCAGACTGTATTCAGTAAAAACCTATCAGTGTCGGCATTCAGGAAACACCTTTAAACACAAACCTAAAAACACTAACAACTAAATGACTTCCCACCACAACTAGTCAATAGGTGTGTAAAAATGGATGCATCATTAAAGAGCGTGATCCCCTAATCAAATCTTGGTTCAAAACATGTGTCAACGTTCACAAGACCTTCAGTAATGATCTTCACGCTCGAACATGAACATGTCAAAAGCTTTTTGGAACAACCCCCGACAGCGCTGACCCTTTCAATGTACACTCAGCTACTGCTGACTGTTTCAGTGTACACTCAGTCATTTGCCATGATTGTCTCGGAGACATCACGTGATTGGTCGAAGTTACCTCAGACCGTCTGAGGGAGTTGATTAGTTGCGACCAAATTTAATTCGGGTAGTCAGTCATCATCAAATTAACCAGAGTCCATTTAGTGTCTGAGACGCCTTTTCAAATCTCTGCTGACACAGGACATTCAATTTAATGCGCCATTACCCGTTCAAATGTCACTTAATTGTTTAATGTTTTATATCAAATGGCCTCCACTTGAAGCCGAAAGCCAACTGTTTGGGGTAGCCCAGTGTAAATGTTTAGATTCAGGCTTGCAGTGAGACTGAGTCAAACCCTCTACTAATGTAAGCTGTTAAAAATATACAAATGTTTAGGCTGGATTGCAACGTTATCCCCACCATCATGGCACATTATTATACACATTTGAAATTTGATAGAAACATATTAATTCAACCTGTTTGACGTGTTTCTGTCTCTGTATTGATTTCCACATACAAAATAAACAGATTGTCAGGTCAAGTTGCCCATCTTGTTTTTTTTCTCTCCAAACATTACATTAAATAATATTCCTTAAATGTGCTTGCTTATACTTGTATTTTCTTGGTCACATGTATCACTAGTAATACATTACTAGTGCATGTAAATTGTAAGCTGTATGCTTTTTCATGCTGCTACCTCTTGGTGCCACTCCCTTAAAAATACAATGCATTTCTTTGAAGCATGATGTAATACAGTACAACACATTCCGTTTTATTTGAGTAAAGATGTTCTGAAGCAAACATAATGGTGTCCTGTCTCCTTACCGACATTTGGCGTCAGAAGTGGGATCTAAAACCACCGCTTAGCAACACAATCTCAATGGGACTCACCTGACAGTAATGTAACAATAAAGTCAAATAAACTTACCATCAGGGAAGCAGTTGTCAGGATCCATGGTCTCTTCGGCCATCTCTGAATACTCATCCTCTTCCTCCCCTGGCTTCCTCAGATCCACTGTGCTGCCCTCGGATAGGCTGATGTCATCCTTCACCTGAGGATAACAACCAATCAGAGCCATGCTTGATGAAAATAGTTATTATCAGGTGATTGATGACTGGTGTATTGCTATATTGGTGATTTGTTGACAAGAGAAGGGTCTGGTAGATATGGATCTGGTAGATATGGAGAGAGTCATTCAGTCTTTTTCTCCATTTATGAGAAACATTCAGAAGGTTATAATTCTCCCAGTAATAACTACTTCTGTTTTGGTGCATATAAAGCCTGGGCACAAAGTCTCATCTAGAACCTAACCTGGTATTACCTTTGTGGCATTTACCATATTGTAACTTACAGCACATCTTAATCTTTTGCTTGGAAAGCTATAATCTGCAGCGTTAGTTTCAATCTAATCTGGCAAAATCAAATCAAGCTATCAGCGATCTGGACTGATATTATAGCATGATAGACAGAAGAGGTGTAGTCGGCTGGATATTTAGACAGAATACAGGCAAGCTCCCTGAAACTCTTTAGATGGGTATTCAGTGTGATATTTCTTTCTCCACACATACAGTATACTGTGTCAAGCTAAAGGTTACAGTATTCACCTTTTACAGTAAGCACTAAGGAAATACATTGCCAAGCTACTTGAAGACACACTTCAGTAACCCTGCTTAATAATATGCCATCCATTTGACATTGTGTGTCTGTTATGTAATAAGTGTCGGGTGTATGTAATCAGGATGATGTGACAGAATATCCTACCCAGGATATTCTGTCTGGTTTCTGGCTCTAGCTCTTCCTTCCTGTTGTTGACGCCCTGCAGGCTAACACGTGATCACACTTCGGGTCCTGTCATGGTGGGGCTCATATTGCTATGAGCTCCATATGTGCGTGTCCGTATGCACACCCACACACGCACTCACGCACACACACACACACACACGCACGCACACACACGCACGCACACACGCACGCACGCACGCACGCAAGCACACACACACACACACACACCACCCCTCAGGGTCACTGCCCCGACACCGACTCCCCTCTCACCACCCAGCCCCCTCAGGGTCACTGTCCCGACACCGACTCCCCTCTCACCACCCAGCCCCCTCAGGGGCTCAGTCCTGACACCGACTCCCCTCTCACTACCCAGCCTCCTCAGGGTCACTGTCCCGACACCGACTCCCCTCTCACCACTCACCACTCAGCCCCCTCAGGGGCACAGTCCCGACACCGACTCCCCTCTCACCACCCAGCCCCCTCAGGGGCTCAGTCCTGACACCGACTCCCCTCTCACTACCCAGCCTCCTCAGGGTCACTGTCCCGACACCGACTCCCCTCTCACCACTCAGCCCCCTCAGGGGCACAGTCCCGACACCGACTCCCCTCTCACCACCCAGCCCCCTCAGGGGCACAGTCCCGACACCAACTCCCTTAATGTTTTGTATAGTCAGTGTATATCTATATATTTTCTATGATATACTTTTGTTACCTTGGACATGGAAAAATGCTGCATCCACTTTTGAACTAAATATTTACACTGGGACACTGTGGACTGTTTCCAGGGTAACTGTAGTGTCTGTGCTGCAGGTGAGGTGACAACACCAGAGTCAAGAAGACAGTCAGGCATAAACACAGAGTAAAGTGTGGGTAGAGGAAGTTCCAGGGTGACAAAAGTCAGCTTTGGGCATAATGAACCCTCAACGTTAAATCATTATTTAATGCATATCCTTCATGTCCATGGCCATGTGGCATTTAAAGGGTTGGTGCACCCCAAAACAGAAGTATGACTGATGTTTTCAGACTTGTAAAGTGGGCTAAAGTGAAGGTCAATCCATACCTTTATTAATCTATTCTCTAAAGTCATTTGGAATTTTGGAATTCTCTATGCATTCCCTCCAACCTCAAGAATGCTATCATTGGAGAGCACAGCTCAGAGAGAGAGGGATTACTTAACAGTACAGTAGATCCTCTTAACTGTTCATCACCAATACAGTCATACAGCCATTCTCTGCAGACAATACAGTCATACAGCCATTCTCTGCAGACAATACAGCGAGGGGGCCCTTCAACAAACAACCTTTACTCCAATTTCACTTTTACATTCTCTTGGCTTTAGAGGATCAGTATTCTATTACCACTGTCAATAAACCCGAGAACAACGACATCAACCTAAAACCAATACAGTCATTGTCCTGGTCAACTTCATGATTATGAAGCTTTCTTTTGCTCTTCCTTCTAGATACACAGATAAACCTTTTATGTCATCTCATGTCATCTGTTGAGTTTTACTGGTTATACCATACCCATGTCCGGCTTGTAACAACACATCATCCGATGTACATTACTGCTCCGCCTGTCGAGCGGGCATCCCATGAGCCTTTGTGTTTTACAGGCCCATCGTGCTCAGCTTAGGGGGTGACAGGGGAGTTGGTATGTCTGGTATACCTGAACCAATAACACTGGTTGTACACTACGCCCATGGTCCCAATAGACAAATACACCTACATACACACACACACCAATCACATTCCCACCCAAAACTTATAGTTCTGACATACTGTTTACTATTACTATTATTATTATAATAAGTATTATTATCACCATTTGTATTATAATTTGTATTATCATTTTGTTTTTATCATTATCATTATCATTTTTTATTATTATCATGATTGACATTATCATTATTATCATTTTTTATTATTAGCATTATTATTATTATCTTATCATTTGTATTATTATCATTATTATTGTCATTGTCATTATTATCATTAATATCATTTTTATTATTAGCATTAGCATTATTATTATAATAATTATAATTATCATTATCATTATTATTGTTTATCGTGCTACCAGTCACTTTCTCCAAATCCCTGCCTACATGTACATCCCTGCACATTGTACATTTGCTACTGGCACTGACCCTGTACATAGCTTACATTCTTATGATATTCTAGTTCTCTCTCTTATGTCTTATCTTTATGTTGTTTTTGTCATACTATTTTAATATTGAATACTTGCAAGTTAAGCATTTCAGTATATTTGTGCATGTGACAAATAAAACTTGAAACTATCACAAATACCAGGTGCATTGTCCCCCACATAACATACCTATAAATCTCTCTCTCTCTCTCTCTCTCTCTCTCTCTCTCTCTCTCTCTCTCTCTCTCTCTCTCTCTCTCTCTCTCTCTCTCTCTCTCTCTCTCTCTCTCTCTCTCTCTCTCTCTCTCTCTCTCTCTCTCTCTCTCTCTCTCTCTCTCTCTCTCTCTCTCTCTCTCTCTCTCTCTCTCTCTCTCTCTCTCTCTCTCTCTCTCTCTCTCTCTCTCTCTCTCTCTCTCTCTCTCTCTCTCTCTCTCTCTCTCTCTCTCTCTCTCTCTCTCTCTCTCTCTCTCTCTCTCTCTCTCTCTCTCTCTCTCTCTCTCTCTCTGAAGAAGAAGAAGAAGAAGAAGAAGGACTCCCTTGAAAGTATATAACTAGTCCCTCCAGGATTTTGCAGGGATTTTTTTGTGATATTTGAGGACAACAATGTTATATTTTGCTGCGAATGTCCCGCAAAATCCTCCTGTTGTCCCTCGTTTGTGTATTTTAAAGGTGGTCACCCTAGGTTAAGGATCAGGAGTTATTGGTGTAGTGGCAGACATGAAGGGATTTAGGTATTCAAGGGGTTGCAAAGACCAACACAAGAAGCTTGATGAGAAACTCCAAAAGTAATGTGTCACCATCCTTGACCTGGTGAGTCGAAGACGGAGGTGTATGTTTTATAGAACAGAAACAATAGGGAGATGTCTGAAAAGTGGCTGTACCTGATTCTGGTTTTAATTAGCTGTTTACCAGGATCTTGATTAGCTGATAAGCTGAATCAGGTGTGTTACAGCAGGGTTGGAGGAAAAGCCTGCATACCCATTTCTCTAAGAAGCTTGGCTTTCACCCTTATTTAGACATTACATTAGAGCCATTGATATGCTACGAGAAAAATCCCTGCCAAAACAATTTCAAGCATGTTTTCCGTCAATAAATGATAAATCATGTATCCCATTTCCTCATCAGTCTCAGAGCCTCTGGGATCTGAGATGTACCCGGTTGTTGCCGTGGCAGCGTTGTCGTGGTTGCGCTGTGCGGCGCTCGGACACAGCTGTGTGCCGTTACACAACCGTTGGTCCCTGGAGAACCCGAGCCTCTGAGCCTTCCCACCAGCTGCCTGGTGTCTCCCACCGATCAATTCCTGCTCTTCTCCAAATCCCACAACTTCACTTTGCGGCCCGAGATGTTCTTATTCATTATTCACTAGTAAGACACTTAGAATGCAAGCATCGCAATACATACAGTACAGTATCGTATCTTCATGCTATAATATTACTTTCAGAAAGTTCTGAATGACTCAACTGTGAATTTCCAATAACATGCAAATCCCATAATTTACTTTTTTATTTTTTATTTTATGTTACCTTTATTTAACCAGGCAAGTCAGTTAAGAACACATTCTTATTTTCAATGACGGCCTGGGAACAGTGGGTTAACTGCCTGTTCAGGGGGCAGAACGACAGATTTGTACCTTGTCAGCTCGGGGGTTTGAACTCGCAACCTTCCGGTTACTAGTCCAACGCTCTAACCACTAGGCTACGCCACTAGGCTACGCTGTAAGGAAAGGACCATTTCCAAATTGTCTTTCAAATGAGTTTCTGTATCATAACAATCACATGTTGTGGAGTATGCTGAGGTATACCCTCTAGGAGAAGGGAACTATAAAACACCGGCAGGATATGTAGCTCTGTAACATGAGCATGGTCTCTCTATGTTAAGCTCCACGCTCATCTGAGCAAGATTAACCTTGCACAATAACCCTGTTAGTGGGATAATCAACATAAGCCTCCCGCTAAAACAATATCAAGTCATTAGCGAAGGAGTTGACTTTACAGTTAGAAAGCTATGCTTATGATGTACAAGGGCTCAATGGCACAATGGTGTGAGGAATGGTCAACAGCAGCTAGGGTTCCAGGCTCCACAAACACATGCACACACACCCTTCCCTCCGAAGTGTAAATAGTGGTCCGGGCCTTGGCCCCTGTAGTGATGAATCAGACAGACAGACTGTTGACTGAAGAAGAGGTAAGGTGGGCGTCAGAGGTGAAACAATCCCATCTAAATTTCCCCAGTCTTTCAGCTGGCTGTGGCAATACAGCTCATATGGGAGATTTGTCCCGGGTGCGAGCTAACGCAGGGCGCTGCTTTTTTCTATCACACCCTCCCAGCCATACTTTGACGTTGAGGTGTTGTGAAAGGGACGAGCCCGTGTCTGCCTCGGCTGCATAGTCTCTTCATAGTAAGGAGTCACTGTTTGCATGCTGCTAACCTATTGTAACTATTAATTGTTCTCTACTATGAAATTGAGAAGGGAACTGTGGATCGGTCTCCGTCCGTTCGTCTGTTTATCTGTTCGTCTGTCCATTTGTTTGTATGTCAGTCACACGCAATTATCTCAGATAGAACTAGCCTGATTTTGACAAAACTTGGGTGAATGATGCATCTTGCCATATAGATCCGGCATTTGTAGTAAATACAGTAACTGACATTTGTGAGTCAAACCAGAGAGGATGAGGTGAAGTGAGAGGGATAACTGGGCCCAAAATCTGTCTTCTCCAGCAAGTGGCATTTTGTTGTTGTTGTGTGTTTGTATGGAGGTCAATGAGAGAGTTGAATTTGTTTAAGAAAACATTGAATGGCTTATTTGTAACATGTGGCTTATTTGATCAAATATGATTTTTGTAATACTTAAGTTGTTACTAGTATACTGATGCTGTGTTATGCTGGCCCAGTTGAACGTTACGTCATCGGGCGAAAGCCCGGAGGGAAGCGCGCCCATCTCAAATGTAACATTCATCTGCACAACTCGGGCATGTTTTCAACAAGGCAGAATGGTACATCGTCCAAAAACAGGCTCTAACCAATAGTGCAAAAAAGGTATTAGGTGAACAATAGGTAGGTAAAGAAATAAAAACAACAGTAAAAAGACAGGCTGTATAGAGTAGCGAGGCTATAAAAGTAGCGAGGCCACATACAGACACCGGTTAGTCGGGCTGATTGAGGTAGTATGTACATGTAGATATGGTTAAAGTGACTATGCATATATGATGAACAGAGAGTGGCAGTAGCGTGAAAGAGGGGTTGGCAGGTGGTGGGTCGCGGAACACAATGAAGATAGCCCGGTCAGCCAATGTGCGGGAGCACTGGTTGGTCGGCCCAATTGAGGTAGTATGTACATGTAGATATGGTTAAAGCGACTATGCATATATGATAAACAGAGAGTAGCAGCAGCGTAAAAAGAGGGGTTGGGAGGGGGCACATAATGCAAATAGTCCAGGTAGCCATTTAATGACCTGTTCAGGAGTCTTATGGCTTGGGGGTAAAAACTGTTGAGAAGCCTTTTTGTTCTAGACTTGGCACTCCGGTACCGCTTGCCATGCGGTAGTAGAGAGAACAATCTATGACTGGGGTGGCTGGGGTCTTTGACCATTTTTTGGGCCTTCCTCTGACACCGCCCGGTGTAGAGGTCCTGGATGGCAGGCAGCTTAGCCCCAGTGATGTACTGGACCGTACGCACTACCCTCTGAAGTGCCTTGTGGTCGGAGGCCGAGCAATTGCCATACCAGGCAGTGATGCACCCAGTCAGGATCCTCTCGATGTTGCAGCTGTAGAACCTTTTGGGGATCTCAGGATCCATGCCAAATCTTTTTAGTTTCCTGAGGGGGAATAGGCTTTGTTGTGCCCTCTCCCGACTGTCTACATTAAGCCGGTACAAAACACTTCTACATGGGTGCCCGGGCAAAATGAATTGAACCCCCTCAGTCTGAGTACCAGTCCATTTAACTAACATTCCATTCCTTGCCACTCGATCCTGGTCATTGCCAAAGAGACTGGCATTTCGGCAATCTCAACGTTAAATATGCACTGGATTTAGGGTAAGAGTTCCTTATTGGTTGTTGGAAATAACATTTTCCATGACAACATGTGCAGACTCGAAAATAGAATTTGAATTCATAAGAAAGTCAAAAACAAACATTAACTCTTAGCTAGACAAGTGGTGGCATGTAGCCTGTGGTGACAGGTACGGTAGCCTAACGGTTAGAGCGTTGGACACAACCCTTGCTCCAGGGGATCTGTACTACTTTGGCTGACCCTATAAAACTACTACATTCACTCCGCCTATGCATTGTATGTTACAATAAAACATGTTTTTGTATTTTGAGGCTTGAAATCAAAACTAAGAAATTTTGTGGTTGGAATTGAAATATGTATTTACTTTGAGAATGTATATCTGAGCTAGCAATTTTATTTGATTCTTTATCTAACTAGGCAAGTCAGTTAAGAACAATGACGGCCGAAGGAACAGTGGGTTAACTGCCTTGTTCAGGGGCAAAACGACAGGTTTCAGGGATTTGAACTAACAACATTTTGGTTACTGGCCCAATGTTCTAACCACTAGGCTACCTGCCACCCCAGATGGAAAGTTTCATCTGGACAGACAAAAAAAAAAGGTTGTTTAGCAAGAGGATACCAGCAGTGTTCTGTGGAGAGAAAAAAGCGAGTTCCAATTGGATGATAGCAATGAGGGTGATCGAATCAGGATCAAATCCACTGTTCTCCTCAAGCTCATTAATGATAGAATGTTCATGTTTGAAGATGGCAGAAAGGCCAGTCTCTTTGGCACATTATATGGAGTACAGGGGGGTTATTAGCTAAGGAAACTGGTTCAGGCTAACTGCCTTCCATTTTCTCATTTTTTATTTGTATTATTATTTATTTTTTACCCTGTTTTCTCCCCAAATTTATGGTATCCAATTGGTAGTTACAGTCTTCTCATCGCTGCAACTCCGAAACACAACCCAACCAAGCCACACTGCTTCTTGACACTCTGTGCACTTGGCGACCGTGTCAGCGTGCACTGCGCCTGGCCCGCTACAGGAGTCACTAGTGCGAGATGGTACAAGGACATCCCTGCCGGCCAAACCCTCCCCTAACCCGGACGACGCTGGGCCAATTGTGCGGCTGGCTGCAACAGAGCCTGGACTCGAACCCAGAATCTCTAATGGCACAGCTAGCACTGCTAGCATTGTCAGAGTGGCCACTTGAGTATCTGGTCAATACAATGGATAATCTGTGGTCACACACGATAACTGAAATTGGCCCAATCATTTGTGTGGGACAACATGTTAACTGTTGCCTGGTTTCCAATGTTTTGAATTGTTCTAATTATCTTTTAGGTGCTAACTAATGTTTCAGGGCAATGTTCTCTCGCTGCCCTTTTCCTAATAAAGGATAGCGACAGGTATGCATCTGAGGCCACGGTTAGCTGGATAGATGCAGATGACTGCTCTGTACGGGAGACTGGCTAGTGAACCCTGCGTGTACTTCCTGATTATCTACACAGTGAGCTACAGCAAACCTGATACAGCCTCCATGGGTGACATGCATATAACAGGTTCTCTTAAAAGAGAGCAAGAGCAAGAGAGAGAGAGAGGGGGGGGGAGACAGAGAGAGAGAGGAAGAGAGCAAGAGAGCAAGAGAGCGAGAGAGCGAGAGGGGGAGAGAGAGGGAGAGAGCAAGAGAGCGAGAGCGAGAGAGAGACAGAGAGAGAGAGAGAGAGAGGGGGGAGAGGAGAGAGAGAGACAGAGAGAGAGAGCAAGAGAGCAAGAGCGCGAGAGAGAGAGGGGGAGACAGAGAGAGAGAGAGAGGAAGAGAGCAAGAGAGCGAGAGCGAGAGAGAGAGAGAGAGGGGGGAGTCAGGGACAGGTGTAGGGATAAAGATAAAACAGAGTGAGTGGGTAGACAGGCAGGTGTACAGAGATGGAGTGAGTGAAGGGATAAAAGAGAGAAAGAGAGAACAAGGGACGGTGAGAGGACAGGTGCATAGTAAGATTAAAGCGGGTGGGCAAGACGTGACCGCTCTCTTAAAACTAATTGTAGCACAGGTGTGCAAAGAGACAAACTGACACAGATAAGTCAGCTCTGTTTAGAGGGACGGAGGGAGAGAGAGAGAGAGACAAATGGAGGCAGAGAGAACGGAAGAGAAAACAGACGTAAACATCTCTCTCTCTCTCTCTCTCTCTCTCTCTCTCTCTCTCTCTCTCTCTCTCTCTCTCTCTCTCTCTCTCTCTCTCTCTCTCTCTCTCTCTCTCTCTCTCTCTCTCTCTCTCTCTCTCTCGTTAACAAACTATAGTTTTGGCAAGTCGGTTAGGACATCTACTTTGTGCATGACACAAGTAATTTTTCCAACAATTCTTTACAGACAGATTATTTCACTTATCGTTCAGTGCTTCACAATTCCAGTGGGTCAGAAGTTCACATTCACTAAGTTGACTGTGCCAATAGTTTCTGGACAATTTGAGCCTGAACCCACAAATGCTGATGCTCCAGATACTCAATTATTCTAAAGAAGGCCAGTTGTATTGCTTCCTTAAATCAGCACAACAGTTATCATATTTGATCATTGCAAAAACATTTTTATTTTTTATTTTACTAGGCAAATCAGTTAAGAACAAATTCTTATTTTCAATGACGGCCTAGGAACAGTGGGTTAACTGCCTGTTCAGGGGCAGAACGACAGATTTGTAGCTTGTCAGCTCGGGGATTTGAACTTGCAACCTTCCGGTTACTAGTCCAACGCTCTAACCACTAGGCTACCCTGCTGCCCCATGGTTTTTCAATGATCGAATAGCCTTTTAAAATGATTAACTTGGATTAGCTAACACAACGTGCCATTGGAACACAGGAGTGATGGTTGCTGATAATGGGCCTCTGTACTCCTATGTAGATATTCCACAAAAAAATCTGCCGTTTCCAGCTACAATAGTCATTTACAACATTAATGTCTGCACTGTATTTCTGATCAATTTAATGTTATTTTATTGGACAAAAAAATTGCTTTTCTTTCAAAAACGACCACATTTCTAAGTGACCACAAACGTTAGAACGGTAGTGTATATATATTAACAACCTGTTCCATACATGTTCCATAAACGTTTGCAAACCAAGTAGTATACGCTAGTGGTGTGCCAAGCCCGCTCTCCTTCTCCCAGCTCCCAACCTTTTCAACTTTAACAAAGTTTTATATTTATTCAAGAAGCCTGGCTCATTTCACGTCTCCTCATCAACATAAATGTATCTTTGAAACTAACCCTAACTCCCAGACAACAAGGTAATGGGCCACAATCTAGCTCAGTTCAATTCAACCCATTTTAATGGATGCAGACAAAGAGACAGTTAGGTGAAAGACAAATGCAGGCAACAAAATGCACTTTCCCTCAAGGATCTTATTACATATTCCTGATTGGGCGGCAATACACTGGGCCATTGTTACCAAATGGAAGAAGTACACAACTACAGAAATACTAGTATAAATCTTTACAAGGTGTAAAATTGGACAGGGCATCCATTTTGGGAAGTGTCCGCTCAGGGCCAAATTGCTCTGGAGGAAGTGAGAAAACAAAACAGGGCATGAAAATAGCCTTTGTGCGTGGGCTTGGAGCGGCTCACTTCAGATGGAGGGAGAGGGATGGAATGAGAGAGAGAGGAGGGTGGAGCGTGGAGAGTAGAGGGTGAGAGAAAAAGAGAGAGGGAGATAAGGGCTCTCTTTCCTGTCTGCTCAACAGTCAGTTTTTGGACGGCTAAGCAACCTCTCAGGCCAGAGAGAGAAAGAGAGAGAGAGAAAGAGAGAAAAAGATGACGGGGGAGAGAGAGAGGAGAGAAAAGAGAGGGTGGACCAGAAGACTAGAAGAACTCATACATCTGACCCACATTTAGTAGACACAATAAACATTACAGTTCTAACATGAGGGAGACAAGCACACATGGCAATGCCTACAGTGAGACAAGACCAACTCTGTCATATTTCCGTACCTAGCAGCAGTCTGCCGTCTGAAGTCAATCACTAATTAAAGTAGAAAATATTAGCCTCTATGATGTAACGACTCCATTTTCCTACTCCCTTCCTATAGGCAGAAACTCAAACACGAGGTACCCGTGCTAAGGACTATTCAACGCTGGTCTGACCAATCGGAATCCATGCTTCAAGATTGTTTTGATCACATGGACTGGGAGATGTTTCGGGTAGCTTCCGAGAATAACATTGACGAATACACTGATCCGGTGACTGAGTTTACCAGGAATTGTATAGGAGATGTTGTACCCACTGTGACTATTAAAACCTACCCTAACCAGAAACCATGGATAGATGGCAGCATTCGCACAAAACTGAAAGCACAAACCATCGCATTTAATCAAGGCAAGGTGACTGGGAATATGGCAGAATACAAACAGTGTAGTTATTCCCTCTGTCGCAGACACCGACGTCTTGCTTCCGAACAAGAAAAACACCTTATTCGCCCGCTTTGAGGATAACACATTGCCACCGACGCGGGCCGCTACCAAGGACTGTGGGCTCTCCTTCTCCGTGGCCGACGTGAGTAAGACATTTAAGCGTGTTAACCCTCGCAAGGCTGCCGGCCCAGATGGTATCCCTAGCCGCGTCCTTGAAAGCATGCGCAGACCAGTTGGCTGGAGTGTTTACGGACATATTCAATCTTTCCCTATCCCAGTCTGCTCTCCCCACATGCTTCAAAATGTCCACTATTGTTCCTGTACCCAAAAAGCAAAAGTAACTGAACTAAATGACTATCAGCTCAGCATTCAACACCATAGTACCCTCCAAGCTCATCATTAAGCTCAAGACCCTGGGCCTGAACCCCGCCCTGTGCAACTGGGTCCTGTACTTCCTGACGGGCCACCCCCAGGTGGTGAAGGTAGGAAACAACACCTCCACTTCACTGATCCTCAACACTGGGGCCCCACAAGGATGCGTGCTCAGCCCCCTCCTGTACTCCCTGTTCACCCATGACTGCTTGGCCATGCACGCCTCCAACTCAATCATCAAGTTTGCAGACAACACAACAGTAGTAGGCCTGATTACCAACAATGATGAGACAGCCTACAGGGAGGAGGTGAGGGCCCTGGGAGTGTGGTGCCAAGAAAGTAACCTCTCACCCAACATCAACAAAACAAAGGAGCTGATCGTGGACTTCAAGAAACAGCAGAGGGAGCACCCCCCTATCCACATTGATGGGACCGCAGTGGAGAAGGTGGAAAGCTTCATGTTCCTCGGCATACACATCACTGACAAACTGAAATGGTCCACCTACATAGACTGTGGTGAAGAAGGCAAAAATTGTATTGACACCTAAAACCCTCACAAACTTTTACAGATGCACAATTGAAAGCATCCTGTCGGGCTGTTTCACCACCTGTACGGCAACTGCACCGCCCACAACCGCAGGGCTCTCCAGAGGGTGGTGCGGTCTGCCCAAAGCATCACTGGGGGCAAACTACCTGCCCTTCAGGGCACCGACATTACCCGATGTCACAGGGAGGCCAAAAAAGATCATCAAGGACAACAACCACCCGAGCCACTGCCTGTTCACCCAACTTTCATCCAGAAGGTGTGGTCAGTACAGGTGCATCAAAGCTGGGACCGAGAAACTGAAAAACATCTTCTATCTCAAGGCCATCAGACTGTTAAATAGCCATCATTAGCACATTAGAGGCTGCTGCCCTATATATATAGTCTTGAAATCACTGGCCACTTTAATAATGGAACATTAGTCACTTTAATAATGTTTACATGTTTTGCATTACTCATCTCATATGTAAATACTGTATTATATACTATTCTACTGTATCTTAGTCTTTGCCGCTCTGACATTGCTCGCCCAAATATTTTTAATTCCATTCCGTTACTTTAGATTTGTGTGTATTGTGTCTATTGTTGTGGAATTGTTAGATATTACATGTTAGATATTACTGCACCATTGGAGCAAGAAACACAAGCATTTCAATAAACCTGCAATATCATCTGCTAAACATGCGTATGTGACTAATAAAATTTGATTTGATTTGATGTTTGGAGATAACAATATCTGATATTTTACAGTGGCCCATTAATGGCTTGTATCACAAAAATGTGACTGATATCGATATAGACTTCCATATCGGTACCCTTCACTTCCACCAACCCAAACTCCCATCCTACCTGCTTGCTCTCCTCCTCCTCCTCCTCCTCCTCTGAGCTCTCGCTCTCCCCCTCTTCCTCCTCATCCTCGTCTTCGGGGAACTCCACGTCCGACTCGCCAGGAGCGATGGGCACGCTGATGGTCAGGTTGGGGTTGGTCATGTAGCTGTCGTCCACCTCCGGGACCATAATCTTCTCCCCGTGGCGTCCAATCCCTCCCGCCACCGCCACCACTGTCCCGTTGCCCACCTCCCCAAGCGGAGCACTGTGGCTCAGCCTCTTGAGCTTCAGCATGGTCTCGGCTTCTTTGCTCTTCTGCCGCCGCCGCTTGAAGTTGCCATTGAAGAAGTCGCAGATCTGCAACGAAGTAATGAACTGCGTTTAGAAGATTAACTTTTTTTTTGCATGTTATTTTTGGGGGTTTTGTGATTAATTTGTTTGTTTGGTTGATATATGCTGTTTCATTTTTACTCGTAGCCCATACTACATTTCATGCTGTATCTTATTTTGAATCTATGTAATTGTCTATGCTAAATAGTTTTTAAAAAGTCGAGAATGAAAATGTAATTAAACAATGAATAGCTGTTTAAAATCAAGTGCCCAACCTGGCTTCGGAGCCAGCTCATGCCGCTTTTGATGCGGCCAATGGCAATCTGTAGGTTGTTCATCTCGCCATCGTCGTCGGGCGCCGAGAGGTTGTCCGAGCTGAATGAGCTAAGCAGCAAGGCTAGGAAAAGGTTGAGCACCTGGGAGGAGGAGAGAGGGAGAGGTGTGTTAATAAAGCCTGGGAGGAGAGAGTGGAAGGAGTTTTAATAAAGCCTTGTTGGACAAGCTGAGGTTCAGCACCTGGGAGTGTGAGAGTTTTAATAAAGCTTTATTGGACAATTAAGATGTTATTACTTTCACATTGATTAAAAGTTAGGTTTAAGTTAGTGACAAACAACAAGGTTAGGATTAAGTTAGTGACAAACAACAAGGTTAGGATTAAGTTAGTGACAAACAACAAGGTTAGGACTAAGTTAGTGACAAACAACATCTTACAGTAAACCAGACTGCTAGATCAAATAGCTATAAGAAGCTAGCCGGCAGGTCTGGTCCCTGTAAGCGGCAGAGTGTGGACGGAGAAGGGCCCTGATGTGTAACACTAGGAATGTAAACAGCAGGTGTGATTTGGGCCTGGTTTTAAATGTCAGCCTCCAACGGGAACAGAAGCTCTCCATGTCCATGTTAAACAAGAGAACCTGCTCCTCTGGGCTGTAGGGCTGTGTGTGTTTAGTGTGTTTGTTTAGTGTGTGTGTGTGTGTGTCTGTGTGGGGGGGGGGGCATCTGTCCGCGTGCCTCCATGCTTGCGTGCCTGCCTGCCTGCCTGAATTTGCACATGGCAACCATAGCCCCTTAGACACAGGGCCACTTTTCCTCGGTTTAGTAAATGTCAACCGTGCATGCAGTTTCATGATGGAATTTCATTACCACCGTGTAATGATTGCAAACATAATTTTGTAGTCAAATTTAGATTTTTTTTCCCACATCCTAACACGAGCTTCATAAATGAAACACTCTGATTTAATAGGGCCTATAATAACGAAACATCCTAGACCAAAAATGCATGTTTTGGGTTTACCTGAAACGGTTCTCTCTGTGTTTCTCCAAAGGCTTATTGATGTTGTACCAACGCATCAATCAAATCAATCCAAACCAACGAATTGTCATGTCATTCATCTGTTTCTTGGTAACCATGCATGTAGTATATCTTTGCAGCCAGCGTCAATCAACATTGAAAATGTTCTATGGTTCTGAGATTTCACACTACTTCTGGCAAAGGGGGAAAAAAACATGTTATGTGGGAGTGTCTAGCGTGTCCCCATATTACCCAGGGGAACAAACCATAAGTGTATGTGTGTATGTGTGCATGCGTGCATGTATGTGTGTGCATGTGTGTGTTTGAGGATGGAAGTTGGAGGCGACACAGCCCTGGACACCCTGTGCTGGTCTAGCCACACTTGGTGCCCGCTGCGACAGGTGTAATTAGGTGTCTGGCTTTTCTATTTTCTGCCCCACTACACTTGTCCTACAAACACACCACCACCACCATGCCATGCTGCCATCTCAGAGAGTGATAGAGCAAAACACCATAGGGTCCACTGAATAACCATCTTCATTCAATTGTTTGAGATCAAGAAGAGGTGTCTGAGGGTGTAGGCAGATTTTTGGGACTGGGCTTTACTTACTAACCGTTGCCTGCTTGCCATAGCTGTTTAAAATCACATGATGTCATCAGTGGCTCCTTCTATTGTTATTTTGAAACAATAAAACCTGGTGTTTTCACGTATGTTGACGTTGCAGTGGTGCTGGAGATGATCAATTTGATGTTGAACATTTTAGAACATTCCCTTTTAAGTTTGCAGGCTAAGGTTGACCTTAAAAAATTACGAACACAACAAATCTACACACGACGCTCCCCCATTTCAAGACAGCCTACAGGAGACACATCTCAACACCTCATGTATCATCCCACAACAGCACAAATAACTCAATAGTATAACATAGACCGTTTAAGGTCGATGCTGACTCTTGCGTCAACCATGAGTTGCCTGTTAGAGGGCATGACACTGGTGAGATGATTGTGTGTCAAATCCCCACACTCACCTCGCATGATGACACATTACATGGCCAAAAGTATATGGACACCTGCTCGTCGAACATCTCATTCCAAAACCATAGCCATTATTATGGAGTTGCTGATATAACAGCCTCCACTCTTCTGGGAAGGCTTTCCACGAGATGTTGGAACATTGCTGTGGGGATTTACTTCTATTCAGCCACAAGAGCATTAGTAAAGTCGGACACTGATGTTGGGCGATTAGGCCTGGCTCGCAGTTGGCGTTCCAATTCATTCCAAAGTTGTTTGATGGGGTTGATGTCAGTGCTCTGTGTTGGCCAGTCAAGTTCTTCCACACCAATCTAGATAAACCATTTCTTTATGGACCTCGCTTTGTGCATGGGGACATTGTCACGCAGAAACAGGAAAAAGCCTTCCCAAAACTGTTGCCACAAAGTTGAAAGCACAGAATCACCTAGAATGTCATTATGCTGTAGTGTTAAGATTTCCCTTCACTGGACTAAGGGGCCTAGCCCGAACCATGAAAAACAGCCCCAGACTATTATTCTTCCTCTACCAAATTTTACAGTTGGACCTATGCATTGGGGCAGGTAGCGTTTTCCTGGCATCTGCCAAACCCAGATTTGTCCGTTGGACTTCCAGATGGTGAAGCGAGATTCATCACTCCAGAGACTGCGTTTCCACTTCTCCAGAGTCCAATGGAGGCAAACTTTACACCACTCTAGCTGACGCTTGGCTTTGCGCATGCCGATTTTAGGCCTGTGTGCGGCTGCTCGACTGCTCGGCCATGGAAACCCATTTCATGAAGCTCCTGGCGAACAATTATTGTGCTGACTTTGCTTCCAGCGGCAGTTTGGAACTCAGTAGTGAATGTTGCAACGGAGGACAGATGATATTTACACGTTACGTTCTTCAGCACCCGGCTGTCCCATTCTGTGAGCTTGTGTGGCCTACCACTTCGCAGCTAAGCCATTGTTGCTCCTAGACGTTTCCACTGCACAATAACAGCACTTACAGTTGTTAATGTATATGTGGCATAGTTGGCTGGCTCACCCCTCCTCCAATCTCCATCCATCCCAATGGTGTTACAATGAAATCCCCACTAAAGAGTTACCAATGGGTAGTATATTTTTATAGTATTTTTTTAGTATTTAAGCTACAATATAGTGCTATAACGCTAGGCTAAACCTTATACACTAAGTTAATACAAAGGTTAATCATAAAGCTCAAATAGTGGTAGATAATTATATTTCCTAGTCCTATGCTATGTTGGCTATTATGCTGAATGTGTCCATTTTAATTTAAATATCAATTTCTACAGGGAAAAAGAACGACTGTACAGCCAACTTGGTTACTGGATATATTGTAAAGTGGAATTCTGAATGGGATTAATACGGACTCACAAACACCCTCTGGATAGATAGTTTCTTCCCATGGGATGCTCTTTATCTGGTGATAAGTCAGTCAGTCAATCAGTTGTCTATGCAGCTAATGACAGAGAGAGAGTGTATATTGGCTTCCCCTGTAGGAGGAGCACTTGTTCAATGCCAAACGTGTGTGCACGCACGCACACACACACACACTCTTGTGCAGCTAATCTTGTGGGGACATACAATTCAATCCCATTCAAAGTCCTATTTTCCTTAACCCCTAACCCTAACCCTTACCCTAAACCTTACCATAACCTTAACCCAAAAACCTAACCTAACTCTAAACCTAACCCTAGCTCCTAACCTTAAAACTAACCCTAGCTCCTAACCCTAATTCTAACCCTAACACTAATTCTAACCTTAACCCTAAACATTTAACCCCCCTCGAAATAGCAATTGACCTTGTGGGGACCAACAAAACGTCCACAGTTGGTCACAGGAGTCCCCTTGTGGGGACCTGGAGTATAGTTATACATATCCACACCACACCCACACCCACACACACCCACACACACACACACAGTCTTGGTGAAACATCCTTTTCTTTAGATCTCTCATTAGACTTCCTCCATCCCAGTGTTTTCTTTAAATTAATTATGCTGTAATTATGTTAATCATGTAAGGGCCCTCTTGTTGGGTTTTTAATAATTCTAAGTGTGGTGCTCTTAGCCAAATTGACTGGGAGGTGTGTCCACGGCGAGATGACGGTCGATGACTGAGTCGAGATCAAATGGTTAATCTGGCTTCCTCTAACTGTCTAATTACATGTTATACTGTAGATGCAGTAGGTCGGCTGGATTCTACAGTACTGGACTGTATGCTATTATTCCTGTATCTCCAAGCATAATCTCATGAGAGCTACATAATATACAGTGCATTCGGAAAGTGTTCAGACCCCTTGACTTGTTCCACATTTTGTTATGTTACAGCCTTATTCTAAAATTTATTAAATAATTTATTTTCCCCCATCCATCTACACACAATACCCCATAATGACGAAGTAAAACCAGGCTTTTAGAATTCTGGCAAATTTATTACCAATAAAAAACAGAAATACCTCCTTTACATAAGTATTCAGACCCTGAGCTCACATCCTTCTTGAGATGTTTCTACAACTTCATTGGATTCCACCAGTGGTAAATTCAATTGATTGGACATTATTTGGAAAGGCCCACACCTGTCTATATAAGGTCCCATAGTTGACAGTGCATGTCAGAGTAAAAACCAAGCCATGAGGTCAAAGGAATTGTCAGTAGAGCTCCGAGACAGGATTGTGTCGAGGCACAGATTTGGGGAAGTGTACCAAGAAATGTCTGCAGCATTGACGGTCCCCAAGAACACAGTGGCCTCCATCATTCTTAAATGGAAGAAGTTTGGAACCACCAAGACTCTTCCTAGAGCTGGCCCGCCCGGCAAAACTGAGCAATTGGTGGACAAGTGCCTTGGTCAGGGAGGTGACCAAGAACCCGATGGTCACTCTGACTGAGTTCTAGAGTTCCTCTGTGGAGATGGGAGAATGATAAAATAATGTATATGTTGAAAGATAATGATACAATAATTCCACTCTGAAACGTTCTAATTGTATGAAATTGATTATAATCATAAAATTATTAGCTGATGATGTGTGTAGTTTTAGTCAGAATTAGATTAAACAATGTATCTGTATAGTGGAAAAACACAGACTGTCTGAGCAAGGCGTAGTTTAGGATTTGAATTTGTATGTGTGTGCCGAAGAAAAAAAACGAGAACAGTTCAACTCTGTTAGGACCGACCTGGCTAGGCCTCTGAGGAACTTATGATAGCATAGGGAGTACTTCTCAAGGTTTCCCTAATCTCGGGGGAATGGAACTGTCGGCTGGGTAGTGATACACAGTGGTGAGAACTATGGAGAAGGATAAAACTCACCTACTGTTTGTGTGGAAGTATGTGCTTAGCATACCTACTGTTTGTGTGGAAGTATGTGCTTAGAATACCTACTGTTTGTGTGGAAGTATGTGCTTAGAATACCTACTGTTTGTGTGGAAGTATGTGCATAGAATACCTACTGTTTGTGTGGAAGTATGTGCTTAGAATACCTACTGTTTGTGTGGAAGTATGTGCTTAGAATACCTACTGTTTGTGTGGAAGTATGTGCTTAGAATACCTACTGTTGTGTGGAAGTATGTGCTTAGAATACCTACTGTTTGTGTGGAAGTATGTGCTTAGAATACCTACTGTTTGTGTGGAAGTATGTGCATAGAATACCTACTGTTTGTGTGTAAGTATGTGCTTAGAATACCTACTGTTTGTGTGGAAGTATGTGCTTAGAATACCTACTGTTTGTGTGGAAGTATGTGCTTAGAATACCTACTGTTTGTGTGGAAGTATGTGCTTAGAATACCTACTGTTTGTGTGGAAGTATGTGCTTAGAAAACCTACTGTTTGTGTGGACGTATGTGCGCAGCTGTAAAATGGATGTCTTTGTATAATGGACTTTAGAACGTTCTCTGAATAAACTGTACTAATCTTTTGCATAAGCTGAGTCTTTGCCTAATTATTAATACACCCATGGTCTTACAAACCTCGGGGATTGGTCAAAGCTATTGATTGATAGTTATTATCATTGGGATTGAAAATTCTCATGACAGAGAACCTTCCAGTAGGACAACCATCTCTGCTGCACTCCATCTTTACAGTAGAGTGGCCAGATGAAAGCCACTCCTCGGTAAAAAAGGCACATCACAGCCCACTTAGAATTTGCCAAAAGGCACCTAAAGACTCTCAGACAATGATAAACAAGATTTTCTGGTCTGTGAAACCAAGATGGCCTGAATGCCAAGCGTCACATCTGGAGGAAACCTAGCACCATCCCTACGGTGAAGAATGGTGGTAGCAGCATCATGCTGTGGGGATGTTTTTCAGCAGCAGGGACTGGGAGACTAGTCAGGATCACGGGAAAGATGAATGGAGCAAAGTACAGAGAGATCCTTGATGAAAACCTGCTCCAGAGCGCTCAGGACCTCAGACTAGGGAAAAGTTTCACCTTCCAACAGGACAACAACCCTAAACACATAGCAAGACAACACAGGAGTGGCTTCGGGACAAGTCTCTGAATGCCCTTGAGTGGCCCAGCCAGAGCCCGAACTTGAACCCGATCAAACATCTCTGGAGAGACCTGAAAATAGCTGTGCAGCTGAGAAGAATGGAAGAAACTCCCCAACTACAGGTGTGCCAAGTTTGTAGCGTCATACCCTGTCATTTCTGCCAAAGGTGCATCAATAAAGTACTGAGTAAAGAGTCTGATTACTTATGTAAAGGTAATATTTCATTTGTATTTTTAATAGAATTGCTAAAAATAAATAAAAAAATCTGTTTTTGCTTTGTCATTATGGGGTATTGTGTGTAGAAAAAATATTGAATCCATTTTAGAATAAGGCTGTAACGTAACAAAATGTGGAAAAAGTCAAGGGGTCTGAATACTTTCTGAATGCACAGTACTGGGCCTTGTACGGGTGCTTCATGATTTACACACACACAAAAATACAAAAAAAGGCATATATATATAGTACACACACTGTACTTGTGCACACACACACACACATGCAGATATTATAGATTTTTTTTAACCAATTTGCATTTGACCTTTCACTTGAGGGCTTTTACCATGCTGTGGCTAATATTTTTCTCTGACATAACATCAGTCAAACCATTAGCAGTCTACCACGTTATGGTGTCATTTCTAAAAACATAAAAGGCAGCAAATCAATTAGAAACCGGGGGGAATTCATGTTTTGGCGTCAACTCTGCTATTACAGCAGTGACATATTTTGTCACATGTAGCCAGGTCAATGACAGGTCAATGTCACCACATCCCTGGTGGTGAACATCACCTCATGGCATAAGGGACCAGAATAAACTGTGCCAATAACAACAAATCCCTTCCCTGAGAAAATCTGACGCTCAACGTTGGGACTGGTGCGTCCGTATTCACATGGATTCATTTACATGCTTTTGGATTATCCTGCAGTGTTGGTGTGGTTGTGGTGGGGTGTGTGTGTGTTTGTGTAATTTTGTATGACACACACACACACACACACACACACACCCAACTTCCCACCCATCATGTCAAGGTACTGCACTCATAACAACAACAAAAAAACGTGTTTTTGCCTTTCCGAGCCAAGGCCTTTGTAAAGGATTAAACCCAGCCTTTCCAATAAATCACCTTTAACAGTCAACAGCCACAGCTTCATTAGGAAATGTATCGCCGACATTGTCCCCACATTGAAGGTTCACTGCTTTCCCAATCAAAAGCCCTGGATTAACACTGAGGTTGGGACAGAGCTACTGCTCACAGAAAACCCTGAGGCTACGGCTGAGGACGGAAACAAGTCAAATAAGTCCCACTACTACTTCCGCAGAGTCGTCAAACTAGCAAAAGGACAATACAGGAATAAGGTGGAATCATATTACAAAGGCTCTGACACCCACTGCTTGTGGCAGGGGCTACAGTCCATTACGGATTATAGAGGAAGACCCTGCTGTGATCTGCCCAACGATGCCTCTCTACCAGACGAACTCAATGCATTTTATGCACGCTTCGACAATAACAACACCATGCCGTGCGAGAGGGCTCCCACCGACCCAGAGGACTGGGTGATCTCACTCTCAAATGCCGACGTGAGAAAAGTCTTTAATCAGGTCAACACTCACAAGGCCACGGGGCTGAACGGTATTCCAGGGTGTGTTCTCAGAGCATACGCAGATCAGCTAACAGGCGTATTCACAACCATTTTTAACCTCTCCTTGTCCCAGTTTGTAATCCCCACATGTTTTAAGCTGACCACCATCACTCCTGTTCCCAAAAACTCTAAGGCTTCATGCCACAATGACTAAAACCCTGTAGCACTCACATCTGTAATCATTAAGTAATTTGAAAGCCTAGTTATGGCACACATCAACCCAGACACCCTAGACCCACTCCAATTTGCACACAGCTCCAACAGACGCAATCTCAATTTCAGTCCACACTGCCCTCCCCCACCTAGATAACAGGAATACCTATGTGACAATGCTGTTCATTGACTACAGTTCAGCGTTCAACACCATAGTCCCCTTCAAGCTCGTCACAAAGCATAGGACCTTGGGACTGAACACCTCCCACTGCAACTGGATCCTGGACTTGCTGACGGGCTGGCCCCAGGTGGTGAGGATAGGTAACATCACCTCTGCCACGCTGACTCTCAACACGGTGGCCACACAGGACTGCGCGCTTTGCTTACTCCCCTCCTGTACTCCCTGTTTACCCACAACCGTGTGGCCCCGCACGACGCCAACACGATTATCAAGTTTGCTGATGAGAAAGCATACAGGGAGGAGGTCAGTGACCTGGCAGTGTTTTTGTACTTATTAAGGATCCCCATTAGTTCCTGCCAAGGCAGCAGATACTCTTCCTGAGGTCCAGCAACATTAAGGCAGTTACACATAATTTAACATTTTACATGACATTACATTTCATAACACCTTTCACAACACGTTAAGTGTGTTCCCCCAGACCACTACTCTACTAACTCATGTCTACAATACAAAATCCATGTGTACGTGTGTGTAGACTGTGTGTCTTATCATGTGTATGTGTGTCTGTGTGTCTGTCTCATCACAGTCCCCACTGTTCCATAAGGTATATTTTTATCCGTTTTTTGTATCTGATTCTACTGCTTAAATCAGTCACCTGATGTGGTATAGAGTTCCATGTAGTCATGACTCTATGTAGTACTGTACGCCTCCCACAGTCCCATGTACGCCTCCCACAGTCCCATGTACGCCTCCCACAGTCCCATGTACGCCTCCCACAGTCCCATGTACACTTCCCATAGTCCCATGTACGCCTCCCACAGTCCCATGTACGCCTCCCACAGTCCCATGTACGCCTCCCACAGTCCCATGTACACCTCCCACAGTCCCATGTACACCTCCCACAGTCCCATGTACACCTCCCATAGTCCCATGTACGCCTCCCACAGTCCCATGTACACCTCCCATAGTCCCATGTACACCTCCCATAGTCCCATGTACACCTCCCACAGTCCCATGTACGCCTCCCACAGTCCCATGTACGCCTCCCACAGTCCCATGTACGCCTCCCACAGTCCCATGTACGCCTCACACAGTCCCATGTACGCCTCCCATAGTCCCATGTACGCCTCACACAGTCCCATGTACGCCTCCCATAGTCCCATGTACACCTCCCATAGTCCCATGTACGCCTCCCATAGTCCCATGTACGCCTCCCATAGTCCCATGTACGCCTCACATAGTCCCATGTACGCCTCACATAGTCCCATGTACGCCTCACATAGTCCCATGTACGCCTCCCATAGTCCCATAATCTTGTGGGGTATGCATGTGTGTCCAAGCTGTGTGCTAGTAGTTTAAACAGACACCTCGATGCATTCAGTATTTCAACACTTCTTACAAAAACAAGTAGTGATAAAGTCAATCTCTCCTCCACTTTGAACCATGAGATATTTACATGCATATTAGTGTGGTCCCGGGATACAACTTCTCCCTCAACGTCAGTAAGACCCAGGAGCTGATCGTGGACTACAGGAAACTGGTAGGGTGGGCACACTCCCATCCACACTGAGAGGGCTGGAGTGGAAAGGGTTGGGAGGTTCAAGTTCCTCGGTGTCCACATCACTAAGGACTTAAAATGGTCCACACACGCGCACAGTCGTGAAGAAGACGCAACAGTGCCTCTTCACCCTCAGGAGGTTGAAAAGGTTTGACATGGTCCCTCAAATCCTGAAAAAGTTATACAGCTGCACCATTGAGAGCATGTTGACTGGCTGCATCACTGCTCGGTATGGCAACAGCACTGCCCTTATTCGCATGGCGCTACAGAGGGTGGTGCGGACAGCCCAGTACATCACTGGGGCCGAGTTCCCTGCCATCCAGGACCACTATATCAGGCGGTGTAAAAGGAAGGTCTCGGAAAATTGTGTGTGACTCCAGTGACTCCAGCCACCCAAGCCATAGACTGTTGTCTTTGATTCTCACCGCAAGTGATTGACCCTTGTATTTTTTGCTCTGTCTCTATGCATTCTCACAGAACTCTACACACTCACACACACTGACACTCCAACACGCAAATGCACACACACACTTCATTTTCTCACACACACAAAACGTGCACACATGTTTATACTGACTTTTTATTTCTTATTTTTTATTTCTTGTGTGTTTTTGTTGTACCTTATATTATTTTTAGTGCTACATTGATATTGATTACTGCATTGCTGGGTTTAAGGCTTGCAAGAAAGGCATTTCACTCTACTCCTGCACTTCAAATTAAAACTGAAAGTTTTCAATATGAACGGAGTCCCTCCCCTTTCTCCAGCCTGCAACCTTGGACCCCTGACACTGTTCGAGACCAGAGGCAATATCGCCAAATGAAGACCTCAACCCACAAACACTCTAAAATTGCAGCACACACACACCCACACAGCCTCACAGATCACCGGGGGAAGGCACGAAAACTGCGATGCATTCATCAATCAAGGATTACAAAATGTTGGGAGTCCCAGCCCACCTGAGCCCAACTCGTTTAGTCGGATTGTACCAATTAGTTTCGATTGGGTCCGGTATTTGCTCTCGACACAATGGTATTCCCCAGAAATAATGTTTTGAACATAAATGCACTGTAATTGCAAATGTTTTTCTCTGCACCATTGTCAAATGTATAGAATTGCACGGAATTAGCTTAAAGCAGCAAAAACATTATCTCTGAGAGTGGCCTTCACAATGCAGAAGTCATAGTAAAACTGCTTGTATGCTATTCTTATGACATTCTTAACAGAAAACTCCACCCAAAAACAATATTACTCCATTGTTGACATAGTCCCAAAATGTTAAGCTTGTCAGCAATCAAGTTTTCAAGATATGTAACTTTCGAAGTACAGAAATCATCCCAGTATGATGCATCAACAATGGAAAATACCAAAAGATAGTTATTGGGTGGAATTTTCCTTTAAGTAGGAGATGTGTTCTGATATTATCAAATCAAATGTTCTTTTATTTGTCACATACACATGGTTAGCAGATGTTAATGCGAGTGTAGCGAAATGCTTGTGCTTCTAGTTCCGACAATGCAGTAATAACCAACAAGTAATCTAACTAACAATTCCTAAACTACTGTCTTATACACAGTGTAAGGGGATAAAGAATATGTACATAAGGATATATGAATGAGTGATGGTACAGAGCTGCATAGGCAAGATACAGTAGATGGTATCGAGTACAGTATATACATATGAGATGAGTATGTAAACAAAGTGGCATAGTTAAAGTGGCTAGTGATACATGTATTACATAAGGATGCAGTCGATGATATAGAGTACAGTATATACGTATGCATATGAGATGAATAATGTAGGGTAAGTAACATTATTTAAGGTAGCATTGTTTAAAGTGGCTAGTGATATATTTACATCATTTCCCATCAATTCCCATTATTAAAGTGGCTGGCGTTGAGTCAGTGTCAGTGTGTTGGCAGCAGCCACTCAATGTTAGTGGTGGCTGTTTAACAGTCTGATGGCCTTGAGATAGAAGCTGTTTTTCAGTCTCTCGGTCCCAGCTTTGATGCACCTGTACTGACCTCGCCTTCTGGATGATAGCGGGGTGAACAGGCAGTGGCTCGGGTGGTTGATGTCCTTGATGATCTTTATGGCCTTCCTGTAACATCGGGTGGTGTAGGTGTCCTGGAGGGCAGGTAGTTTGCCCCCGGTGATGCGTTGTGCAGACCTCACTACCCTCTGGAGAGCCTTACGGTGGAGGGCGGAGCAGTTGCCGTACCAGGCGGTGATACAGCCCGCCAGGATGCTCTCGATTGTGCATCTGTAGAAGTTTGTGAGTGCTTTTGGTGACAAGCCGAATTTCTTCAGCCTCCTGAGGTTGAAGAGGCGCTGCTGCGCCTTCTTCACGATGCTGTCTGTGTGAGTGGACCAATTCAGTTTGTCTGTGATGTGTATGCCGAGGAACTTAAAACTTGCTACCCTCTCCACTACTGTTCCATCGATGTGGATAAGGGGGGTGTTCCCTCTGCTGTTTCCTGAAGTCCACAATCATCTCCTTAGTTTTGTTGACGTTGAGTGTGAGGTTATTTTCCTGACACTACACTCCAAGGGCCCTCACCTCCTCCCTGTAGGCCGTCTCGTCGTTGTTGGTAATCAAGCCTACCACTGTTGTGTCGTCCGCAAACTTGATGATTGAGTTGGAGGCGTGCGTGGCCACGCAGTCGTGGGTGAACAGGGAGGGAGTACAGGAGAGGGCTCAGAACGCACCCTTGTGGGGCCCCAGTGTTGAGGATCAGTGGGGAGGAGATGTTGTTGCCTACCCTCACCACCTGGGGGCGGCCCGTCAGGAAGTCCAGTACCCAGTTGCACAGGGCGGGGTCGAGACCCAGGGTCTCGAGCTTGGAGGGTACTATGGTGTTGAATGCCGAGCTGTAGTCGATGAACAGCATTCTCACATAGGTATTCCTCTTGTCCAGATGGGTTAGGGCAGTGTGCAGTGTGGTTGAGATTGCATCGTCTGTGGACCTATTTGGGCGGTAAGCAAATTGGAGTGGGTCTAGGGTGTCAGGTAGGGTGGAGGTGATATGGTCCTTGAATAGTCTCTCAAAGCACTTCATGATGACGGAAGTGAGTGCTACGGGGCGGTAGTCGTTTAGCTCAGTTACCTTAGCTTTCTTGGGAACAGGAACAATGGTGGCCCTCTTGAAGCATGTGGGAACAGCAGACTGGTATAGGGATTGATTGAATATGTCCGTAAACACACCGGCCAGCTGGTCTGCGCATGCTCTGAGGCCGCGGCTGGGGATGCCGTCTGGGCCTGCAGCCTTGCGAGGGTTAACACGTTTAAATGTCTTACTCACCTCGGCTGCAGTGAAGGAGAGACCGCATGTTTTCGTTGCAGGCCGTGTCAGTGGCACTGTATTGTCCTCAAAGCGGGCAAAAAAGTGATTTAGTCTGCCTGGGAGCAAGACATCCTGGTCCGTGACTGGGCTGGATTTCTTCCTGTAGTCCGTGATTGACTGTAGACCCTGCCACATGCCTCTTGTGTCTGAGCCGTTGAATTGAGATTCTACTTTGTCTCTGTACTGACGCTAGCTTGTTTGATAGCCTTGCGGAGGGAATAGCTGCACTGTTTGTATTCGGTCATGTTACCAGACACCTTGCCCTGATTAAAAGCAGTGGTTCGCGCTTTCAGTTTCACGCGAATGCTGCCATCAATCCACGGTTTCTGGTTAGGGAATGTTTTAATCGTTGCTATGGGAACGACATCTTCAACGCACGTTCTAATGAACTCGCACACCGAATCAGCGTATTCGTCAATGTTGTTATCTGACGCAATACGAAACATATCCCAGTCCACGTGATGGAAGCAGTCTTGGAGTGTGGAGTCAGCTTGGTCGGACCAGCATTGGACAGACCTCAGCGTGGGAGCCTCTAGTTTTAGTTTCTGTCTGTAGGCAGGGATCAACAAAATGGAGTCGTAGTCAGCTTTTCCGAAAGGGGGGCGGAGCAGGGCCTTATATGCGTCGCGGAAGTTAGAGTAACAATGATCCAAGGTTTTTCCACCCCTGGTTGCGCAATCGATATGCTGATAAAATTTAGGGAGTCTTGTTTTCAGATTAGCCTTGTTAAAATTCCCAGCTACAATGAATGCAGCCTCCGGATAAATGGTTTCCAGTTTGCAAAGAGTTAAATAAAGTTCGTTCAGAGCCATCGATGTGTCTGCTTGGGGGGGGATATATACGGCTGTGATTATAATCGAAGAGAATTCTCTTGGTAGATAATGCGGTCTACATTTGATTGTGAGGAATTCTAAATCAGGTGAACAGAAGGATTTGAGTTCCTGTATGTTTCTTTCATCACACCATGTCTCGTTAGCCATAAGGCATACGCCTTATGGCTACCATGTCCCTGATGAATTTGCTATCACAAAATGGGTCCCTGATGCCAGGGGTGGACTAGGACCAGTAATCGTCCCTGGCATTTCTAACACACCAGCCCATTTTTTCCTTGAGGCCCCCAATATTAGCCAAATAATGACAATTTTGCAAAAAACGAAATAGTTTTTGGCCTAAAAATGGACCAGCCCATCTGTCATTTGTCAGAAATGCCAGATGGCCAGTCCACCCCTGACCGACGCAAAAAAATTGAATTAGCTAACCTGCTCCAGATTACAGGTATATGTATACATAGACCCATGTATATATAGACCCTGAAACATTCTGTATAACAACAAACTGGGGCTCAAACCAAACCACTTACTTGCTGTATTGGGGCAAAGAAACAGAACGAACCAAGCAAGGACCATGCATCAGAAGAGGGTAGCTCAGGACTAGACAAGAATACAGAGAAAATAGATATGTTGGGGTAGCCTTCGGGGCCTTGGAGGTGCTGAGGCCTGAATGACAAGGCAGCAGTGTAGCCCCATAGCTCCCTAAAGGAGGCAGCAGTCAACACTATTAGAAATAAAGTGCTATCTAGAACCTAAGAGGGTTCTTTGGCTGTCCGAAAAGGAGAACCCTTTTTTGGTAGAACCCTTTCTGGTTCCAGGTAGAACTCTGTGGAAAGGGTTCCAAAGGGGTTTCCCAGGAACTAAAAGAGTTCTTCTTGGAACCAAAAATGATTTTTCAAAGGGTTCTCCTATGGGGAGACCTTACCTTTCTAAGAGTGTAGCCGATGCCTGCCTGCCTGCTACCCTCTCTGAAACCTAGGACCTCCATTCTTCCCTCTGAGACCCAAGGCCTGTCTGCTTCCCTGTCTACTTGTTTTAATTCTCTTACTCACATCGGCTACGGAGAGCGTGATAACACAGTCGTCCGGAACAGCTGGTGCTTTCATGCATGTTTCAGTGTTACTTGCCTTGAAGCGAGCATAGAAGTAATTTAGCTCATCTGATAGGTTTGTGTCACTGGGCAGCTCGTGGCTGTGCTTCCCTTTGTAGTCTGTAATAGTTTGCAAGCCCTGCCACATCCGACGAGCGTCAGCGCCGGTGTAGTACGATTCAATCTTAGTCCTGTATTGATGCTTTGCTTGTTTGATGGTTTGGAGGGCATAGTGGGATTTCTTATAGGCTTCTGGGTTAGAGTCTCGCTCCTTGAAAGCGGCAGCTCTACCCTTAAGCTCAGTGTGGATGTTGCTGTAATCCATGGCTTCTGGTTGGGGTATGTACATACGGTCATTGTGAGGACGATGACGTCGTCAATGCATTTATTGATGAACCCAGTGACAGATGTGGTGTACTCCTCAATACCATCAGAAGAATCCCGGAACATATTCCAGTCTGTGCTAGCAAAACATCCCGTAGCTTAGCATCTTGCTTCATCTGACCACTTTCTTATTGACCGAGTCACTGGTGCTTCCTGCTTTAGTGTTTGCTTGTAAGCAGGAACCAGGAGGAAAGAATTATCGTTAGATTTGCCAAATGGAGGGGGAAGGAGAGCTTTGTACGCGTCTCTGTGTGTAGATTAAAGGTGGTCTAGAGTTTTTACCCTCTGGTTGCATATTTAACATGCTGATAGAAATTAGGTAAACCTGATTTGAGTTTCCCTGCATTAAACTCCCCAACCACTAGGAGCGCAGTGTCCGGATGAGCATTTTCCTGTTTGCTTATGGCCGCATACAGCTCATTGAGTGCGGTCTTAGTGCCAGCATCGGTCTGCGGTGGTATATAGACAGCTACGAAAAATATAGATGTAAACTTTCTTTGTAAATAATGTGGTCTACAGCTTATCATGAGATACTCTACCTTAGGTGAGCAAAACCTTGAGACTTCCTTAGATTTCGTACACCAGCTGTTGTTTACAAATATACATAGGCCGCCACCCCTTGTCTTACCAGAGGCCGCTGTTCTATCCTGTCGAAATATCTTAAAACCCGCCAGCTGTATGTTAATCATGTCGTCGGTGAAACACAATATATTACACTTTTTAATTCCCGTTGGTAGGATATATGTGTTCGTAGTTTGTCTATTTTATTATTGATTGATTGTAATTTGGATGATAGGACCCATGGTAAAGGTACATGACCCTCTCGGCAACGGATCATTACAAGGCACCCGGCCCGTCGTCCATGATACCTCCATCTTTTCCTCCTGCGAATGACGGGGATGAGGGCCTACATTATGTACAAAATAAGTCTCTCTCTCTCTCTCTCCCTATCTCAAAGACTGAAACAACTCAATTTAGAATAAACATAGTCATAACAGAAAAACTTTTTATAACAGAAAACATGAACATTGTCATATCATTATCATTCTGCCACATAACAGTGAATAATGTGTGTCACAGCACTAACCATATCCCATCTTTTTTGGGGACACATCCCTCTGGATATTGTGGTCACGTTCTTGCTATATCATTCATGCAATGCTTATTGCATTACACACACTTGTGGCTACAGTCCACACCGACTCTGGAGCAGTGTGACTCAGGGTGCCTAGGGCATCTGTGTCTGCTCCGAGACACAGGGCACAGAAGGCCTTGACGGTTACACACACAGGCATGTGTGCTGTGCGTGTTTGTGTGTGTGTGGGGTGTGTGTGTACAGCATGTGCAGTGTGTGTGTGTGTGGTGTGTGTGTGTGTGGGGGGGAGCAGGAAAGGTTGCCGCAATCCCGCGTGAACCTCGCCAATATGTTACAAGCCACTGCTTACCTCACAGAGGACTCTGGGTTGAACCTGTTTAGTCACAGGACTGACATTTCAGCTATTTAGACACAGGACTGACATTTCACCTGTTTAGTCACAAGACTGATATTTCACTTGTTTAGTCACAGGACTGACATTTCACCTGTTTAGTCACAAGACTGACATTTCACCTGTTTAGTCACAAGACTGATATGTCACTTGTTTAGTCACAGGACTGACATGTCACTTGTTTAGTCACAGGACTGACATTTAACCTGTTTAGGCACAGGACTGACATTTCCCCTCTTTAGTCACACGACTGACATTTCACTTGTTTAGACACAGGACTGATAATTCACCTGTTTAGACACAGGACTGACATTTCACCTGTTTAGACACAGGACTGACATTTCACCTGTTTAGTCACAGGACTGACATTTCACCTGTTTAGACACAGGACTGACATTTCACCTGTTTAGACACAGGACTGACATTTCACCTGTTTAGACACAGGACTGACATTTCACCTGTTTAGACACAGGACTGATATTTCACCTGTTTAGACACAGGACTGATATTTCACCTGTTTAGACACATGACTGATATTTTAGCTGTTTAGACACAGGACTGATATTTCAGCTGTTTAGACACAGGACTGATATTTCACCTGTTTAGACACAGGACTGACATTTCACCTGTTTAGACACAGGACTGATATTTCACCTGTTTAGACACAGGACTGACATTTCACCTGTTTAGACACAGGACTGACATTTCACCTGTTTAGACACAGGACTGATATTTCACCTGTTTAGACACAGGACTGATATTTCACCTGTTTAGACACAGGACTGACATTTCACCTGTTTAGACACAGGACTGACATTTCACCTGTTTAGACACAGGACTGACATTTCACCTGTTTAGTCACACGACTGACATTTCACTTGTTTAGACACAGGACTGACATTTCACCTGTTTAGACACAGGACAGACATTTCACCTGTTTAGACACAGGACTGACATTTCACCTGTTTAGACACAGGACTGACATTTCACCTGTTTAGACACAGGACTGACATTTCACCTGTCGCTTTAGGGGACGGCCCTGGCTACACGTGACAAAATGGGAGCCTTTGAGTCAGTCTCATGTCATGTGGTGACATGTGGTGCCGCCTACTTTCTGTGCGTGTTTTATGTTCTGGTTTTAAACTTGTCTGCCTCGATTGTTTTGCATAATCCTGCTAGGGCTTGGATAAAGGATAACACAATCGAATGTGTCTATTGTATAGTGTAGGTAGTGGCAATATTAGAATGGAGAGAGGGGTTATACTTCTCCAATAGCATTTTCACATTACAACTACCAACCCGACCCATGCTATGCTGGCTCTGATATTTTCTTAACGTACTCGTTACCAGGTCAGCCCAGCACAGCTCAGTTTGGCTCAGTAGTGTTATGATTGTATATTTGTGTCAGTGTCTTTGTTTGGAGAAGAGAGGAGAGTAAATTGTGGAGGAGAGTCTAGTGCCCAAGTCTGCCACAAAACACACAGTCAATAAAGGTGCCCAGTGAACCATAAAGACAACTCTTCCAGTCCACTTGAGGCTTTTTATAATGAAATGATGCACTTAGAAAACATTAAGCGCCCATGATAGTTAACAATGCCATTTAGCTTGATTCATACGCCTCTGATTGGTAGAAATGTGTAGTGTGAATAACATGGCTCCTAAAGACAGAGAGGGACATTAATAGACCTCAGAATTATAAGCCAGACATCTTCGCCTTAAAGCTTTATTTTAAGCTTTCATTAAACAGTGCTGTTCTGTTTTTCAAAATTCAAAATTTTTGAGTTCTCCTCACATCCTACCCCACCATCGCCTCCTCACGTCCTCCCCCACCATCGCCTCCTCACGTCCTCCCCCACCATCGCCTCCTCCCCCACCATCGCCTCCTCACGTCCTCCCCCACCATCGCCTCCTCACGTCCTCCCCCACCATCGCTCCTCACGTCCTCCCCACCATCGCCTCCTCACGTCCCTCCCCCACCATCTCATCCTCACGTCCTCCCCCCACCATCTCCTCCTCACATCCTCCCCCACCATAGCCTCCTCACGTCCTCCCCCACCATCTCCTCCTCACATCCTCCCCCACCATAGCCTCCTCACATCCTCCCCCACCATAGCCTCCTCACATCCTCCCCACCATAGCCTCCTCACATCCTCCCCCACCATAGCCTCCTCACGTCCTCCCCCACCATCGCCTCCTCACGCCCTCCCCACCACCATAGCCTCCTCACATCCTCCCCCACCATAGCCTCCTCACGTCCTCCCCACCATCGCCTCCTCACGTCCTCCCCCACCATCTCCTCCTCACGTCCTCCCCCACCATCTCCTCCTCACATCCTCCCCCACCATAGCCTCCTCACGTCCTCCCCCACCATCTCCTCCTCACATCCTCCCCCACCATAGCCTCCTCACATCCTCCCCCACCATAGCCTCCTCACGTCCTCCCCCCACCATCTCCTCCTCACGTCCTCCCCTACCATCTCCTCCTTACGTCCTACCCCACCATCTCATCCTCACGTCCTCCCCACCATCTCCTCCTTACGTCCCTCCCCACCATCTCCTCCTCACTTATTCCCCCTCCATCGCCTCCTTACGTCCTCCCCCACCATCTCCTCCTCACGCATTCCCCTCCATCACCTCCTCACGTCCTCCCCCACCGATACACACATGTGCATACTAAGAAAAGTGGGTATAGGGGAAAGTGCTTGATCCATGTTTATTAGTGTCCAGTCTGCAGCACCCAGTGGGTATTATAACACCGTATTAGTATTAAGACCCAGCATCTGGGTGACCAAACTAAACCAGGCATCCCAGTCACAGCCACCACATCCACCACCTGGGAATAGACCACCCAGTCCCAGCCATCACCACAGTCCCAGCCACCACATCCACCACCTGGGACTAGACCACCCAGTCCCAGCCATCACCACAGTCCCAGCCACCACATCCACCACCTGGGACTAGACCACCCAGTCCCAGCCATCACCACAGTCCCAGCCACCACAGCCACCACCTGGGTCTAGGCCACCCAGTCCCAGGCATCACCACAGTCCCAGCCACCTCCACTGCCACCACCTGGGTCCAGGCCACCAGGAGATTTACATCCTAACCCTGCTTAGACGCAGACGGGGACATTTAATTAGTGCTTTAATAATATCCACTTTCCCTTCGCCAGTCCTCCCCACTCCTTCTCTCCCTGTCCCACTCTCATTCTCAACACGGTCTGTTATCCTTCACCAAGTACATCAATGTATAGTGAAGCAAGCGCTCAATGTAGAATATGCTCCTATAACCACAGGTCTAGCATCATATTACTCTACTCTCAACCTTTACCATTATGGGAATAACAAATATTAGTGGTCAGGCAACTCTGAAGTCAGTAGTGGGCCTGGGCGGCCATCTTGGATGAGGTCAGATTAGTATGAGCTCACTCAGCAGGTAGCTCTGGGGTCATAGTGTCATCTGTACTACATAGCTAAATAGCTACATACCTACCCTGGCTCTAGGTGGGGAGCAACATGAGTTGACTACTCACTATAAATAGACCATTGTCTCTACAGGCCCAGCACACGCACGCACGCACACGCACGCACACGCACACACACACACCCTTTGTCAACTTAGTAAAAGCCTTTGTGTTCTCTTGTGTATATGATATAATGCCTTACAACCAACAGAATTGGAGCAAATATTGTTTTCATGCCTCCCACTCTCTCGATGGCTAGTGACATCTTGACAGAGAGGAGAAACAGCAAAATGTCAAGGGCAAAATACCAAAAGGGTTGACTTTCATGCACTGTTGATTGGTATTTCATCAACTCATACTTCCAGTCCTCTACGTCCAGACACTGTCGAGCCAATAGCCATGAGTCATCCAAGTACGACCAACCAATACCTTTGACCACAGACATTTTAGGATATCTTGCCAAACGAAATCTCAATATTGTGTTTGATAACATTTGACGTTTGACATTTGACTTGACATTTGAATCTGCTTCCGAGTCCAAAAAATAGTCTGAAACACTGTCGTCTGTATCCAAGCAAAGACTGCTGTGGCAACTGAATATGAAACTGCAACCAAATGCACACGCACACACACCCAAGCGCACGCACGCACACCCGCGCACACACTAACCTTCACACCCTGCGTGGTTACATTGCCCATCCATGCAAAATGAGAGCATTTTGGTGTGGATAAATCACATGAACGGTGGAAGGCATAAGCCTCAGGACAGTGTGGCCCACATTCTCACTGATTAACACAACCCTTTCTACCCAAAAACCTCCTGAAAACATGGCTAGTTCTCCTATGACTCATACGGTTACAGTTAGAACCAGTCTTAGCCTGTGGGTAGCCTCCCTAAGGGATGATTTGAGACACATGATTCAGGATCACAGTTATTCAAATACCTTTCGCTAAATGAATTTCAAAGCTTCATTTGGTAGTATGCATTAAACCACTGTGTTATTTGATTATACTGTAGTGAGACTACACTCACTACACTAAATAGAAAGTTGTTTTTGAGATTTTAGTTTTAAGCCTTTCCCAAACCTTAACCCTTACTGGAACAATTTGGAGTTAATGCCTACATTTATCCCTGACCTTCAAAATGTGGAGTTAATACCTAAACGTACCCTTAAACCCTTTGACATTTGACGCCTGCAACAGTATCTCTACTCCAAATAACTGGTTCCATATCATCCCACAGATGCTCAATTAGATTGAGATCTGGTGACTGGGCAGGCCACTGCAGTAAACTAAATTCACTGTCATGTTTGTGGAACCTAGACAATCCTAGTCTTGTGCAAATCCAATTAGCAAATCATACACTGTTGCTATGAAAGGATGCACTTGATTGGCAAGGATGTTCAGATATCCTGTGGCATTCAAATGCTGCTCCACTTTTATCAAGGGGCCCAATGTGTGCCATGAAAACATACCCCACACCATCACACCACTAGCCTTTAATGTTGACATGCGGCATGATGGATGCATGTACTCGTGGTCCACACCCTAATCAAATCAAATCCAACTTTATTCGCCACATGCGCCGAATGCAAGAAGTGAGGACTCTACCGTGAAATGCTTACTTTCAAGCCCTTAACCGTGCAGTTCAAGAAGTGGAAAATATTTACCAAGTAGGCTAGAATAAAAAGTAATAATAAAAAGTAACACAATAAGAATAACGAGGCTATATATAGGGGGCACCGGTACCGAGTCAGTGTGCAGGGGTACAGGCTAGTTGAGGTAATCTGTACATGTAGGTGGGGGCGACGTGACTATGCATAGGTACAGCGAGTAGCAGCAACGTACTGGGGGGGGGGGGGGTGTGTTAAATGTACATTTTCCGGAGGCTATTTTTAAGAATTGTTCAGCAATCTAATGGCTTGGGGGTAGAAGCTGTTGAGGAGCCTTTTGGTCCTCGACTTGGCGCTCCAGTACGTGGTAGCAGAGAAAACAGTCAATAACCTGGGTGACTGGAGTCTCTGACAATTTTATTGGCTTTCCTCTGACACCGCCTATTATATAGGTCCTGGATGGCAGGAAGCTTGGCCCCAGTGATGTACTGGGCCGTTCGCACTACACTCTGTAGCGCCTTACAGTCAGATGCCGAGCAGTTGCCAAACCAGGTGGTGATGCAACCGGTCAGGATGCTCTCGATGGTGCAGCTGTAGAACCTTTTGAGGATCTGGGGGCCCATGCCAAATCTTTTCAGGTTTTGTCGTGCTCTCTTCATGACTGTCTTGGACCATGATAGTTTGTTGATGATGTGGACACCAAGGAACTTGAAACTCTCGACCTTCTCCACTACAGCCCCGTCGATGTTAATGGGGGCCTGTTCGGCCTGTCTTTTCCTGTAGTCCACGATCAGCTCCTTTGTCTTGCTCATATTGAGGGAGAGGTTGTTGTTCTTGCACCACACTGCCAGTTATCTGACCTCCTCCCTATAGGCCTTCTCATCATTGTCAGTGATCAGGCCTATTACTGTTGTGTCGTCAGCAAACTTAATGATGGTGTTGGAGTCGTGTTTGGCCACACAGTTGTGGGTGAACAGAGAATACAGGAGGGGACTAAGTACACACCCTTGAGGGGCCCCAGTGGTAAGGATCAGCGTGGCAGATGTATTGTTGCCTACTCTTACCACCTGTGGGCGGCCCGTCAGGAAGTCCAGGATCCAGTTGCAGAGGGAGGTGTTTAGTCCCAGAGTCCATAGCTTAGTGTTGAGCTTCGTGGGCACTATGGTGTTGAACGCTGAGCTGTAGTTAATGAATAGCATTCTCACATAGGTGTTCCTTTTGTCCAGGTGAGAAAGGGAGGTGTGGAGTGCGATTGCGATTGCATCATCTGTGGATCTGTTGGGGCAGTACGCAAATTGGGTCTAGGGTGTCTGGGAGGATGCTGTTGATATGAGCCATGACCAGACTTTCGAAGCACTTCATGGCTACCGACGTGAGTGCCATGGGGCGGTAATCATTTAGGAAGGTTACCCTTGGGCACAGGGACTATGGTCGTCTGCTTGAAACATGTAGGTATTACAGATTCAGGGAGAGGTTGAACATTTCAGTGAAGACACTTGACAGTTGGTCCACGCATGCTTTGAGTACACGTCCTGGTTATCCGTCTGGTCCAGCGGCTTTGTGAATGTTGTCCTGTTTAAAGGTTTTGTTCACATCGGCTACGGAGAGCATTATCACACAGTGGTGCCCTCGTGCATGCTTCAGTGTTGCTTGCCTCGAAGCGAGCATGAAAGGCATTTAGCTCGTCTGCTAGGCTCGCATCACTGGGCAGCACGTGTCTGGGTTTCCCTTTGTAGTCCATAATAGTTTTCAAGCCCTGCCACATCCAATGAGAGTCAGAGCCGGTGTAGTAGGATTCAATCTTAATCCTATATTGACGCTTTGCTTGTTTGATGGTTTGTCTGAGGGCATAGCGGGATTTCTTCTTTTAAGCGTCCGGATTAGTCTCCCCTCCTTGAAAATGGCAGCTCTAGCCTTTAGCTCAGTGCGGATGTTGCCTGTAATCCATGGCTTCTGGTTGGGATATGTACGTACAGTCACTGTGGGGACGACGTCGTCAAAAATGCACTTATTGATGAAGCCAATGACTGAGGTGTTGTATTCCTCAATGCCATTGGAGGAATCACGGAATATATTCCAGTCTGTGCTAGCAAAACAGTCCTGTAGTGTAGCATCCGCGTCATCTGACCACTTTATTTAGAGAGTCACTGGTACTTCCTGATTTATTTTTTGCTTGTAAGCAGGAATCAGGAGGATAGATTTCTGGTCAGATTTGTCAACTGGAGGGTGGGGGAGAGCTTTATATGCATCTCTGTGTGTGGAGTAAAGGTGGTCTAGGATTTATTTTTCCCTGGTTGCATATATGACATGCTGGTAAAAATGTGGTAAAACTGATTTAAGTTTGCCTGCATTAAAGTCCCCGGCCACTAGGAGCGCTGTTTCTGGGTGAGCATTTTCTTCTTTGATTATGGCCTTATAGAGTTGGTTGAGAGCGGTCATAGTGCCAGCTTCGCTTTGTGGTGGTAAATAGACGGCTACTGATAATACAGATGAGAACTCTCTTGGTAGATAGTGTGGTTGACAGCTTATCATAAGGTAGTCTACCTCAGGCGAGCAATACCTCGAGACTTCTTTAATATTAGACATTGCACACCAGCTGTTCTTGACAAAAAGACACACACCCCCACCCCTCTTCTTACCAGAGGTAGCGTCTCTGTTCTGCCGGTGCATGGAAAATCCCGCCAGCTCTATATTGTCTGTTTCTTTGTTCAGCCACGTCTCGGTGAATCATAAGATGTCACAGTTTTTAATGTCCCGTTGGTAGGATAATCTTAGTAGTAGGGCATAAATTTTAGGTTCTAACGATTGCACTTTAGCAAGGAGAATTGAAGGCATTGGGAGTTTACTCACTCACCTCCGGCTTCTCAGAAGGATCCCCGACCTGCGTCCCCTTTTCCGGTGTCTGTTCTTCACGCAAAAGGTGTGGATCTGGGCCTGTTCCAGTGAAAGCAGGATATCCTTCTCATTGACTCGTTAAAGGAAAACGTTTCTTCCAGTCTGTGGTGAGTAATGGCTTTTCTGATGTCCAGAAGTTATTTTCGGTAATAAGAGACGGTAGCAGCAACATTATGTACACAATAAGTTCAAAAATAAGTTACGAAAATGCAAAAAAAATAACACAATTATACAATTGATCAGGAGAATGTAAAACGTCAGCCATGTCCTTCGGCGCCATCTTAGTACTGTCCCGTCAGCGTGAAACAGCAGGAACCACGATTCATCAGACCAGGCAATGTTTTTCTAATTATTTAGTGTCTAGCGTTTTCATTCCTTAGCTCACTGCAACCACAGTTTCTTATTTTTTGCTCATACCCCATTTGTGTCAATGTATTCTTATATGGGTCTTTGGACACCAATGTTGTACTGGACTGCAGGTGGCTAACTGTAGCCCATCTGTTGCTCTGCACAATTCATATCAGCCTCCTTTGTCCTCATCAATTACCCATTTTCGACCACTGGCCTGCTGTTGGCTGGATGTTCTTTGGGTGGTGGACCATTCTTGATAACACGGGAAACTGTTGAGCGGGAAAAACCCAGAAGCGTTGTAGTTCTTGACACTCAAAACGGTTTTCCTGGCACCTACTACCGTACCCCATTCAAAGGCACTTAAATCTTTTGTCTTTCCCATTCACCCTCGGAATGCCACACATACACAATCCATGTCTAAACTGTCTCAAGGCATAAAAATCCATCCCCTTCATCTACACTGATTGAAGTGGATTTAACAAGTGATATCAATAACGGATCATATCTTTCACCTGGATGCACCTGGTCAGTCTATGTCATGGAAGAGTTCTTAATGTTTTGTCTACTCGGGGGATTATATCAAGATGAGGCTATCTGGTTAACGAGAAGTATTGCCTTTACATTCCATGTACAGAATCCATATAGAATTAAACGGTTGCGTAATGATGAATGTCTTATTTCTGTGATGCTAAGAGAAAACCAACCTGCACCTGATTGGCAATGAGGCCATGACCCAGCCAGGCTGAAAGATTGAGAGCAATATTACCCAGACCCATGCAGGTTTTGTCCATGGTCACACACACACACACACACACACACACACACACACACACACACAGAGAGAGACTCTCTCCGTTGACTGACGGCCCATCTCATGTCAGGCACGGAAGGGACGAGAGGTACAAGGCTGGCAGGGTAACATGGACACGGAGATGAAAAGGGATGATTAAAGGAGATAACTCTCCACTAAGTCCCCCAAGCCAAGATCAGACAGTATACCTGAACTTACTGGCCCTGGCCCACTTACAGTAGAGATCATTGGAGTAGGGTTACGCTGGTAAGCTTCCTGGACAGAGTAGAGACTCTCTAGACTCTCCAGGCAGCCTGCTTCTGAAGGTTGTTGCCGAGAATGAGAGTGGCAGGCGGTGGCGTAATGACCTGTGTTTGTGCTGCACATACAAACACTGCATTCACAGGATTCACAGAACAGATTAGAGAATGCTATCGCCATGGATGGCTAGGATTCATAGCCCCCCCTTCTCTCTTTCACTCTCTCTCTCTTTCGGTCACTTTCTCTCTCCCCCTGTGTGTGGAGGGACAAGCTCAGACAGGGGAGCTATTGGATGGCTCTTATTGGTCCACTTGAGTACCATGCAGGAGAGGGGAGTGTTAGGTTCAACACTTGAGACAACAGGGAGCAGAGCGAAAAGCTCTCTCGAGGCCAGATCTGGATATCTAGAAGAGTGCTCATTTTCTAATTAACCTTAGGATGACTCATGTCTTTTGACGTTGTTAATAACGTACTAAGAAATCATAATATTGTTTATAATCACTAAATGTGTTTATCCCATTGGGGAAATAAGTTCAATGTTTTAAGTTCTTAGAACCAGACGTCATCATGAGTGACGTCAACTTTGATGTCAAGACAAAAATGGCCACTATATTGTAGGATCTTAATTTGAGCAAGTGTGCTACAGTAGGAACATAATCCTGCAGAAACAGGACATTTGAATTCTTATATGGATTATAATTAGGAACATTTTTGAAGAGGTTGATACATTTTTCGTAAGGGAAAATCAAGTTTGAAATTTTTTAAATTGAAATACACTACAAGTTCTCCTGCAACAAGGTGACCAAATTAAGATCTTACATCTGAATACCTGCCCCTTTATGCTTTCATAGAATATTAATTCATTGTGCTAGTTTCACATAACAACACTGTGACATTTCTTCAGTTTAAATTAAAACACTGACAGAGATGGTACCCCATGTTTACAAACACAAACAACTCTAAGGCAAGCTAATAGGAATATTATACAATAGGTGGGTCTTATCATGGATGTTAATTGGTTAAAAAGGCGTTCCAGCCTGTGTCTATTCCAAAAGTTACCTATGTTAGGCTATGACGTTGAAATGCCTATTTACGGTTCCATCTCACTGCACAATCCACTGTCTCATCAGCCCAACCAGGCAATTTATAAACTTGACCTCCACAGTTAAAAGCATCTAGACATTATCCCCCATTTCTTTTAGACTAGCATTTGGTTTTTAACAGGCGAGATTTGTATAAACCTTGCTGTCTGTCTCTTCGACCTTTGCAACTAGAGAGACATATTTTCTTAGACAGTCAAAATCATGAATCAGCATCATTTTTATGGATATATACAAATACATGTCAACAGAAAAGCAGGTCAAATGAAATGAAATGCAGGTAGTTTGCAATCTTTCCAGCTACAGTTTTAAGTGATTGTGTTAGCTATGTACCTACGCTGAACAGTGTTCAGACAAGAGTGCACATTTACTATGCCAGTTGAAATTGTGCATCATTAGCTCATTGTTATGGATGTATCCAAATAAACATCACTAGAAAAACAGCTTAAACATACGCAAATGCAGCTACTTTGCTGTTATTTTGGCTACACTGTTTGACCTGACTGTACGCCGAAGTTGGCTAGCTAGCAAGCAAGGGATAATAATATTGCCAGGCTGCATGGCAACAAAACATTTAGAATAAATGACTGGGTTAAGTCCCTAGACATAGAACAAAAAGACATCACGACCTAACTGATAGCATGAATGATCCAGACAGCTTGGTAGCAACCCTACATTTGCGTTGGGACTTTATCTCTTGGATGGATACATTTGTATGAAGACATTTATCAAAATAACTTTTTTAATGAAAATATGTTAATCGTTATTTAAATATGTTGGTAAACCGTTGTATAAAAGTGATAATGACCTCAAAGCTGGTGTTTGGAGGATATATTGGCACGGTTTGCTGGCCTGAGATGCTAACAACACCCATGTCAAAATATTCTCCAAACACAGGCTTTGGGGGCATTATTAGTTAATTAAGTATCAAATGTATCTCCCCTATTTATCCCATGATGCTATGCAATCATAATAATGCTTAGTCATGCATCTGGATCCGTTAACACGCCGTCCCACATGAGACATTTTGTCAGCCTTGTAAATATCCCGACGAGACATCGGCAGCCATGTTATTTTACACAACCCGACGTCTCGCAGCCCAGGCAGATCTCCGTCTCAACGACTTCCTTTGACTGCTCAGCCAAAATAAATAAGACTGGGGACTCAAGAGGGAAAGAGAGAAGAGGAGGTGGAGTGGGAAGGGGGGGAGGAGAGAGAAGAGAGGAGGAGAGGGAGGAGGCCTCTAACACAAGTGTGTAAGCAAATGACAGGCACTGACTTGACTCAGGGACTGGGGCGACCCTGCAGAGAAAGATAATATTAGCGGGGGCAGGCTGGGTAATTGCGACCTCATCGCTTGCCTGCCCCGCGGATTAGAACAGTACTGCAGCATGTAGTGGAGCACTAAGGACAGAGAGGATACTGTGGATAGAAAGTGTTACTGGCAAGGCTGTGTACCACTCCATGTAGTAGAGTTTGTCTACCCATTTAGTCTCTAATTTGTTTACTCGGTGGGTTGTGGTAGGACACCGGCAGTGGCAAGAATGTAAGGTCACCCCCCGCACAGGAATCATGAGACATTTTGTATTTCAACAATCCTACTGTAACACATACAGTAGGAGTCTTATGCAGTGTAAACTACAACACCTGTCTACGTGTCAGTTAGTGTGGAAAACCCCTCACACATGACAGCCTTAATCCTTAAGGTATTACGTCTGCCAGGACAAAGTGTGTGCTTGTGTGTGAGAGAGAGCAGAAATACAGTCAAGGAAGTCTTGGAAGTGTGCAGATATCCCCATATCCTAGCTAAACTACTGAAGCGTCACGACATGCACTCATGCAACACAGCTCAAAAACACTGCATAGGCTTCTTTGAGAAATGGTATCTAGACCAGCTGGGACCCAGGACCCTGTTTCCTTCATTATTACTGTCAGTTTTAACAGCTGACCACCTGACCTGGCCCACAGTTCAGCACTACCAGTCCTGACCAATCAATAAACAGCTTCATTATAGGATGATATGGGATGTTAGGGGTGTCTTTTAATTACTATACATGCCCAGGGGGACCTGTTACGTCTATAAAGTCTATAGAGAGCAGGACCGTAAAACCTGATTAATTTCTAATGGTCACAAAACTGTACTGTGTGACATTTCAACCATTCTTCCCTGTGTGTTCTTTTTGTCAAGGCTAACATGGCCAGCCACTAACAGGCATCTTCATGAAACTGAATCGTGCCTCATAGGGGATACGTCTGAGCTTTATGGGGATTGTTTTAACGTCCTCCTTTCCCCAGATCCCCTGCAGCTATGGACCAAGTGGTGGACGGTGGGGCGTTCAACAAGAGCCACTGTCAGGGTCATGTTGTCATTCACCTACCAAAACAATTCATGGAGATTAGCTCGCCCCCCCACCAGATATAGAAGCCATTGGCAGGAAGGGGATAAAGTGGAAGGGTAGAGAGGTAGAGGAGGCACTCACCCCCACCCCTTCTCCCAGCCAACCCCCAGCACCACAGTGGGCTCGTGACAGAGACATGAGTGAACCACGCTTGTGTCCTGCTCAAAACTGAGCTAAATTGACATAAGGGGGGCAACCTTTTACAGGGTCAAATAGCAGAGGGAAATGTTCAGCTTAATAAATGTATGAATGAATTTCACAATTTTAGGAGAGGATTACACACATTGATTTAAAATTTGAGTAGCCTCTGAGCACTAAAATCACACAAAATATAGAGGCTGCACGCACTTTTGTGATGCATTCAAAAGTCAACCAAAACGTGTACCTTACTGCCCACATTACCCAAGAGACTGAGAGTGGAAGAATGACTTACCACCAGGTTCCCAATCACCATGACCTGCATGAAGACTAGGAGGCAGAGAGGCTGCCCTGCCACCTCCATACAGTCCCACATGGTCTCGATCCACTCGCCACACAGCACCCGGAACACGATGAGGAACGAGTGGAAGAAGTCCTTCATGTGCCAGCGCGGCAGCGTACAGTCCTTAGAGATCTTACACACGCAGTCCTGGTAATTCTTGCCGAACAGCTGCATGCCCACCACGGCAAAGATGAAGACTATGATGGCTAGGACCAGGGTCAGGTTTCCCAGAGCGCCCACCGAGTTGCCGATGATCTTGATGAGCGTGTTGAGGGTGGGCCACGACTTGGCCAGCTTGAACACCCTTAGCTGTGGGAGGGGGGAGAGGGGAGATGGGATAGTGAGATCCGCTGTTTGTTCGTTATCTGAGACAAGGTCAATATGTGTGTGTTTTAAAAATGCATGTTATGTAGAAGTTGAATCAAAAGATTTAGAAATGCATGATCAATGTATTCGTCCATGTTGTTATTTATTTTACTTTATCCTATACGCATCTTTAACTTTAAACATCTTAAAGTTAATAAATTAAGAAGTGGCTACTGGCTACAATTGAAATAATTGTGTCAATGGAATTATGTACTAAGAAAGGGTTAACTAAATCAGGCTGGTTTAGGGTCTATTCTCGTTGACGAGAATTAAGGAGAATTTCAAGAGTTTCTCGAGAGGTGTCGATTTTCGAGAGACATAACTGTAATGTAAACTTGCGTATTTCTCACGTCTCGAACGATACCCCTGGAGGTCACGCACAACATTTGCACCCTTCTAAGCCTGGCAGTATAAACAGAATTGTCTCGTTGAGCCCAACATTCATACAGCAAAAATACTAATAGCAGAGCAGTGTTTTTGAAACAGCTTAAATCTATATATTTTCATTATATTTTAGACTTGTTTTATTGAGTTTTATTGAGCCTGTTACACTCTGAAATTATTTCCATAGCTTTAAGAAAGGGAAGTTCAACAATGGTGAGCCACCTTCCAGGCAAGAAGAATGCAGCAAGAAGCTGATCAACTCACCAGGGAAATTATCAACGTTTTCAGTCTAAATTTTGCGTTTACCTCATATAATACCTTCTATGATATTGATAAAATGCCTGGTTTGTTCTAACATAACCTTTAATATGCTGAAACTGTATTTGTATATTCATATGAAAGGTGTAAATGTCAGAGCAGGCTGCTGAGGGGAGGACGGCTCATAATAATGGCTGGAACGGAGCAAATGTTAACCATGTGTTTGATGTATTTGATACCATTCCACTAATTCCACTCCAGCCTTTACCACAAGCCCATCCTCCCCAATTAAGGTGCCACCAATCTCCTGTGGTAAACGTTCATGTTTAATATGCTAACATTACTAGCTAGCATAGAAAGCTGTGTTATTGTGTGTACAAACAAGAAAATAAACCCTTTAACTGTCAGCACATGATTGTGAATTCTTGCTTTATCACATCCAGCCGTGATTGGGAGTCCCATAGGGTGGCGCACAATTGGCCCAGCGTCATCCGGGTTTGTCTGGGGTAGGCCAACAAATAAGAATTTGTTCTTAAACCTGTTTGGGATAGGGGGCAGCATTTTCACGTTTGGATGAAAAGCGTGCCCAGAGTAAACTGCCTGCTACTCAGTCCCAGCTGCTAATATATGCATATTATTAGTAGATTTGGATAGAACACATTCTGAAGTTTCTAAAACTGTTTGAATGATGTCTGTGAGTATAACAGAACTCATATGGCAGGCAAAAACCCGAGAAGAAATCCAACCAGGAAGTGGGAAATCTGAGGTTTGTAGTTTTTCAAAGCTTGGCCTATCGAAAACACAGTGTCTATGGGGTCAAATTGCACTTCCTAAGGCTTCCACCAGATGTCAACAGTCTTTAGAAACTTGTTTGAGGGTTCTACTGTAAAGGAGGGGCTCATAAGGGCTCTTTGAGTCAGTGGTCTGGCAGAGTGCCACAAACTCGTGACGCTCGTTCACGTGAGAGGTAGCTCGCTTTCCATTGCTTTTCTACAGACAAAGGAATTCTCCGGTTGGAACATTATTGAAGATTTATGTTAAAAACATCCTAAAGATTGATTCCATACATCGTTTGACATGTTTCTACAGACTGTAACAGAACTTTTGGACTTTGTCTGGAACTAGTGCTCGCGCCTCATGATGATGGATTACTGGGCTGAACGCGCTAACAAGGAATTTGGACATAAGTGATGAACTTTATCGAACAAAACATTTATTGTGGAACTGAGATTCCTGGGAGTGCATTCTGATGAAGATCATAAAAGGTAAGTGAATATTGAAAATGCTACTTCTGACTAATGTTGACTACAACATGGCGGATATTTCTTTGGCTGGTTTGGTCTCTGGGCGCCGTACTCAGATTATTGCATGGTGTGCTTTTTCCGTAAAGTTTTTTTGAAATCTGACACTGCGGTTGCATTAAGGAGAAGTCTATCTTTAATTCTGTGAATAACACTTGTGTCTTTTATCAATGTTTATTATGAGTATTTCTGGAAATTGATGTGGCTCTCTGCAAAATCACTGGATGTTTTGGAAGCAAAACATTACTGAACATAATGCGCCAATGTAAACTGAGATTTTTGGATATAAATATGCACTTTATCAAACAAAACATACATGTATTGTGTAACATGATATCCTATGAGTGTTATCTGATGAAGATCATCAAAGGTTAGTGATTAATTTTATCTATATTTCTGCTTTTTGTGACTCCTATCTTTGGCTGGAAAAATGGCTGTGTGTGTTTTTGTGATTTGGCTCTGATCTAACATAATCATATGTTGTTCTTTCGCTGTAAAGCCTTTTTGAAATTGGACACGATGGGTAGATTAACAATAAGTGTATCTTTAATTTGGTGTGTTGCACTTGTTAATGTGTGAAAGTTACATGTTTCTAAAAAATATTTTTGAATTTTGCACACTGCCTTTTCAGCGGAATGCTGTCGAGGGGTGCCACTAGCAGAACCCCTAGCCATAAGAAGTTTTAACTGACTTGCCCAGTTAAATAAAGGTTAAATGTAAAACATGATTTAAGAGTGTAGTACGATGTGGTTGCATTATCTAAGAGTGTAGCTAACATGTTTTAGAGGAAAAGTTGCTCTCATTATTGAATAGTTTGCAAGCTTACTGGCTAGTGGCAACTGTGATACTGGTATTTATGGTAAATAGTGTCATGTAAATTTAAAAGTTTATGCACATTAATGTAAATTGAAATCTCATCGAGCTGCCTCTCCTTAAATGTTTGTCAATGAGAATAGCCTCTTAGTAACTGTTGAGAAGGACTTGCCAATTTCACAGTTAGGGGGATTTACAGTATTCGTACATTAGCATCGGGAGAGTGAGCTAACCAGTCACACTGTCAAACATTGCAGCCAGCAACACTTATATCCAGACAACCATAATCAACTAACACACAGACAGCACACAGAGACACAGATAGGCCGGAGGGGCGACATGCTTAATGCTTAAATACCAGTCTGAAGGATCGGAGAACGGACAGTCCCTCCACATCGGACAGGCCCAGCTCCATGAGGCTGAGGCACACGATGATGCTGTCAAATATGTTCCAACCTTGCTGGAAATAGTAGTAGGGGTCCAGAGCGATAATCTTTAACACCATCTCGGCGGTGAAGATCCCGGAGAATACCTAGGAAACGCAGACACACACAGACACACAGAGAGAGGGAGTGCTCAGCCTGGGGGTAGGACACTTCAGAGCAGGTTAGAGTCAGAATCAGGCCCGGCTACCCTTGCTCATGAAGCATTACAATAGAACACTGCTGTCTTTCGCATTGCCTCCCAATCTACTGATGTTATCCACGTGGAACCTTCTGGAATTATCTGGAAGGCAGGGCTGTACAATGTTTCCACTTACAACTAACTTGAAGGACCAATTCCTACCCATACTAACATAGTAGCTCTACGTGGACTGGGAATTAATCAAATGTGCATTGCTGACAAGCAAACTGTCCTAGTAATTTACACTTGAGCATTTACCGTGAATGTGATTTCAGCAAACGTCAGGGAAATTGCCAGTGCACTACGTTGTCAACAATGCACTTTTGATTCAATCCCTGTCTGTTTTTCTTCATTGGAGTGTCTGGAACTATGACAGCAAACTCCACAGTTAATGCAATGCTTTTGAATCAGTTTTCAGATGCTGTTTTGGGAGCCTCCTCATCTCTATCTATTTCTACATTCACTGGACTTGGTCTCTTGCTCTGTGTTTGTGTGGTCAAAGCTGAAGCAGCTGACAGGTCTACAGTTAGGTGTGTGTGTACGTGTGTGTGTGTACGTGCGTCTGTGTGTGCTTCTGTAATCTGGTGTTTTCATCTTGCAGCTCCAGAAGTGCCTCTCTGCTAGTTGTTCCTGGGAGACGCGCTCCTCGATGTGACACGGAGTACGTGACACACAGGCGGGAGGTGAGAGGGAGGGGGACAAGGCGAAAGCGTCAGAGGGCGCGTCTGGGTAGCCTTTGCGGTGACACCATTTTTTCCGCCCCCAAGCGACCGGGGACTCTTGAAAGGATCTGTCTAGAGTCTGTTAAGACTCGTAGGCCATGTGCGCACACGCACACACAAACACGCGCGCAGTGAGTAGCTGAGTGAGCGGGACAGCATGATTACTGCTGGGATATTGACTGGCACTTTCAGCTGCCTGGAGTGGCCCAATGTCAGTGTGTGTGTGTGTGTGTGTGTGTGTGTGTGTGTGTGTGTGTGTGTGTGTGTGTGTGTGTGTGTGTGTGTGTGTGCTGCTTTGGCGTGTGTCTCCCTTCTCATTTACATGGGGCTCATTAGGCTCGGCACACAGCTCGTTATGGATGACGAGGTTCTTCACAATCATACCGTTATTACGCTGTCAGGACCTGAGGACGAGACGGGCCGCTCATTATGATTGGGCAGAGCATCTATCGCAGAGATCATGTGACAACATTGAGTCAGAAAGTCCAACATGACATGGCATAGCCCCAGAGAAGGACAAGACATGGACATGTACTGCATGAATTGATTTTGTTTGTGTACTGTACTGTACTGGTTTGCAGGGAGATGGAGCAGCAGACAATTATTTCATGTCTTTAGGATGATGTTGATGTTGCCCAGAGTGATGCAAAAGTTAATATGAGTTAATAAGTCCGGTTTACTTAATTTAGTGGTCTATTGCACAGCATTGGGGGGAAGACATTCCACTACTGTAAATACACACCACAAATGTGTTGAAAAATGCATTTATTGTGTTGCAATGTAATTCAAACACATTTTCATAATGTCTGTACTTGTCACGGCTGTGTGGAGAGACAGACCAAGGCGCAGCGTGCTCCGAGTTCCACATCTTTATTTTTGTGAAACTTACGAAACAAAAAGGAAACAAACAACGAACCGTAACATAAGAGGTGCAACATGCACTAACTCAAAACAAGATCCCACAAAACACAGTGGGGAAAATGGCTGCCTAAATATGATCCCCAATCAGAGACAACGATAAACAGCTGCCTCTGATTGGGAACCATACCAGGCCAACATAGAAATAAAACACCTAGATAGGAAACCCCTCCCCTAGTCACATCCCGACCTAACCAAAATAGAGAATAAAAAGGCTCTCTATGATCAGGGCGTGACAGTACTTCAGCAAACACAACATTTTCAGTTTGTAAGTTTATGTCATGTACTTTATTGGAAATATATTTTCCATTCAGCATTGGAATGCAAATTCAACTTATTATCACAAGTACTTTATTGGAATGCAAATGCGATGTATTAATCTGGGTGAAATTTTCTGTGGGGTCAGTATGGTCAGCGTCAGTTTTTTATGATGTGTTTCATTTCAAACGAAATTAGCATCTCTGTAATTCTAACTCGGAAAATGAACAGCACACTGTACTAACACTTATGTAGGCAAACCTTAAAAAGAGGAAGGCTACATCAGCACTGGGTCAGTGTGGTACACACTATCACAGCAAGACTATGTCACAAATGGCACCCTGTTCCCTCTATAGTGCACTACTGTCCAGGGCCGATAGTGCACTATTCGGGAGTAGGGTTCCCGTTTGGGACACGCCCCCAAAGGCATGCTGGGTAATTATTTTTGTCGGGCCAAAGCAGAAGTAATGTGTAAGCGTTTAGGATCTCAAGGCAAACATGGTAATTTAGGAATCCATATGAGTTGGTCTGAGCATGTCACGGCATCGTAGCAACACGATTCATATCTCCAGTGATAATCATAAGAAAGTGTGCAGGTTGTGTGTGTAGTCTATCCTCTTCTGCCGAAGAGCTGTCACAGCTAAGGAGACTGAGGTACGACTGAATAGGTTAAGTGAAACACTGTTCTGGCACCCTATTCCCTGGAGCAGAAGTGCTTTATTTTCGACCAGGCTCTGGTAAACAAAAGTACGCTACACTCTATAGGGAATAGATGCTATTTCAGATGCACCTGTTCTGTTTTCTCTAGAAAACCTAATAAAACAATATTGTTACTGGGTAGGCCTATACCGTATTGAATATCCCACAGCTTCAAAACAAATTAGCTTGGTTTACAGACTAAATGGGATTAAAAGTTAAAAGTATATATTCCAACAGATGAACCTATAGCTAAAAGAGCAAAATAACACACATATGTGTCACCAACAGTGTAAATACAGGTTAGTAGAGAGTCTGAAAATGCATATCTGCTGAATGCTCACGTATTACTCATCTAACCGGTGACTCGGATGACCTGTCTATCACTCTCCCATCCCAAACCGGTCTGTCACTCTCCCACCCCAAACCTGTCTGTCACTCTCCCACCCCAAACCTGTCTGTCACTCTCCCACCCCAAACCTGCCTGTCACTCTCCCACCCCAAACCTGCCTGTCACTCTCCCACCCCAAACCTGTCTGTCACTCTCCCACCCCAAACCTGTCTGTCACTCTCCCACCCCAAACCTGTCTGTCACTCTCCCACCCCAAACCTGTCTGTCACTCTCCCACCCCAAACCTGTCTGTCACTCTCCCACCCCAAACCTGCCTGTCACTCTCCCACCCCAAACCTGTCTGTCACTCTCCCACCCCAAACCTGTCTGTCACTCTCCCACCCCAAACCTGTCTGTCACTCTCCCACCCCAAACCTGTCTGTCACTCTCCCACCCCAAACCTGCCTGTCACTCTCCCACCCCAAACCTGTCTGTCACTCTCCCACCCCAAACCTGTCTGTCACTCTCCCACCCCAAACCTGTCTGTCACTCTCCCACCCCAAACCTGTCTGTCACTCTCCCACCCCAAACCTGTCTGTCACTCTCCCACCCCAAACCTGTCTGTCACTCTCCCACCCCAAACCTGTCTGTCACTCTCCCACCCCAAACCTGCCTGTCACTCTCCCACCCCAAACCTGTCTGTCACTCTCCCACCCCAAACCTGTCTGTCACTCTCCCACCCCAAACCTGTCTGTCACTCTCCCACCCCAAACCTGCCTGTCACTCTCCCACCCCAAACCTGCCTGTCACTCTCCCACCCCAAACCTGCCTGTCACTCTCCCACCCCAAACCTGTCTGTCACTCTCCCACCCCAAACCTGTCTGTCACTCTCCCACCCCAAACCTGTCTGTCACTCTCCCACCCCAAACCTGTCTGTCACTCTCCCACCCCAAACCTGCCTGTCACTCTCCCACCCCAAACCTGTCTGTCACTCTCCCACCCCAAAAACCTGTCTGTCACTCTCCCACCCCAAACCTGTCTGTCACTCTCCCACCCCAAACCTGTCTGTCACTCTCCCACCCCAAACCTGTCTGTCACTCTCCCACCCCAAACCTGCCTGTCACTCTCCCACCCCAAACCTGTCTGTCACTCTCCCACCCCAAACCTGTCTGTCACTCTCCCACCCCAAACCTGTCTGTCACTCTCCCACCCCAAACCTGTCTGTCACTCTCCCACCCCAAACCTGCCTGTCACTCTCCCACCCCAAACCTGCCTGTCACTCTCCCACCCCAAACCTGTCTGTCACTCTCCCACCCCAAACCTGTCTGTCACTCTCCCACCCCAAACCTGTCTGTCACTCTCCCACCCCAAACCTGCTTGTCACTCTCCCACCCTAAACCTGCCTGTCACTCTCCGACCTCAAACCTGTCTGTCACTCTCCCACCCTAAACCTGTCTGTCACTCTCCCACCCTAAACCTGTCTGTCACTCTCCCACCCCAAACCTGTCTGTCACTCTCCCACCCCAAACCTGTCTGTCACTCTCCCACCCCAAACCTGTCTGTCACTCTCCCACCCCAAACCTGTCTATCACTCTCCCACCCCAAACCTGTCTGTCACTCTCCCACCCCAAACCTGTCTGTCACTCTCTCCCACCCCAAACCTGTCTGTCACTCTCCCACCCCAAACCTGTCTATCACTCTCCCACCCCAAACCTGTCTGTCACTCTCCCACCCCAAACCTGTCTATCACTCTCCCACCCCAAACCTGTCTGTCACTCTGCCACTGTCACTCTGCCAAACTGTCACTCTCCCACCCCAAACCTGTCTGTGGTCACTCTTCCACCCTAAACCTGCCTGACACTCTCCCTCCCAAAACCTGTCTGTCACGCTCCCACCGTCACTCTCCCACACCAAACCTGTCTGACACTCTCCCTCCCCAAACCTGTCTGTCACGCTCCCACCGTCACTCTCCCACACCAAACCTGTCTGGCACTCTCCCTCCCCAAACCTGTCTGTCACTCTCCCACTTCAAACCTGTCTGTCAATCTCCCACACCAAACCTGTCTGTCAATCTCCCACTGCCACTCTCCCACCCCAAACCTGTCTGGCACTCTCCCACCCCAAACCTGTCTGTCACACTCCCACCGTCACTCTCCCACACCAAACCTGTCTGACACTCTCCCACCCCAAACCTGTCTGTCACTCTCCCACCGTCACTCTCCCACACCAAACCTGTCTGACACTCTCCCTCCCCAAACCTGTCTGTCACTCTCCCACTGTCACTCTCCCACCCCAAACCTGTCTGGCACTCTCCCACCCCAAACCTGTCTGTCACACTCCCACCGTCACTCTCCCACACCAAACCTGTCTGACACTCTCCCACCCCAAACCTGTCTGTCACGCTCCCACCGTCACTCTCCCACACCAAACCTGCCTGTCACTCTCCCATCCCAAACCTGCCTGTCACTCTCCCACCCCAAACCTGCCTGTCACTCTCCCACCCCAAACCTGCCTGTCACTCTCCCACCCCAAACCTGTCTGTCACTCTCCCACCCCAAACCTGTCTGTCACTCTCCCACCCTAAACCTGCTTGTCACTCTCCCACCCTAAACCTGCCTGTCACTCTCCCACCCCAAACCTGTCTGTCACTCTCCCACCTCAAACCTGTCTGTCACTCTCCCACCCTAAACCTGTCTGTCACTCTCCCACCCTAAACCTGTCTGTCACTCTCCCACCCTAAACCTGTCTGTCACTCTCCCACCCCAAACCTGTCTGTCACTCTCCACCCCAAACCCCAAACCTGTCTGTCAAACTCTCCCACCCCAAACCTGTCTGTCACTCTCCCACCCCAAACCTGTCTGTCACTCTCCCACCCCAAACCTGTCTGTCACTCTGCCACTGTCACTCTCCCACCCCAAACCTGTCTGGCACTCTCCCACCCCAAACCTGTCTGTCACGCTCCCACCGTCACTCTTCCACCCTAAACCTGCCTGACACTCTCCCTCCCAAAACCTGTCTGTCACGCTCCCACCGTCACTCTCCCACACCAAACCTGTCTGACACTCTCCCTCCCCAAACCTGTCTGTCACGCTCCCACCGTCACTCTCCCACACCAAACCTGTCTGACACTCTCCCTCCCCAAACCTGTCTGTCACTCTCCCACTTCAAACCTGTCTGTCAATCTCCCACACCAAACCTGTCTGTCAATCTCCCACTGTCACTCTCCCACCCCAAACCTGTCTGGCACTCTCCCACCCCAAACCTGTCTGTCACACTCCTACCGTCACTCTCCCACACCAAACCTGTCTGACACTCTCCCACCCCAAACCTGTCTGTCACTCTCCCACCCCAAACCTGCTTGTCACTCTCCCACCCTAAACCTGCCTGTCACTCTCCCACCCCAAACCTGTCTGTCACTCTCCCACCTCAAACCTGTCTGTCACTCTCCCACCCTAAACCTGTCTGTCACTCTCCCACCCTAAACCTGTCTGTCACTCTCCCACCCCAAACCTGTCTGTCACTCTCCCACCCCAAACCTGTCTGTCACTCTCCGACCCCAAACCTGTCTGTCACTCTCCCACCCCAAACCTGTCTATCACTCTCCCACCCCAAACCTGTCTGTCACTCTCCCACCCCAAACCTGTCTGTCACTCTCCCACCCCAAACCTGTCTGTCACTCTCCCACCCAAAACCTGTCTATCACTCTCCCACCCCAAACCTGTCTGTCACTCTCCCACCCCAAACCTGTCTATCACTCTCCCACCCCAAACCTGTCTGTCACTCTGCCACTGTCACTCTCCCACCCCAAACCTGTCTGGCACTCTCCCACCCCAAACCTGTCTGTCACGCTCCCACCGTCACTCTTCCACCCTAAACCTGCCTGACACTCTCCCTCCCAAAACCTGTCTGTCACGCTCCCACCGTCACTCTCCCACACCAAACCTGTCTGACACTCTCCCTCCCCAAACCTGTCTGTCACGCTCCCACCGTCACTCTCCCACACCAAACCTGTCTGACACTCTCCCTCCCCAAACCTGTCTGTCACTCTCCCACTTCAAACCTGTCTGTCAATCTCCCACTGTCACTCTCCCACCCCAAACCTGTCTGGCACTCTCCCACCCCAAACCTGTCTGTCACACTCCCACCGTCACTCTCCCACACCAAACCTGTCTGACACTCTCCCACCCCAAACCTGTCTGTCACTCTCCCACCGTCACTCTCCCACACCAAACCTGTCTGACACTCTCCCTCCCCAAACCTGTCTGTCACTCTCCCACTGTCACTCTCCCACCCCAAACCTGTCTGGCACTCTCCCACCCCAAACCTGTCTGTCACACTCCCACCGTCACTCTCCCACACCAAACCTGTCTGACACTCTCCCACCCCAAACCTGTCTGTCACGCTCCCACCGTCACTCTCCCACACCAAACCTGTCTGACACTCTCCCTCCCCAAACCTGTCTGTCACTCTCCCACTGTCACTCTCCCACCGCAAACCTGTCTGGCACTCTCCCACCCCAAACCTGTCTGTCACTCTCCCACACCAAACCTGTCTGACACTCTCCCTCCCCAAACCAGTCTGTCACTCTCCCACCCCAAACCTGTCTGTCACGCTCCCACCGTCACTCTCCCACACCAAACCTCTCTGACACTCTCCCTCCCCAAACCTGTCTGTCACTCTCCCACTGTCACTCTCCCACCCCAAACCTGTCTGGCACTCTCCCACCCCAAACCTGTCTGGCACTCTCCCACTTCAAACCTGTCTGTCAATCTCCCACACCAAACCTGTCTGTCAATCTCCCACGGTCACTCTCCCTCCTCAAACCTGTCTGTCATTCTCCCTCCCCAAACCTGTCTGTCACTCTCCCACCCCAAACCTGTCTCTCCCTCTCCCTCCCCAAACCTGTCTGTCACTCTCCCACCCCAAACCTGTCTGTCACGCTCCCACCGTTACTCTCCCACACCAAACCTGTCTGACACTCTCCCACCCCAAACCTGTCTGTCACTCTCCCACCGTCCCACCGCCACTAGGCTACCCTGGGGCGGCAGTGTAGCCTAGTGGTTAGAGCATTGGACTAGTAACTGGAAGGTTGCAAGTTCAAATCCCCGAGAATCTGTCATTCTGCCCCTGAACAGGCAGTTAACCTACTGTTCCTAGGCCGTCATTGAAAATAAGAATTTGTTCTTAACTGACTTGCCTAGTTAAATAAAGGTAAAATAAAAAAATAAAAACTCTCCCAAACCTGTCTGGCACTCTCCCACCCCAAACCTGTCTGTCACGCTCCCACCGTCACTCTCCCACCCCAAACCTGTCTGTCACTCTCCCTCCTCAAACCTGTCTGTCATTCTCCCTCCCCAAACCTGTCTGTCACTCTCCCACCCCAAACCTGTCTCTCCCTCTCCCTCCCCAAACCTGTCTGTCACTCTCCCACCCCAAACCTGTCTGTCACGCTCCCACCGTTACTCTCCCACACCAAACCTGTCTGACACTCTCCCACCCCAAACCTGTCTGTCACTCTCCCACTTCAAACCTGTCTCTCACTTTCCCACACCAAACCTGTCTGTCACTCTCCCACCTCAAACCTGTCTGTCACTCTCCCACCTCAAACCTGTCTGTCACTCTCCCACACCAAACCTGTCTGTCACTCTCCCACCCCAAACCTGCCTGTCACTCTCCCACCCCAAACCTGCCTGTCACTCTCCCACCCCAAACCTGCCTGTCACTCTCCCTCTCTAAACCTGCCTGTCACTCTCCCACCCTAAACCTGTCTGTCACTCTCCCACACCAAACCTGTCTGTCACTCTCCCACACCAAACCTGTCTGTCACTCTCCTTCCCCAAACCTGCCTGTCACTCTCCCTCTCTAAACATGTCTGTCACTCTCCCACCCCAAACCTGCCTGTCACTCTCCCTCCCCAAACCTGCCTGTCACTCTCCCTCTCTAAACATGTGTCACTCTCCCAACCTAAACCTGTCTGTCACTCTCCTTCCTCAAACCTGTCTGTCACTCTCCCTCTCTAAACATGTGTCACTCTCCCACCCTAAACCTGTCTGTTACTCTCCCACCCCAAACCTGTCTGTCACTCTCCCACCCTAAACAACGTACTCCTGTCTTCTCTCACACAGACACATACAGATGTGCAGTGCATGCACGTTTCTGAAAATGAAAACATGCCAGCAACTTAGTCACATGAGTGTGTATCTAACAGGCCTGACACGTAGGTGTTCGTCCGTACGTCTGTCTTTGTGGCTGAAGGGTAGCCGAGGGGCGCGAGATGTCGGCCATTGCTGTGTAAACTAGGGCCTGTGCTGTGCTGACTGTGGTCATGGTGGCTCAGCATATACTGTATGAAGATATACACACACACACACACGCATATCCAGACACACACACACAACCACGCACAGAGCAGAGTCAGGCTCATGCGAGTGGAAGGGCGGTGGGTGCAGGCTCAACAGGGAGGAGGGCAGAGAGGAGATGCCATGTGACAAGCTCTCTCTGGGAAGCATGACACTGCACACAGAGGGGCATCAACAAGGTTTCATTCCCACAGTTAACATACTCCATGGAACGACACACGCCCAACTGGCCTCAGGTGAACAGCCTCACACATGTACACACATGCTCACGCACACAAACTAAGACACACGCACAGACACAAACACACAAATAAGCATGTTCAGAGAGAGAGACAATATATACTACATGAACAAAAGTATGTGGACACCTGCTCGTCGAACATCTCAGTCCAAAATCATAGGCATTAATATGGAGTTGGTCCCCACTTTGCTGCTATAACAGCCTCCACTCTTCTGGGAAGGCTTTCCACTAGATCAGTGTCTCCCAAACTCAGTCCTGGGTACCCCATTGGGTGCATGTTTTGTTTTTTGACCTAGCTCTACACAACTGATTCAAATAATCAAAGCTTGATGATGAGTTCAATATTTGAATAAGCTGCATAGTGCTAAGGCAAAAACCAAAACGTGCACCCCTTGGAGTCCCCAGGACCGAGTTTGGGAAATGCAGCACTAGATGTTGGAACATTGCTGTGGGGAATTGCTTCCATTCAGCCACAAGAGCATTAGTGAGGTCAGGCACTGATGTTTGGCGATTAGGCCTGGCTCACATTCGGCAATTCCTCCCAAAGGTGTTCGATGGGGTTGATGTCAGGGCTCTGTACAGGACAGTAAAGTTCTTCCACACCAATCTCGACAAACCATTTCTATATGGACCTCACTTTGTGCACAAGAGGATTGTCATGCTGAAACAGGAAAGGGCCTTGCCCAAACTGTTGCCACAAAGTTGGAAGCACAGAATCATCTACAATGTCATTGTATGCTGTAGCGTTTTCCATTCACTGAAAACCATGAAACACAGCCCCACACCATTATTTCTCCTCCACCAAACTTTACAGTTGGCACTATGCATTGAGGTAGGTACCGGTAGTGATACAGCCTGGAATTGAACCAGGGTCACCTCTAGCACTGAGATGCACCAAACCTGTCTGGAAATAGACAGCGATTTCAAACGTTTGAAAAGGTTCTGAGAACGTCGATATATACCTTCCTTGGTGCAAAAAAAAAAGAAGAAAAATGCTTGCCCAGCACTAGAAACAAACTTAGACCACTGCGCTTCCGCAGTTCACAATGCTCTAGCAAGCCGCGAGAATACTTCATTATACCTAATGGTAATGGGTTAACCCTGTAACTACACAGAATTAGCGTTCATCAACAATACGTCACATTCTTATTGCTCTATCTATCTGTGATGGAACATTTTATGTTTGTGCTTTTCTAATAACACATTTCTGTGTTCATGCAAGTGACTGATTGAAGGAATCTTCACTATCAGTATCTGCAATTTGGCAGTACGCCCAGAACCTTGAAAGGATCTCAGTTTCAAGGTCTCAGCTTGGAGAGAAGAAGCCTCGTGCGGTATTGGTATTTTACATGTTATGAACCAGTATTGGTCGATCACATGCATGAACCAAACGTTAATGATGAATAAGCTAAATCATGCCTATGTAACGTGTCTGTAAGCAGTATATAAGAGATCTAATGTGACTGCCCCGATGGAACTCCTGACCGACGTGTACAAATGTGCATCCAGTTTGTTGGAACCTCTCCAATTAACTGTTAATAAACAATGATTCATTTAAAATTGACTTTGAGTGTCCCAGTGTGTAGAATTTCCATGACATATCCAACACAGCTACCACTCCACGACATTTCAGACTCAAGTGACTAAGGTGATAATGACAGGTCTCGCTAAAAGCTGGGCAGGACAAGATAGGGATGAGACAGCATATGCTGTGGTCACACACACACACACACACACACACACACACACACACACACACACACACACACACACACACACACACACACACACACACACACACACACACACACACACACACACACACACACACACACACACACACTGTTCACTGTTCACTGTTCACTGTTCACTGTTCACTGTTCACTGTTCACTGTAGCACACTGTGACCAGCCAAGTGGAGGAAAAGCTCTATTGATTTTGGACCCGTTGGCCTGAAATGACTTCCTTGTTGGACCACTCCTGGTACAACACAACAAATTACATAACCCTAACACCACCTGTGTCCGAAATGGCAGCATATTCCCTATACCAGGGGTACTCAACTATCGACAAGGTCCAGTGACACAAATATCCTAGGTGTCAAAAGTCTGGATGGATATCATCCTTTATCAGTGGTAGAGCGTAGTAACAAACATAGTCATCTATGACTTAGGAAACATGCTGTTATATAAAATGTACATTAAATACATTAAATGAGACGAAGAATTTGAATGAATTATCACTTTTTTATTTTGAATGTTAACATGTGCAACATTGCATCAACAATGCATCAACATAATCATCTGCATGCACAGAAGGTCACTGTGGGTCATGCAATATCATGTATAAGTCACTGTGGGTCATGCAATATCATGTATAAGTCACTGTGGGTCATGCAATATCATGTATAAGTCACTGTGGGTCATGCAATATCATGTATAAGTCACTGTGGGTCATGCAATATTCATGTATAAGTCACTGTGGGTCATGCAATATTCATGTTTTAGTCACTCTGGGCCATGCAATAATCATGTATAAGTCACTGTGGGTCATGCAATATTCATGTATAAGTCACTGTGGGTCATGCAATATTCATGTTTTAGTCACTCTGGGCCATGCAATATCATGTATAAGTCACTGTGGGTCATGCAATATCATGTATAAGTCACTGTGGGTCATGCAATATTCATGTATAAGTCACTGTGGGTCATGCAATATTCATGTATAAGTCACTGTGGGTCATGCAATATTCATGTTTTAGTCACTCTGGGCCATGCAATATTCATGTATAAGTCACTGTGGGTCATGCAATATTCATGTTTTAGTCACTCTGGGCCATGCAATATCATGTATAAGTCACTGTGGGTCATGCAATATCATGTATATGTCACTGTGGGTCATGCAATATTCATGTATAAGTCACTGTGGGTCATGTAATATTCATGTTTTAGTCACTCTGGGCCATGCAATATCATGTATAAGTCACTGTGGGTCATGCAATATCATGTATAAGTCACTGTGGGTCATGCAATATTCATGTAAAAGTCACTGTGGGTCATGCAATATTCATGTTTTAGTCACTCTGGGCCATGCAATATTCATGTATAAGTCACTCTGGGCCATGCAATATTCATGTATAAGTCACTGTGGGTCATGCAATATTCATGTATAAGTCACTCTGGGCCATGCAATATTCATGTAGAAGTCACTCTAGGCCATGCAATATTCATGTAGAAGTCACTCTAGGCCATGCAATATTCATTTATAAGTCACTCTGGGCCATGCAATATTCATTTATAAGTCACTCTAGGCCATGCAATATTCATTTATAAGTCACTCTGGGCCATGCAATATTCATGTATAAGTCACTCTAGGCCATGCAATATTCATGTATAAGTCACTCTAGGCCATGCAATATTCATTTATAAGTCACTCTGGGCCTTGAGAGAAATTACACTTTCTTTCTCCTGCCAATGCTTTGAACTTCATGAGAGCAACTCTGAGATACTGGTGCAGGTGTTCATTTGTGAGCCTGGTGCGGTATTTGTTTTGGATGAAGTTCATTGTGGAGATGGCTGATTCACAGACGTATGTTGGAGCCAAACATGGTCAGGATGTCTAGTCCAGTTTCTTGAGAACAGGAACATCAGCTGCAGGCACCATCTTTCCCCAGAAAGTGGCAGGGTCACAGTCACCAGCCTGCTCCTTCAAAGACACATTTTCATGCAGCTCAATCAACTCCATTTGTAGTGATGCAACATCTACCCATCTGAAGATCTGTTTAGCTTTTTCTGACAACTTTGTCACATTTTTGACCAAGAAGGGGTTCTGGATGAGCAGCAGCCATTCTCTCCCATAAGTAAAGTAATCAGAGCGAGTCTTGAAGTTATCCATCAGCTTCTGGATGAAATCAACATGTTTGGGAACATCTTTGTTTCCCTGCATTTGCACCAGAAGATTGGGGAAGTGGACAAGTTCTCCCTGGGGATCATTCTTGAAAAGCTGTGTTGACCCATCCCTACAGCTTAACATTCAGTTGATTAAGTTGTGATGTAATGTCTGTCAAAAATGCAACTGTTTCCATCTTCTCCTCATCTTCCAAAAACTCAGAAAAACTGAGTTGCCTTGTTACTCTTTTGCTCTGATAAGAACTTGACTTCCTCTTGAATGGCCCAAATGCGTTCCAAAACCCTTCCTTTGCTGAGCCATCTGACATTGTTGTGCACATTGTTGTGTAAGTCATCAAAACTGGCATTGGCCTCTGTCCGACTGTCTAGTAGCAGGTGGTGTTGTAGCGATGATGTTGCTCTCAAAAAGTTGATCAGTTTCATCATCATTGTCATGACCTCAGAATACTCCATTCCCAGACTGGCACACAGGGCGCATTGATGAATGATGCAGTGATATGATGTCAGGTCAGGGTGGTTCTCTTTCAAACGTGCAACCAGTCCCCTCCCTCTTCCCATCATGGCTGGAGCTCCATCTGTGCTGATGGAGACCACTGCCTTCAGATATATTCCCTGTCTGTCAGCAGCCCTTTGATGACCTCATGGGTATCCTCTCTGTGAGTGTGCTTCTAGATGGGTTAAGCCCAACAGCTCCTCACAGAATTCCTTCTTGGTTTCGTTATAAAATCTGAAAAACACCAGAAGCTGGACATTATCAGTGTTATCTGTTGATTCATCCACAGATAATGAAATGCATGGTGGATTCTGAATTGCCTCATTAAGTTGTGAAGTTAAATCGTCAGCTAAACTCAGCAACAACAAAAAAAAACGTCCTCTCACTGTCAACTGCGTTCATTTTCAGAAAACGTAACGTGTAAATATTTGTATGAACATAACCAGATTCAACAACTGAGACACAAACTGAACAAGTTCCACAGACATGTGACTAACATAAATGGAATAATGTGTCCCTGAACAAAGGTAACAGTCAGTATCTGGTATGGCCACCAGCTGCATTAAGTACTGCAGTGCATCTCCTCCTCATGGACTGCACCAGATTTGCCAATTCTTGCTGTGAGATGTTACCCCACTCTCCACCAAGGCACCTGCAAGTTCCCGGAAATTTCTGGGGGAATGGCCTTAGCCCTCACCCTTCGATCCAACAGGTCCCAGACGTGCTCAATGGGATTGAGATCCGGGCTCTTCGCTGGCCATGGCAGAACCCTGAAATTCCAGTCTTGCAGGAAATCACGCACAGAACGAGCAGTATGGCTGGTGGCATTGTCATGCTGGATGAGCCTGCAGGAAGGGTACCACATGAGGGTTGAGATTGCCTGCAATGACAACAAGCTCAGTCCGATGATGCTGTAACGCACCGCCCTAGACCATGACGGACCCTCCACCTCCAAATCATTCCTGCTCCAGAGTACAGGCCCTGGTGTAATGCTCATTCCTTCGACGATAAACGCGCATCCGACCATCACCCCTGGTGAGACAAAACTGTGGCTCGTCAGTGAAGAGCACTTTTTGCCAGTCCTGTCTTTGTCCAGCGACAGTGGGTTTGTGTCCATAGGCGACATTGTTACCAGTGATGTCTGGTGAGGACCTGCCTTATAACAGGCCTACAAGCCCTCAGTCCAGCCTCTCTCAGCCTATTGCGAACAGTCTGAGCACTGATGGAGGGATTGTGCGTTCCTGGTGTAACTCGGGCAGTTCTTGTTGCCATCCTGTACCAGTCCCACAGGTGTGATGTTCGGATGTACCGATCCTGTGCAGGTGTTGTTACATGTGGTCTGCCACTGTGAGGACGATCAGCTGTCGATCATGTCTCCCTGTAGCGCTGTCTTAGGCGTCTCACAGTACGGACATTGCAATTTATTGCCCTGGCCACATCTGCAGTCCTTATGCCTCCTTGCAGCATGCCTAAGGCACGTTCACACAGATGAGCAGAGACCCTGGGCATCTTTCTTTTGGTGTTTTTCAGAGTCAGTGGAAAGGCCTCTTTAGTGTCCTAAGTTTTCATAACTGTGACCTTAATTGCCTACCGTCTGTAAGCTGTTAGTGTCTTAAAGATCGTTCCACAGGTGCATGTTCATTAATTGTTTATGGGTCATTGAACAAGCATAGGACACCGTTTTTAAACCCTTTACAATGAAGATCTGTGAAGTTATTTGGATTTTTACAAATTATCTTTGAAAGACAGGGTCCTGAAATTGGGACGTTTCAGTTCTGCTCATTGCTGTGGAATCCGACAGTGGGATCTGTTTGATATTTTCCCTGAGCTCATATTTTTATTTACCTTCAAGCAAGGTGTCAGCAACTTCACACATGCATTCTTTTACCTTCTCAGCTTCTGAAAAAACCCAAGCTATCCTCAGTGAACACACCGTTGCACATTGTTGGGCTGTCAGGGAATTGACAAGGACTTTGATGGACCTCTCATTTGGGATTTGAGTTGGTTAATCTTGTTTGTTCTCACCTCCGTGTTCAATTTATTATGTCTGGTGTCATAATGGTGCAAACATACGGACTCGCTGCATATCAGGAACATTAGTTTTGTGCTAGCTGTGGGGAGAATGAATGCTTAATGTTCCGTCCACTCGTCTTTGAATATACGGTTTTCAGAGTCAACTTTTCTTTTTTTTTTGATACTGGTAACTAAGCTCCTATCTGTGATATTAACAGTTGAACCGCGGTCAAATCTTTTTGTTTCTTTCTGCCTGCTTGTCCCAAGGTTCAGCAGATGATATTTGTATTGATGTGATTGGGTATGACACAGCCTATTGTATTTGCATATAACGATGCAATTGGATTAGACGGGGCACTAGTAGAGGTGGGCGTTGCTTCGAGAGAGAGCAAGAAAGAGAGGTTGCTGAGGTAAAGAGGCCGCTGTGCCCGGTTGATTTTTAAACTGTCTAAAAAGTCATTTATTGACTTCTATATAACAAAATGCGATGTTGTCCAGACCCGGACCGCGGTCTGTCAGTTGACTTTGGCTGCCCTATACCAGGGCTGCTCAATCCTCTTCCTGGAGATCTACTGTCCTGTAGGTTTTCAGTCCAACCCTAATTTAGCATATCTGATTCAGCTAGTTAAGGTCTTGTTGAGCAGCTAACAAGTAGAATCAGGTGTGTTAAATTAGGGTTGGACTGAAAACCCACAGGAAGGTAGATCTCCAGGAAGAGGATTGGGTAGCCATGCCCTATACTGTACTTTTGACCAGGGCCCATAATCAGCACTATAGAGAACGTGCAGATAATATACAAACACACATAACTGGGTTTACTGACTTAAGTGACATCGTATTTTTTCGTGACTCTTTGTTTTTTACAGGTACAAAAACAAATGCATACAAACAAATGCATACAAAGATAACCTCCACCCATCCCGCCTCAGTCCCATCCACCCATCCCATCCCGTCCCTTGTGTGCACATTCAGTAATACCGTATACCCCGGTGTGGTACAGAAACTTTATGACAGTATGGAAATCTGGATATGGCCCAACCCTAGTATGTATCTTTCAAATCTTAGAATGTTCTCAAACCGTTACTGCCCATGATATCAGTAAAGGTACGAATTCCACATTTGGACCTTTGGGGGGGGGGGGGGGGGGGGGTGTAAAAGGCCGCCCTCCAGATCACAAATATTGGACTATGGGCATGCCATTTTGATTCCCAGTTACATTGTTTTCAAACATAAATCGTGTGAGCAATAACCAAAGCCTAGTTTACATAGTTTAAGGGAGAAGAGGGGAAGGGGGAAGACTACCTCTTCCAGGCAATAGGAGACACAATATTTCACTCTTACCATATCCAAACAGATTTAGGCTTGGGCTAAATGCTAGTGCCTGGACATACAATTTAAAGTCGGGTACAGATAGTCCACCTATGTCTTTCCCTCTTTGTAAATCTGTTAATTTTATCCTGGATTGTTTACCTTGTCATATACATTTTGAATCCGCACTATGAATGTTATCCCTATAGCCAGAAAGGGGAGATATGGGAAGCATTGAACTACAGAAATTCAGCCATGGTAATATGTTTATTTTGACAATAGATATTATGCAGGTGTAACGCTCGTCGAAATGGGTAGACTAAGGCGCAGCATGATTTGAGTTCATCATAATTTATTTAAATGTGAACCAGCAACAAAACAATAAAGAGAAACAAACAAACGAACGTACAGCCTTGTAGGGCTCAAAAGCAACAATACAAAAACAAGATTCCATAAACAACAGGTGGGAAAAGGCTGCCTAAATATGATCCCCAATCAGAGACAACGATAGACAGCTGCCTCTGATTGGGAACCATACCAGGCCAACATAGAAATAATAAACTAGAACACCCCCCAGTCACGCCCTGACCTACTCCACCATAGAAAATAAAGGCTTTCTATGGTCAGGACGTGACAGCCGGTTAAAGCAACTGGGCTATTATTCCAACTACGGATGTCGGATTGAATTGATTTGAGCATTCTATTAATGTTTCTGGCAGTGGTTTTATCTAAGGAAATATATATACACAAAAATATTTAAAATGAGAAACGATTGGGATTCCATAAGTAGAGATGGAGTCCTCCACCGGGGTCTTGAGAGAGGAAGTCGGGCTGATTTGGTTAGATTCATTTTATAACTTGAGTTGAAGCTGAATTTATCTTTGATATTCAATATGTTTGGGAGCAATTGAGATACATTGTTTAGACATAGTAAAATATTGTCTGTGTATAATGCGATGAAGTGATCAGTAGATTTTAGGGAAATGTGTTTTATCTCCTTTGATTGACAAATTGCCCGAGTAACCATGGATAATAAGAATAGCAAAGGCGAAATTGGATTGTCATCTCTGCTGCTTCTAGTGATTCTGAACGGAGGAGAGCAGATATTGCCTGTCATAACTATGACTGAGGAATTGGCATATATTATTTTAATCATATTAATGAAATTGGAGCCAATTCCCATATGTTCCAAGACAGACCAGTGATATGACAATTTTAGTCCATAAAAAGCTTTTATTCACATCTCTCCCAAATGAACCTTTGTGAACATCTTTATTAATCATTTTGAGCGATAGTGGACCTAACATATTGCAAATAGACCTCAGGAGGAATACCATCCCATTCAGGTGATTTGCCTTTATTCCACCACGATTTACTTTTTACTGTGATTGTAAACTCAGTTCTGTGAATGATGTCTATTGATGTGTGATTAACAGGTTGTTGCACAGTTGTTATCCCAAATGAACCCTTAGCCCCTATGCCCTATGCACTTGTGAGGATCTGAGAGCGATCTTCAGGGGAAATCAATATCCCAATACCTTGCAAGGTGGAACTATAAGACTTTTTACACATTTAGTTATGTTACAAAGTGGGATTAAAATGTATTTAATAATCCTTTTCTGTCAACAATCTGCATGCAATACTCACACAATATACAATATTTTGTATTGATGAAAAATAAACACTAATATATATTGATTAGATAAGTATTCAACCCCCTGAGTCAATACATCTTAGAATCACCTTTGATAGTGATTACAGCTGTGTGTGTTTTTGGGTCTCTAAGAGATTTGCATACCTGGATTGAACAATATTTGCCCATTATTCTTTAAAAAATTCTTAAAGTTTTGTCAAGTTGGTTGTTGATCATTGCTAGACAGCATTTTCAAGTCTTGCCATAGATTTTCAAATCGATTTAAGTAAAAACTGAACTGTAACTAAGCCACTCAGGAGCATTCAATGTCGTCGTGGTAAGCGGCTCCAGTGTATATTTGGCTGTGTATTTTAGGATATTGTCCTAATGAAAGGGGAATTTGTCTCCCAATGTATTTTGGACTGAACTAGTTTTTTTCTCTAGTATTTTTCCTGTGCCTAAGCTCTATTCCATGTATTTTTTTCACCTAAACAAACTACCAAGTCCTTGCCGATGACAAGCATACCCATAACATGATGCAGCCACCACCATGCTTGAAAATATGAAGAGTGGTACTCAGTGATGTGTTGTGTTGGATTTGCCCCAAACATAACGCTTTGCAATCAGGACAAAAAGTACATTTTTGCAGTTTTACTTTAGTGTCTTATTGCAAACAGGATGCTTGTTTTGGAATACAATGTTGTAATTACAATGTTGTTGATCCAACCTCAGTTTTGTCTTATCACAGCCATAAAACTCTGTAACTGTTTTAAAATGACTATTGGTCTCATGGTGAAATCCCTTAGTGGTTTCCTTCCTATCCGGCAACTGAGTTAGGAAGGATGCATGTATCTTTGTAGTGACTGGGTGTATTTATACACCATCCAAAGTGTAATTAATAACTTCACCAGGAGACTGAAAAGATTTGGCATGGGTCCACAGATCCTCAAAAGGTTTTACAGCTGCATCATCAAGAGCATCCTGACTAGTTGCATCACTGCCTGACTATGGCAACTGCTCGGCCTCCGACCGCAAGGCACTGCAGAGGGTAGTGCGAACGGCCCAGTACATCACGGAGGCCAAGCTTCCTGCCATCCAGGACCTCTATACCAGGTGGTGTCAGAGCCACCCACACCACCCTAGTCATAGACTGCTCTCTCTGATACCGCACTGCAAGAGGCAGGTCCAAGAGGCTTCTAAACTGCTTCTACTCCCAAGCCATAAGACTCCTGAACACCTAATCAAATGGCTACTCAGACTATTTGCATTGCCTCCCCCCCTCTTTTACACCACTGCTACTCTCTGTTGTTATCAACTATGCATCGTCACTTTAATAACTCTACCTACATGACCATATTACCTCAACTAACCGGTGCCCCTGCACATTGACTCTGTACTGGTGCCCCCATGTATATAGTCTCCACATTGACTCTGTACTGGTGCCCCCCTGTAAATAGTCTCCACATTGACTCTGTACTGGTGCCCCCCTTTATATAGTCTCCACATTGACTCTGTACTGGTACCCCCCTGTATATAGTCTCCACATTGACTCTGTACCAGAACCCCCTGTATATAGTCTCCACATTGACTCTGTACCAGAACCCCCTGTATATAGTCTCCACATTGACTCTGTACTGGTGCCCCCCTGTATATAGTCTCCACATTGACTCTGTACTGGTACCCCCCTGTATATAGTCTCCACATTGACTCTGTACCAGAACCCCCTGTATATAGTCTCCACATTGACTCTGTACCAGAACCCCCTGTATATAGTCTCCACATTGACTCTGTACTGGTGCCCCCCTGTATATAGTCTCCACATTGACTCTGTACTGGTGCCCCCCTGTATATAGTCTCCACATTGACTCTGTACCAGAACCCCCTGTATATAGTCTCCACATTGACTCTGTACCAGAACCCCCTGTATATAGTCTCCACATTGACTCTGTACTGGTATCCCCCTGTATATATTCTCCACATTGACTCTGTACTGGTGCCCCCCTGTATATAGTCTCCACATTGACTATGTACCTCTTCCCTGTATATAGTCTCCACGTTGACTCTGTACCAGAACCCCCTGTATATAGTCTCCACATTGACTCTGTACCAGAACCCCCTGTATATAGTCTCCACATTGACTCTGTACTGGTGCCCCCTTGTATATAGTCTCCACATTGACTCTGTACCTCCCCCTGTATATAGTCTCCACGTTGACTCTGTACCAGAACCCCCTGTATATAGTCTCCACATTGACTCTGTACCAGAACCCCCTGTATATAGTCTCCACGTTGACTCTGTACCAGAACCCCCTGTATATATAGTCTCCACGTTGACTCTGTACCAGAACCCCCTGTATATATAGTCTCCACATTGACTCTGTACCAGAACCCCCTGTATATAGTCTCCACATTGACTCTGTACCAGAACCCCCTGTATATAGTCTCCGCATTGACTCTGTACCTCCCCCTGTATATAGTCTCCACATTGACTCTGTACCAGAACCCCTGTATATAGTCTCCACATTGACTCTGTACCCCCTGTATATAGTCTCCACATTGACTCTGTACCAGAACCCCTGTATATAGTCTCCACATTGACTCTGTACCAGAACCCCTGTATATAGTCTCCACATTGACTCTGTACCTCCCCCTGTATATAGTCTCCACATTGACTCTGTACCAGAACCCCTGTATATAGTCTCCACATTGACTCTGTACCAGAACCCCCTGTATATAGTCTCCACATTGACTCTGTACCTCCCCCTGTATATAGTCTCCACATTGACTCTGTACCTCCCCCTGTATATAGTCTCCACATTGACTCTGTACCTCCCCCCTGTATATAGTCTCCACATTGACTCTGTACCAGAACCCCCTGTATATAGCCTCCACATTGACTCTGTACCAGAACCCCCTGTATATAGTCTCCACATTGACTCTGTACCTCCCCCTGTATATAGTCTCCACATTGACTCTGTACCAGAACCCCTGTATATAGTCTCCACATTGACTCTGTACCAGAACCCCCTGTATATAGTCTCCACATTGACTCTGTACCAGAACCCCCTGTATATAGTCTCCACATTGACTCTGTACCAGAACCCCCTGTATATAGTCTCCACATTGACTCTGTACCTCCCCCCTGTATATAGTCTCCACATTGACTCTGTACCTCCCCCTGTATATAGTCTCCACATTGACTCTGTACCAGAACCCCTGTATATAGTCTCCACATTGACTCTGTACCAGAACCCCTGTATATAGTCTCCACATTGACTCTGTACCGGAACCCCTGTATATAGTCTCCACATTGACTCTGTACCAGTACCCCCCTGTATATAGTCTCCACATTGACTCTGTACCAGAACCCCTGTATATAGTCTCCACATTGACTCTGTACCAGAACCCCTGTATATAGCCTCCACATTGACTCTGTACCAGAACCCCTGTATATAGTCTCCACATTGACTCTGTACCAGAACCCCTGTATATAGTCTCCACATTGACTCTGTACCAGAACCCCTGTATATAGTCTCCACATTGACTCTGTACCTCCCCCTGTATATAGTCTCCACATTGACTCTGTACCTCCCCCTGTATATAGTCTCCACATTGACTCTGTACCAGAACCCCTGTATATAGTCTCCACATTGACTCTGTACCAGAACCCCCTGTATATAGTCTCCACATTGACTCTGTACCAGTACCCCCCTGTATATAGTCTCCACATTGACTCTGTACCTCCCCCTGTATATAGTCTCCACATTGACTCTGTACCTCCCCCTGTATATAGTCTCCACATTGACTCTGTACCTCCCCCTGTATATAGTCTCCACATTGACTCTGTACCTCCCCCTGTATATAGTCTCCACATTGACTCTGTACCTCCCCTGTATATAGTCTCCACGTTGACTCTGAACCTCCCCCCTGTATATAGTCTCCACATTGACTCTGTACCTCCCCCCTGTATATAGTCTTGCTATTGTTATTTTACCGCTGCTCTTTAATTACTTGTTACTTTTATTTACTATTCTTATCCGTATTTCTTAAAACTGCATTGTTGGTTGGGGCTCGTAAGTAAGCATTTCACTGTAAGGTCTAGTTATTGTATTCGACTAATAACATTTGGTTTGATTTGATTTGCTCAAAGGGATATTAAATGTCCAGGGTTTTTTTTGTTCTTTGTGAGGCATTGCAAAACCTTCCTGGTCTTAATGGTTGAATCTGTGCTTGAAATTCACTTCTTGACTGAGGGACCTTACAGATAATTGTATGTGTGTGGTACAGAAATGGGGTAGTCATTCAAATATCATGTTAACCACAATTCTTGCACACAGAATGAGTCAAAATGTATTATGTGACTTGTTAAGCACATTTCAGCTTTCATTTTTAATGAATTTGTTAAAAACATTTACTGGGGTATTTTGTGTGATCAGTGACACAAAATCTGAATTTAATACATGTTTCATTCAGGCTGTAACAAAAGATAATGTGAAAAAAGTCAAGAGGTGTGAATATTTTCTGAAGGCACTGTGCATGTAACAGTCTTCTTCGATCTCCACACAACTCCGTTCTAAAAATACACGTTTGTTTTCATGATTTCTGGTGGATCATCAAAATAAATAAATCACATGACATTTTTGGACTCATTCAGCAGTTATTGCCTAATCTAGTGGAATACTATTTCAATTTAATGTTGAAAGTTCAATTTATATTCCTAAAACATAAGTTGAAAATGATGCTGTTGCTGGTTCCCGTTGACAATAACTTTTGATAAATAGCCCATGACAAAACTCTGTTTTGAAAATGAATCAAAACACAGTTTTTAAGTGTCCAAATCAGTAATCAATATGCAGAAACAGTTCATGATATATTGAAAACATAATCATAAAATGTACTACCTTTCGCGACTTCCGCCAAAGTTGGTGCCTCTCCTTGTTCGGGCGGCGTTCGGTGGTCGACGTCACAATCTTTCTAGCTTCCACCGATCTACATTTATTTTTCCATTTGTTTGGTCTGTATTGTACACACCTGGTTCCCATTACGTTGTAATTATTTCCCTATTTAACCCTCCGGAGCCATCGTGGTTTTGTGCGTGTTTATTGTTGTCAGTTGTCTCGTTTATGTGATTCTGGATTTTCGTTCTCATTGTTGGAAGATTATTTTTGAGTAAAGTTACTATTATTACTCATCTCTGTGTCCTGCGCCTGACTCCGCCTTACCCACATCACCTAGACTCTGACATACCTACACATGCCACGATATTATTTGTATTTATTTTAACGAGCACCAAAACATTTGTGGAAATTAATCACTCATATTGATTAGGGGGAAATCAGGTTTTATGTGATGTTGAGACTAAAACATGAAGAGTTTATAAGCTGAAAATGATTTAAAGCAGGACCAAACTTCACTAATCTGAGGTAAAAAGGTAATTGCCTTCATTTCCATGTGGTCAAAACGTCAGCTTGTGTAACGTAATAACACATACTGTCCACCTACAGGAAATTAGCGCAATATAAAATAATAGAATATGCCCAAATAAATCCAAATTTCAATTTAGGCTGATAGTGTCTGTGCCGTGTGTCTGTCATTCATTCATTCCCTACCTACCTATGAGCATGCATCTCAATGACAGCATAGGACATAATGGAGCAAAGAGTTTTCTTTCTTTCTGACTAACTAATATAACCAGGAAAAACTCTGAACCTAGACTAAGATACTTCAAAGAGGGTGGTGGCCAAAAAACTATAGCAACAACAGCAGAAAGGCATACGTGTGACCGCCAAGGCTGACCCCTGTGCCCTCTCCTCTCCACTTACCAGGTTGCCTATGGACAGCATGCCGTTGAACTCGTCAGTCATTGGGTAGTGCTCCATGGCCATGAACAAGGTGTTGAGCACGATGCAGATGGTAATGGCTAGGTCCAGGAAGGGATCCATCACCATCACCTTGACCAGCGCCTTCAACTGCAGCCAGCGGACTGCTTTCCCAGATCAGGTACTTGTGGGCAAACTCATACCAGCACGGGTGGCACTTCTGACGCGACTCCTCCAGTTCTAGGATGGGGAGAAGAGGGGGGGGGGGTTACACTTTTAAAATTCACACTTTGCCATTGTGGTGTAAGAGACTGTTCCGTGTCTAAGTAATGTACACTCTGCTACTTATCCACTTTTCTATCTTCCCTCAGTTGTGATTTTAGACTACTTAGACTACTCTCTGAAAATCCAACTTGACTTGGAAATTCCACCAAAAATGTCCTCTTTATGCATTTTCTTCAGGAAGGTTAGCACAGTATGCCTTTTCCAGATGTTTGTTGGTAGGGCCAAGCTTGGGTGCCTAATGAGGAGTTTGATGAAGATTGACGGCAGCTCAACGGAGCCTGAAGATGAGGCTTCAGCAGATATGAGGAGCTCCTGTGCTCACTCAATGGTCACCTTGATGGTCCACAGAGACCAGTGGCTATCAGAGTTTGTGGGAACATGACCATAATATGCAATTGGCATGCTGACTGCAGGAATGTCCACCAGAGCTCTTGTCAGATAATTTTATGTTAATTTCTCTACCATAAGCCACCTCCAACGTCCTTTTAGAGAATTTGGCAGTACTTCCAACCAGCCTCACAACCGCAGATGTCATGTAACCACGTCGGCCCAGGACCTCCACATCCGGCTTCTTCATCTGTGGGATTTTCTGAAACCAGACACCCGGAAAGCAGATGAAACTGAGGAGTGTTTGTCTGTAATAAAGTCCTTTTGTGGGGAAAAACACATTCCCAGTGGGTGGGCCTGGCTCCGAAGTGGGTGGGCCTATGCCCTCCCAGCCCCATCCATGGCTGCGCCCCTGCCCAGTCATGAAATTAATAGATTAGGGCCTAATGAATTTATTTCAATTGACTGATTTCCTTACATTAACTGTAACTCAGTAAAATTGTTGAAATTGTTGCATTTTGAGTTTATATTTTTGTTCAGTAAAAGACGATAACTAACTAAATACACCCAGATTTTTTTTAAACTAAACTAAATATATTTTTCATTTCGGCTTCCGAAAACGAGACGAGACAAATATCTTAACTGACCTTTTGTTTGTATTTTGTACTGTCTCTACTCAAAGGGTCCTACACACTCACACACTCAAAGGGTCCTACACACTCACACACTCAAAGGGTCCTACACACTCACACACTCAAAGGATCCTACACACTCACACACTCACTCCATCATCTACACATTCACACATAATACGCACATACATTTATCCTGACTCTACACACACACACCCACACATACAAGCTGCTGCTACTCTGAAAATCATATATCCTGTTGCCTAGTCACCTTAAGCCTATACATATCTACCTCCATCACTCCAGCATCTCTGCACATTGTTAATATGGTACTGGCAATAACCCTGTACATACTATGCTTACTGACTTACTTATTGTGTTCTTCATATTTTGTCTTATTTCTCGTGTGTTTTTTATTATATTACATTGTTATTGATTATTGCATTGTTGGGTTTTGAGTTTGCAATATTTTACTGTACTTGTACATGTGACATTAAAACCTGAAACTCAAAACATCAAACTTGAAACTTATCTATGTGACTCAAATCTGACTACTAAGTGGACTGGACAAGTCCAGTTTTTGGAGAGATTGAGAGCTTTCAGTGATATTTGTTTGGTCCAATCAAAAGCATGCATGACATTAGCAGAATTGTAAGGCTTTCTAATTGCAACTTTGTGATGCTGTCATTGGTGGGAAATAAATACCATGCCCAGGTCACCTCTCTGCCTGGCAACCGTTCTCCAATCTGGTGGCAACAAATCATTGATACAAATAAGATGGCTACTCGCCCTTTGGTACAAGCTCCCGGTAGAAAAGGAGGTGAGCCATTTAACTTATCGTGTTGATTCAAACAAGACCAAATGCCACATTTCCACAGGAGAAGACAGCATTTGCACCCACAAGTTGATGGGGAAATATACTACCAATCTCAAGACACATCTGAAAGATCCCAATATACTGTATATGCTCAGGTAAAAACAGATTGTAACAGATTGATAATGCTAGCTAGTTGGTTTACTGCAACCTATCAGACCTACCACGTATGACAGAACTTTGATTACAATATATTGTAGCTACAGTATGTCAATGGGTGTGATTTTTATCTGCTGCAGAGTAATGTGCTCTTCTGCCTATTTGGTTTTTGGAAGAGATGCGATAGGATGATATAAAGAAAAATATGTTGGTATGGCAAGGCTATGTATTGTGTGCACATTGAAGTCAGTCATTTATGTTTACTATAGGTTAATGTGATGTGAATCAAATGTGACTAAAATGAAAGGGCATTTAGTTGACTAAAATGGCCCACTGTTTTCAGCATTTTGACATTAACTAGACTAAATACTTCTTCAAATTACAAAAATGTGACTTAATTATATTTTTGTCAAAATGACTAAAATTAGACTAAATAATAAAAAGAGGGCCAAAATAAAACAGGTACAGAGGCCCCTTACCCTCCAAGGCATCTGTGAGATAGCTGGCCGCACTCAGAGCTCGGTCCCTCTGCACGTGCTCTTCTCTGGACACCGGGTGAGGCAGCAGCATGGTGCTCAACTCAGTGCTGGAGTTTGGCCCCTGGAGGAGACAGAATGGTAGGCATATTGGTAAGGGAGAGGTGGCCATATCGGTGAGGGGAGGCTGCCATACTGGAGAAGAGAACTGTTGTAGTGGTGAAGAGACGCATCCATTTTGGTGAGGAGAGGCAGCCATATTGGCAAAAAGAGGTGTTGCTTTATTGAGGAGAAACAGCCATATTGGTGAGGAGAGGCAGCCATATTGGTGAGATGAGGCAGCCATATTGGTGAGGAGAGGCAGCCATATTGGTGAGGCAGCCATATTCGTGAGGAGAGGCATCCATATTGGTGAGGAGAGGCAGGCATATTAGTGAGGTGAGGCAGCCATATTTGTGAGGTGAGGCAGCCATATTTGTGAGGAGAGGCAGCCATATTAGTGAGGTGAGGCAGCCATATTAGTGAGGTGAGGCAGCCATATTAGTGAGGAGAGGCAGCCATATTAGTGAGGTGAGGCAGCCATATTAGTGAGGAGAGGCAGCCATATTAGTGAGGTGAGGCAGCCATATTAGTGAGGTGAGGCAGCCATATTAGCGAGGTGAGGCAGCCATATTGGTGAGCCATATTTAGATTATTCTATGCAGTCAAACGTAATCTATATTCTCAGCAAATGATTATGAAATGACTGAGTCATGTGTCAGGGTTTCAGCTTAAACAAGTATCTCACTCTCCTTCAGTTCAGTCTTTGCATAATCATTTCAGGACATAATTTAATCTATATTAATTGTACATTTATTTAAATACTAAATGATTGGAAACCACATCTGAGGAAATATACTGCACTTCTAGTACAAGTGCTGTAATTATGTTTTTATACTTCTATAATTTTTCATTTAATAATTTGTCTTGTCCGATTACCATGGAAACGGCACTAGTAAGACAAATTCAAAGATGACAGATAGAGAATTACAATCTCTAACCAGATAATACTAATGGATGTCTCTATTGGCTAAAAACATAGCTCATATTGTACATGGTAAAGCACCGCTCATATCTTATGTCATAAAGCTCTCTCTGTCTCCCTGCAGGCTTAGCAATGTCTACTACTCATACTAAATGGGATCAATAAGTCAATGAAACAAACACAGCAGCCATGGAGAGAGGACCAGAAATATTTACGCATCAAAAATGTCCCATTTTTTTATACACCAGTTGTCAGTCAAGCCGCCTCCCAGAGGACAGGCTGATGGAGATGCACACACATGCTGTTGAACACAGCAGTCACTTAGGCAAGGCTATGCTAACACACACACATCTCACATTGAGTCCACAGACAGGCTTTTCAATTTATGTTGGGTCAATGGCTGGAACATGATTCAGGATAGAGGCAGGGTGGTGACAGTTATCTAAGACATTCACTGACACACACACGCACACACACACACACACACACACACACACACACACACACACACACACACACACACACACACACACACACACACACACACACACACACACACACACACACACACACACACACACACACACACACACACACACAAATCATCCCTAGAGCCATGTGATATCCTTATAACTAGTTACCTCCCAGCTGTATGTATCCATGATGGTGTGAGTGACAGGGGTTAAAGGTAGTCCAATCAAAGCCTCCCTGACACAAATCAGCCTCCCTCTATGATTACATAACGTCTTATTGGTCTCCCAGGTAGTCGGGCTGGCAGGCATGAGTGACGCACATCCCCAGTGTCAGAGCTCACATAAAACCACCCACTCACTGTTTGGCAAGTAAGGAACCCACCACAAGACCATTCACCATTTCGACTCCTTTGTGGCCCTACCATCGCCACCACCACCAACATTCATTTAGCATCTGTTGCTACTGTGCGTTGCCATGGTTGCGTTTCCGAGACACTCAAGCACAAGCCCGCACGAACACGTGCACACACACTTCTCAATAACCATCCACCACTATTCATCTGGATTAGCAGCAACACAGTGATTTTAGTGCCTTTCCTGGCCAGTCCTTTGGGTGCGATATTACAGTGTACTGTATTGACCTCCAGAGCACAATACCGCTGACTATAAATGAACTGTACTTGTTATTTTTGTTTGTGGTAAATAGACAAACCTGTTGGTCAATTTCTTTAGATTGGTAGCTTTCTATTTCATAATTTGTTTACATGACACACTTTTGCTAGCTGTGTGTGTGTGTGTGTGTGTGTGTGTGAATGCTTACGTGAGTGTGTGTGTGCATGTGTGTGAGAGAATGAACAAGAGATCGAGATCAAGAAGGATCAGTAATATAGTGATAGGATCATTGGAGTGCACTGACAACCATGCTGTTCTGAGAGCAGTCTGTTGAATGGGAAAGAGTAATAGAGATAGGATCATTGGAGTGCACTGACAAGCAGTCTGCTCTGAGAGCAGTCTGTTTCCTGGGAGAGAGTAATGGATATAGGATCATTGGAGTGCATTGACAAGCATGCTAATCTGGGAGCAGTCTGTTCTGAGAGCAGTCTGTTTCCTGGGAAAGAGGAGCATCATGTCCTTTATTTGGACAGACAGACAGACAGACAGACACAGACAGACAGACAGACATTTGATTTACTATCCTTGTGGGGACCAAACCATTTATTCCCATTCAAAATCATATTTTCCCTAACCCTTAACCCAAACTGCTAACCATAAATGTAACCCCTAACCCTAATTCTAACCCCAACCCTAATTGTAACCCTAACCCCTAAACCCTAAAATAGCTATTTGCCTTGTGGGGCCCGGCAAAATGTTTTCTTGTTTTATTATCCTTATGAGGACTTCTGGTACCCACAAGGATAGTAAAACCACACACACACACACACACACACACACACACACACACACACACACACACACACACACACGGCAGTGATAGCATGGCAAGTGATCCATTGAGTATTAGAGAAAATGCATTTAGGCTCTTCCCTTTTCCGTTCCTACACAGTTGCTAACATCCCTGCGGGGTAGTGTGAATCATCTGTTTTCAAACTGCAAATGAAACAGTGTGTTGTGTTAATGTTGAGTAGCCTAGCGGGGAAGAGGGAGCTGTTGGCTGTATCAGGTCACAGAGGTCTTGGCCAGTGACTCCAGGCAGCCTGAGGCTACTAAGTCCTGAGTCTACTCTACAGGATATGAGCTGTGGCCATTCCTTTGATACAGCTTTTTGCCACAGTAGTATCACCAGTTATCCACAGGGTGATTTCCCATGATGCATGCACATACGCAACCACACACACACACACACACACACACACACACACACACACACACACACACACACACACACACACACACACACACACACACACACACACACAACTCAGAAACCCAGTGCTCACACTCTCCTCCTTGACCTTCTCCATGATGCAGGCTGGGAGCCCCTGTGGGGTGACCCCGTTCTGGTCCATGGCCACGAACAGCTTCCCATTGACGTTGAGGAAGACCTGGGAACCCCGGCTGCCGGTGCTGTAGGTACTGGGCCTGCGTCTGGTGCTCCATGGGATCACCAGGGACCCAGTACGACTGTGTGTTCCCTCATTGTCCCCATGGATGCTGAACTCGTCGTCGGCGAAGTCACCCTCCGAGTCTTTGTTCCGGGGACGGAAGCTGAAGATGCTGATGTTGCTGCCTCGTCTGGTACGCGTGGAGATGGTGCGGGCGAGGAGTGGATGTGTCGGCTGGTGGGGGAGTGGAGAAAAAGTTTAAGTGGGATATATGGTAGGGAAGTCCTATGTTCGAAAAGAGTAAGATACTTGACTCAAACCCTGGATATCAGATAATCATTTGACAAATTAGGATTGCCATTGATCTCAGTAGTTTATTAGGGGAGAAAAATCTATATCCCAAAATATATACGTATATACAGAACCAGTCAAAAGTTTGGACACACCTACTCATTCAAGGGTTTTTCTTTATTTCTACTATTTTCTACATTGTAAAAGAATAGTGAAGACACAAAACTATAAAATAACACATATGGAATTATTTTTAAATTGAATTCGTTATTTTACCAGGTAAGTTGACTGAGAACACGTTCTCAATAGTTACAGGGGAGAGGAATGAATGAGCCAATTGTAAACTGAGGATTATTAGGTGACCATGATGGTTTGAGGGACAGATTGGGAATTTAGCCAGGACACCAGGGTTAACACCCCTACTCTTACAATAAGTGCATTGGGATCTTTAATGACCTCAGAGAGTCAGGACACCCATTTAACATCCCATCTGAAAGATAGCACCCTACACCGGGTAGTGTCCCCAATCACTGCCCTGGGGCATTGGGATATTTTTTTGACCAGAGGAAAGAGTGCCTCCTACTGGCCCTCCAACACTTCCAGCAGCATCTGGTCTCCCATCCAGGGACTGACCAAGACCAACCCTGCTTAGCTTCAGAAGCAAGCCAGCAGTGGTATGCAGGGTGGTATGCTGAATAGTGTAGTAACCAAAAAAGTGTTAAACTATTCAAAATATATATAATATTTGAGATTCTTCAAAGTAGCTACCCTTTGCCTTGATGACAGCTTTGCACACTCTTGGTATTCTCTCAACCAGCTTCATGAGGTAGTCACCTGGAATGCATTAAAATTAACAGGTGTGCCTTGTTAAAAGTTTGTATGTTGAATTTCTTTCTTAATGCGTTTGAGGCCAATCAGTTGTGTTGGGACAAGGTAGGGTGGCACAGCAGTCTAAGGCACTGCATCTCAGTGCTAGAGGCGTCACTGCAGACCCTGGTTTGATTCTAGGCTGTATCACAACCGGCCGTGTGATACAGTACAATAGGGCAATTGTCCCAGTGTAATCTGGGTTAGGGTTTGGTTGGGGTAGGCTGTCATTGTAAATGAGAATTTGTTCTTAACTGACTTTCCTAGTTAAACAAAACATTTTTAAAAAGGGTTGGTATACAGAAGATAGCTCTATTTGGTGAAAGACCAAGTCCATATTATGAAAAAAACAGCTCAAATAAGCAAAGAGAAATGACAGTCCGTCCTTACTTTAAAACCTCTTGGAACTACCCATCCCGGATCCGGGAGAATTGTCAGCAACTACACTAATTAGCATAGCGCAACGGTCAAAAAAAATTACTAGAAAATATTCATATTCATGAAATCACAGGTGAAATATAGTGAAACACAGCTTAGCCTTTTGTTAATCACCCTGTCATCTCAGATTTTGAAATTATGCTTTACAGCCAAAGCAAGACAAACGTTGTGTAAGTTTATCGATAGCCTAGCATAGCATTATGTCCAGCTAGCAGCAGGAAGCTTGGTCACGAAAATCAGAAAAGCAATCAAATTAACCGTTTACCTTTGATGATCTTCGGATGTTTTCACTGACGAGACTCCCAGTTAGACAGCAAATGTTCATTTTGTTCCATAAAGATTATTTTTATACCCAAAATACCTCCTTTTGTTGGTCACATTATGTTCAGAAATCCACCGGAAATAGCGGACACTATGCCGAAAGAAATGCCGAAAGAAAATCCAAATTATGTCCATAATATCGACAGAAACATGGCAAACGTTTTTTTATAATCAATCCTCAAGGTGTTTTTCAAATATCTATTCGATAATATATCAACCGGGACAATTGGCTTTTCAGTAGGTGCGAGAGGAAAAATGACTACCTCTGTCTTTTATGCAAGAATCACTCTTGAGAGCCCTCAGCTGGCCACGCAATGTAGTCGTTTACGCTCATTCTTCAAAATGAAGGCCTGAAACTACGTCTAAAGGCTGTAGACACCTTAGGGAAGTCACAGAAAAAGGAATCTGGTTGATATCCCTTTCAATGGGCAATAGGGATGCATAGAAAGCAGGGGTTTCAAAATAAGAGTCACTTCCTGATTGGATTTTTCTCAGGATTTTGCCTGCAATATCAGTTCTGTTATACTCACAGACAATATTTTTAGAGTTTGGGAAACTTTAGAGTGTTTTCTATCCTAAGCTGTCAATTATATGCATATTCTAGCATCTGGTCCTGAGAAATAGGCGGTTATTTTTCCAAAAATAAAAATAGTGCCCCCTAGTTTCAATAGGTTTTAAGACATGAAGGTCAGTCAATCTGGAAAATTTCAAGAACGTGGAAAGTTTCTTCAAATGAGGTCGCAAAAACCATCAAGCGTTATGATGAAACCGCCACAGGAATGGAAGACCCGGAGTTACCTCTGCTGCAGAGGATAAGTTCATTAGAGTTAAAAGCCCCACAAATCAGCAGTTAACTGCCCCTCAGATTGCAGCCCAAATAAACGCTTCACAGAGTATATGTAACAGACACATCTCAGCATCAACTGTTCAGAGGAGTCTGCGGAAATCAGGTCAAATTGCTGCAAAGAAACCACTACTAAAGGACACCAATAAGAAGAAGAAACTTGCTTGGGCCAAGAAACACAAGCAATGGACATTAGACTGGTGGGAATTTGTCCTTTGGTCTGATGAGTACAAATTTGAGATTTTTGGTTCCAACTGCTGTGTCTTTGTGAGACGCAGAATAGGTGAATGGATGATCTCCGCATGTGTGGTTCCCACCGTAAACATGGGGGAGGAGGTGTGATGGTGTGGGGGTGCTTTGCTGGTGACACTGTCTGTGATTTATTAAGAATTCTAGGCACACTTAACCAGCATGGCTACCACAGCATTCTGCAGCGATACGCCATCCCATCTGGTTTGCACTTAGTGGGACTATAATTTATTTTTCAACAGGACAATGACCCAAAACACACCTCCAGGCTGTGTAAGGGCTATTTGGCCAAGAAGGAGAATGATGGAGTGCTGCATCAGATGACGTGGCCTCCACAATCACCAGACCTCAACCCAATTGAGATGGTTTGGGATGAGTTGGACTGCAGAGTGAAGGAAAAGCAGCCAACAAGTGCTCAGCATATGTGGGAACTCCTTGAAGACTGTTGGAAAAGCATTTCAGGTGACTACCTCAAGAAGCTGGTTGAGAGAATGCCAAGAGTGTGCAAAGTTGTAATCAAGGCAAAGGGTCGCTACTTTGAAGAATCTTAAATATATTTTGATTTGTTTAGCACTTTGATTGGTTACTACATGATTGTATATGTGTTATTTCATAGTGTGGATGTCTTCACTATTATTCTACAATGTAGATAATAGTAGAAATAAAGAAAAACCCTTGAATGAGTAGGTATGTCCAAACTTTTGACTGGTACTGTACCTATTTACAAAACCTGAAAGCATACTATTAGATTCAGAATGTTTGTATTTATCCATGGTATTTTATCCATGTTGAAACATCGTGATGAAATTTGAACCCATTAAGAATGCATAGTGATGATATTCACCCTGCCCCCATCCACTGTATCCACCTTCAACGTGGTCACGTATCCCTTCTCCACGTCTCCCCCATTCTCTACCTCCTCCACCAGTTCCTCCAGACTTCTCCTCCTGCTCTGCACCTCCTTGTGGTCAGGGAGAGCCAGGCCCGGGGACAGTTCCGGGGACATCAAGGATTCTGTATCCTGAGCTTTCTGAGTAGGAAATGCAAAGGGTCAGCTCAAATAGGCATAGTCCTTTTTCAGCATATTGTGTCATTCAAAATGTACTAAACTCCCATACCAGCTAACCAATTGAAAGAAATGTCTACGGTCCAAATTCCCAATATTGAAAGCTTCAACGCTTAAATTCCATGTCGTAAAACCTTACGTCTTACCTGCGCTTCCCTCTTGAGGCGCTCCATGGCCAGCTGGAACTCTTTCTCTTTCTGCCAGGCCTCCTGGATGGTGGCCTGGTTCTGCTCCTCGTAGGCCATGGCCACAACAGCTAGGATCAGGTTGACCAGGTAGAAGGAACCCAGGAAGATGACCACCACAAAGAACACCATGTAGGTCTTCCCTGCTGACCGCAGAGTCTGGGGAGGGATAGATCGATAGATGGATGGATGGTTTGGCAAAAAGTATGTTATAAAAGACAGAGGGTTTGATTTTTGCAAGTTAATGTTGGTTTAAGCTTAGGTTAAAGATTGTGGAAGATTGTAGAAGACCTCCAAGACCTTAAATACATTACTGTAAACAAATATACTTATTTTCTTCCAATGATCTTTCTTACCTGTATGTGGATATTGTTTGAAATGAACCTGGTCATTTCCTGGTGTCCATACTGACCTGGTGATAGAGGTTCTCCCAGTAGTCTTGTGTCATGAGCCGGAAGAGGGAGAGGAACGCCCAACCGAAGCTGTCAAAGCTGGTGTAACCATAGTTAGGGTTCCTTCCTGCCTTCAAACACTCAAACCCATCTGGGCAATGCCTGTAGAGAAAACAGAAAGAAAACATCAAGAAAATGTCATGTTTGGCCCTAGTCCAGAATCAAGGTCCTAAACCGTAGGAACTAATGTAGATCTTACAGAGCAAATACCAAACTGCATGTTGCATTTTTTGTTCTGTCAGTAGGCCCAAATATGTTCCTTTACTACAAAAACGTAAACAAGGTCACACTGTATAAAATTATGCTGCAGATTGGATCCCATGCCAATATGCTGCCTCCTTAGTGTGTACAGTTCATGCACATTCACTGGCTTGTCATTGCCGCACAGTGAGCTCATCCCACGCCTGTTATCTTAGTGAAGGGTGGCCATTAAGATAAATAACCGTGTCCACAGGCCTTGAGCTTTATCCATGCGACAAGGTCCCGTACCAGTCGTCCCCATCGTGTGGTACAGATAATACTAATTCAATAAGCTGAAATATCACGGATGTAATTTACAGTTTATAAGCTTATCAGAGTATTTTGTGATTGTTCTTCAAATGTACATTACATAGTGGAACTGGTTTAGACATTTCCATGACTAACTGTGTAAGAAACAGTTCAAGAGCCAGCGAGGGTGACGTAAGTTCAGAGCAATGCCACAGCACTGCAATGCCAATGTATGCCACCCCACGTTAGAAACCGTCCCCATATTCTTGTGACAAAAAGGTGAGTCACTCCGACCCCCGGCTTCTTCAGACGTGGACCGGGTTAGGGGGGCTGGGGTGAAACGGGTGGGCGTCAGGAAGAGCGTGGCTGGGGAGTTGAATGGACGTGATGCCACCAACCTGCTTTCACGCCAATCCCTCTCCCCTTCACACCACCCCAGCCCTTCACCCATCCCTGCAATGCCCACCACAACCGCAGCCTGTTTGACCGGCCAGGCAACACCTGTCTGTCAGCGGCCTTGGCCGTGGCTGCGGCATGCGGAGGGAGGGCGTGAGGGTGTGGGGCGATGGGCGCTATCACCCACCAGACACCTCTCTGTGTATCTGGCGGACGTGTCAATGGACATGCCCCACTTCAGACCCCCGGGAGGCTGCTAACGGAAGGCCTCAAACCCACCACACACACAATTCCCATACGGCGGCATGTGTGAACTGCAGAATATCCTTTAGCATTGTTTTTAAGATGCATTTCCTAGATTTCCAATTTCCAATTCTAAGTACACCCTTTTTGTGTTTTCTGTACATTTTTATCATGGGTGCATGTACACGTCCATAGTAACCCACCAAAATATGGTAGCAGAATAATGTTTTGTTATTTTTCTAGGGGCATAAATTATTATGACCTTACAGGAAAACCAGGAAAGAGTGCCAGGGATTGCTATAACCTAACAACGCCTCACCCTGTAATTAAAAGTACCAAGTTTGGTAAATTAATGCTCTCACCCTATGTCTAATTGGACTGCACAGAAAGTGTCACTACAGCAGTCACACAAATGTAGCTGTTGCTGAGCCCCAAACATGAAACATCCACAGAATCAGATCACTTTTATAGGACACAAGCAATCGAAACGCCGCCTGGGGTTTGTGTTGTGATGAGTAACGTGTTGTATTGTTGTCAGAGAGAGAGAGAGATGAACCCTGACACAGAGGAGTCACTGAGAGTATCTGTCAGAGTAACTGCTTTCTCTCAGCACTCCGGCAGCTGGGGGTGCGATCGACCGCTATCCTATCTCTCGCCAGGGCACTGGGCATTCTGACATGGAGCTATTTTTGGCACCAGCAGTGAGCCCCGGTAACTATCCCTTTAAGAGGATCTGGGAAGGGGCGGGTGGGTTGTGGGAGGGTTGGTGGATGATGAACTATATCCCTGTGAGGATAGTGACTACCTGACGGTTCATCACAACACGCTGTTGAAAAGTTAGATGGGATGTACAGTTTGGTCTTTACTGTAGACCTAATACCTTGAAACTGTCAATGAAGCATCAGTACTCCACTGACAACAGTACAGAGAAAAAGAGAGGCAAAACAGATTGGCAGCAGCAAAACAGTGATGATGTGGTACACTTGGAATAAATGGTAGTAGTAGGCTGTTAAAAGTATCAAATCAGCTGGCGAGGATGAATTGAAACATCAGATCTCTATTTTTTTATTTTTTTTTATTTCACCTTTATTTAACCAGGTAGGCTAGTTGAGAACAAGTTCTCATTTGCAACTGCGACCTGGCCAAGATAAAGCATAGCAGTGTGAACAGACAACACAGAGTTACACATGGAGTAAGCAATTAACAAGTCAATAACACAGTAGAAAAAAAAATGGGCAGTCTATATACAATGTGTGCAAAAGGCATGAGGTAGGCGAATAATACAATTTTGCAGATTAACACTGGGGTGATAAATGATCAGATGGTCATGTACAGGTAGAGATATTGGTGTGCAAAAGAGCAGAAAGGTAAATAAATAAATAAAATAAAAAAACAGTATAAAAACAGTATGGGGATGAGGTAGGTGAAAATGGGTGGGCTATTTACCAACAGACTATGTACAGCTGCAGCGATCGGTTAGCTGCTCGGATAGCTGATGTTTGAAGTTGGTGAGGGAGATAAAAGTCTCCAACTTCAGCGATTTTTGCAGTTCATTCCAGTCACAGGCAGCAGAGTACTGGAACGAGAGGCGGCCAAATGAGGTGTTGGCTTTAGGATGATCAGTGAGATACACCTGCTGGAGCGTGTGCTACGGATGGGTGTTGCCATCGTGACCAGTGAACTGAGATAAGGCGGAGCTTTACCTAGCATGGACTTGTAGATGACCTGGAGCCAGTGGGTCTGGCGAGAATATGTAGCGAGGGCCAGCCGACTAGAGCATACAAGTCGCAGTGGTGGGTGGTATAAGGTGCTTTGGTGACAAAACGGATGGCACTATGATAGACTGCATCCAGTTTGCTGAGTAGAGTGTTGGAAGCCATTTTGTAGATGACATCGCCGAAATCGAGGATCGGTAGGATAGTCAGTTTTACTAGGGTAAGCTTGGCGGCGTGAGTGAAGGAGGCTTTGTTGCGGAATAGAAAGCCGACTCTTGATTTGATTTTCGATTGGAGATGTTTGATGTGAGTCTGGAAGGAGAGTTTGCAGTCTAGCCAGACACCTAGGTACTTATAGATGTCCACATATTCAAGGTCGGAACCATCCAGGGTGGTGATGCTAGTCGGGCATGCGGGTGCAGGCAGCGATCGGTTGAAAAGCATGCATTTGGTTTTACTCGCGTTTAAGAGCAGTTGGAGGCCACGGAAGGAGTGCTGTATGGCATTGAAGCTCGTTTGGAGGTTAGATAGCACAGTGTCCAATGACGGGCCGAAAGTATATAGAATGGTGTCGTCTGCGTAGAGGTGGATCAGGGAATCGCCCGCAGCAAGAGCAACATCATTGATATATACAGAGAAAAGAGTCGGCCCGAGAATTGAACCCTGTGGCACCCCCATAGAGACTGCCAGAGGACCGGACAGCATGCCCTCCGATTTGACACACTGAACTCTGTCTGCAAAGTAATTGGTGAACCAGGCAAGGCAGTCATCCGAGAAACCGAGGCTATTGAGTCTGCCGATAAGAATATGGTGATTGACAGAGTCGAAAGCCTTGGCGAGGTCGATGAAGACGGCTGCACAGTACTGTCTTTTATCGATGGCGGTTATGATATCGTTTAGTACCTTGAGCGTGGCTGAGGTGCACCCGTGACCGGCTCGGAAACCAGATTGCACAGCGGAGAAGGTACGGTGGGATTCGAGATGGTCAGTGACCTGTTTGTTGACTTGGCTTTCAAGACCTTAGATAGGCAGGGCAGGATGGATATAGGTCTATAGCAGTTTGGGTCCAGGGTGTCTCCCTTTGAAGAGGGGGATTGCAGCTTTCAATCCTTGGGGATCTCAGACGATATGAAAGAGAGGTTGAACAGGCTGGTAATAGGGGTTGCGACAATGGCGGCAGATAGTTTCAGAAATAGAGGGTCCAGATTGTCAAGCCCAGCTGATTTGTACGGGTCTAGGTTTTGCAGCTCTTTCAGAACATCTGCTATCTGGATTTGGGTAAAGGAGAACCTGGAGAGGCTTGGGCGAGGAGCTGCGGGGGCGGAGCTGTTGGCCGAGGTTGGAGTAGCCAGGCGGAAGGCATGGCCAGCCGTTGAGAAGTGCTTATTGAAGCTTTCGATAATCGTGGATTTATCGGTGGAGACCGTGTTACCTAGCCTCAGTGCAGTGGGCAGCTGGGAGGAGGTACTCTTGTTCTCCATGGACTTCACAGTGTCCCAGAACTTTTGGAGTTGGAGCTACAGGATGCAAACTTCTGCCTGAAGAAGCTGGATGCGTGTATTGGTTCCTGACTTCCTGAACAGTTGCATATCACGGGGCTATTCGATGCTATTGCAGTCCGCCACAGGATGTTTTTGTGCTGGTCGAGGGCAGTCAGGTCTGGAGTGAACCAAGGGCTGTATCTGTTCTTGGTTCTGCATTTTTTGAACGGAGCATGCTTATCTAAAATGGTGAGGAAGTTACTTTTAAAGAATGACCAGGCATCCTCAACTGACGGGATGAGGTCAATGTCCTTCCAGGATACCCGGGCCAGGTCGATTAGAAAGGCCTGCTCACAGAAGTGTTTTAGGGAGCGTTTGACAGTGATGAGGGGTGGTCGTTTGACTGCGGCTCCGTGGCGGATACAGGCAATGAGGCAATGATCGCTGATATCTGAGTACATGGCCCATATGAAAAACAACAGTTCTGATGTGTGTTAATCAGATCAGACATGACCCCTCCCCCTTCGCCCCCATCCCTCTCCCTCTTATCCCAGCCACAGATGAGCTCCAATAGTTGATAGGATACAACATAAAAGTGAACAGAAGTGGGAGCAGGGGAGTGTTTCCTACAGTCACTTTGTGGAGGGAACATTGGCTTGGCTGTGAGTTGAGTCACCCCTTCCAACCCTTCCACCCTGTGAAACAACAAAGCCTGGTGGGGAAGGCTTCAAAGCCTGGCGGGGAGAGGAAGGTGCCCTCCTAAACCTGATGTTCTCACTGCTCAGATTTATGCCCAGGTTTACCAAGTCAGTGTTTGTTAGGCACAAAATGGAAGAAAGCTAACTGAAATAGGGAGGGACTACATAGACTTGTCCAACAAGAAATGTTCATTTTAGTTTACTATTGTGTGCCCTATTGAATATGATCCATGATTCTGCCCAGGCTGCTTCACCGAGTGACCAACCACAGGCTAGGAATAGCCAGGCTGAGTCCTTCATTAAAGTTTGCAAACGAAAACATTTTTGAACATTTTGCAGTGGAAAACGTAAATGCATGTTTCTTATTGGTCAAATCGAGGTTGTCCCTCCCTGTTTTAGTCAATTTTCTTCTGTTTTTTTGTGTGAACAGGATCGTGATGAAGAACTCTGCAATAGGCTTTAGCTCTTACACAACCACGCTTCCTCCTCAGGCACTGATACAGGCAGAGTGAACACATCAGCAAAAGAGGATGATAATCAGCCCAAAAAAAGAGAACTACGATTCATACACTGGAAATAATGATGCTCGCAATGTGTACGTCAAGAATGAAAATGAATAGTTTGGATATGTATTTTGTCACTCCATAAGACATGTTTTAACAAAATTACAATATTCACTGGAAATGTAAGTTTAATTTTTTTCTGAAATACATGTCTATCTGCTCAAGGCGTCCATAATGCTAGGCCCCCCTCACCTCAAAAAAAAACATTATGTCTTCATCCCAAACCATTAAGAAAAACAAAAGTTGACATTACAACCAGTTAGCCTAATATTAGAGAGTTCTAGGACTGAGGTCTATGAGAATGAAAGTACTTAACATTTCTATAGCAACAGTATCCAGGAGGTTGTTGCCCATGGAGATTGTTTTCTATGACCTCTCCTGAGGATGTGGAATGGTCTCTCAGATTGGTTTGTCATGATTTATGTGGTATTTTATGCATTTTCTTGTTCCCAGTGTAGCTTGTGTAGATTAGGACGGATTGTTTGATTAGGTTAAAATGCCATACAATATTTCCCATGTTATTCATGCATTTACAAAAAAGTTTAGATTCCTTGCATAATTATTTCATAGATTTTTGAGTTCTCTTAGGTCAACTGGCAATCAAGTAAAAGGTCTGGAGAAACGAACAAACAATCACGCGTCATATGACTTACTATTCTGTTTCTAATGGGCTATTTTGAGGTGAACCGGGTCAAATAATAGGAGGCGGACATACTCATGTAACATTTAAAGCATCTAAAATACATCCTACTTACAGTTGATTTATACTACCTCTTATCTTAATGAACATCATTTTACACTCTGTAATTACCAGTGTAATACATGCCTGCTGATGGGTTTTTATAATAAGAATATTTACAGTACTAAGAAAAGACCAGATCATCAAAGGAGTCCTTCAGCTGGTATCATAACTGGGCAATAACGGCACAATTGTTAGCATACCCGAGGACTATCTTAAAGTATTCTGTGAAGTCTCTCTGAATCGCCACCCTAACGATATAGGCCAGTGTTAATGTCATTCGAAAAAAATGTTAACAGCAAAGCTATCCAGCATTAATATCGACAAAAATAAAGGCCCTTCAACTTGCACTTGATATAAATGCAATTAGCGAGCTGTTACATTCAATTTGATGACTCATCAAGTAGAACTGGAGTCAGAGGAATAAAAGGAGTTAAGAACATGGCACATACAGAGAGCCTAGGGTAGGAGAGAGCAAAAAGGTGGATGTAAGTGAGAGGCAATAATCTTCACTTTGCAGTCAGGGTAGCCATTAACAAAGCCATTAGAGTGAAGCCAAAAAGCTTAAAAGGATCAAATGTGACTAGAGTGGAGGGGCAAACCCACTAGCCCCCCCTCCCGCTGCCTCTCCCCCCACACACACCACACACACACCCCTACACCCCCATCCCCCATTTGGAATGCCAGATATAACTGTTCATGTCTATTGTATTTGTACTGAGTGAAACCAACCTAAATGTATGTGCCAATCTATGACAGAGATTTTGTATTGGAAGGGATATTAAATAGAATGTTTATTTATTTCGGTTTGATAAGGGACAGTAGTAGTTCTACGGAAGACCTGGGCCGTAGTCATCAAGCATTTTTTTCTCAGAAGTTTGATAAATATTGGCCCAGATCCATGTCCATTTTGATTGACAGGAAAAGGTTCCAGTGAGTGACAGCCGAATGTGGGACGAGCCTATGGGAGCATTGATTTCTACAGACCTTCATTGACCCTATGAGACCGAGGTAGCCAGACCAGTAAACAAACACCACAGAGACAAACAAATACCATTGTCTGCCATGTATTTATCTTAAAGGGTGTTGTGTTAATACAAGCTCACAAATGGCGTTTAACATTTCATCTCAGTTCATCTCTACAGAAAAATAACATATATTATATACACTACATGACCAAAAGTATGTGGACACCTGCTCATCGAATATCTCATTCCAAAATGATGGGCATTAATATGGAGTTATTCCCCCCTTTGCTGCTATAACAGCCTCCACTCTTCTGGCAAGTCTTTCCACTAGATGTTGGAACTTTGCTGCAGGGACTTGCTTCCATTCAGCTACAAGATCATTAGTGAGGTTGGGCACTGATATTGGGCGATTAGGCCTGAATCGTAGTGTTCGGCGGGGTTGAGGTCAGGGTTCTGTGCAGGTCAGTCAGGTTCTTCCACACCGATCTTGACAAAACATTTCTTTATGGACCTCGCTTTGTGCATGGGGGCATTATCATGCTGAAACACGAAAGGGCCTTCCCCAAACTGTTGCCACAACGTTGGAAACACAGAATCATCTAGAATGTCATTGTATGCTGTAGTGTTAAGATTTCCCTTCACTGGAAATAAGGGGCCGAGCCCGATCCATGAAAAACAGCTCCAGACCATTACTCTTCCTCTACCTTTACTTTACAGTCGTCACTCCGCATTCTGGCAGGTAGCGTTCTCCTGGCATCTGGCAAACCCAGATTTGTCCGTCTGACTGCCAGATGGTGAAGCATGATTCATCCCTCCAGAGAACATGTTTCGACTGCTCCAGAGTCCAATGGCGTCAAGCATTACACTACTCCAGCTGATGCTTGGCATTGCGCATGGTGATCTTAGGCTTGTGTGCGGCTGCTCGGCCATGGAATCCCTTTTCATGAAGCTCCAGACTAACAGTTATTGTGCTGACGTTGCTTCCAGAGGCAGTTTAGAACTTGGTAATAAGCATTTTTTCACACGCTACTCGCTTCAGCACTCGGTGGTCCCATTCTGTGAGCTTGTGTAGCCTACTACTTTGCAGCTGAGACGTTGTCCTAGACGTTTCCACTTCACAATAACAGCACTTACTGTTGACTGGGGCAGCTCTAGCAGGGCAGAAATTTGACGAACTGACTTGTCGGAAAGATGGCATCCTATGACGGTGCCACATTGAAAGAGTTCTTCAGTAAGGTCATTCTACTGTCAATCTTTGTCCATGGAGATTGCATGGCTGTGTGCTCGATTTTATACACCTGTCAGCAAAGGGTGAGGCTGAAATAGCCAAATCCACTCATTTGAAGGGGTGTCCACATACTTTTGTATATACAGTGTATTTCACTTAACATTTTCGAGGCAGTTCCATCCTCTGACCACTTAGATGGGTGTTTGGCATTTTGTTAAAGAGTAAGAAATCATAGCACAAAAAAATGAAGATGAGACATTATTTAAGGCCATGTAAGGCCACAGTATTTAACACCTTTATTGTTCCATTTAAATTGAATCAATGGCTAAAATATGGCGACTAATTGGTCACCAAACTTCAAAGCTGATTTATGCCGTGTTCACGTGCTAGTCGGAACTAGAAAACTTGATAATTTCCGTTTGAACGTGGAACATATATAACTACAACAAGTTAGCAAGTCAGAGTTTCCCAGTTCCGACTAGTACTTGAACGCTGCATAAATCAGAACTTTGGACCAATCACCATGCACCAGACAGACTAAGCTTAGAGCCTGGCTGTTTTATCATTCGTGGACACAAGCTGGAGCGTGCGATTGGATTGGCTGTTATCTCTCAGAGAGACAGACAAATACATCCTTTGTCTCCGTGTGTCTGGAGGCAGATGTTACATTTACCGTGTCCCCAGCCCGCCATAACTCACCCCAAGGGACCATTACTCTGCTCTCCCTTTAGGCATTCGCCCAATAACACACAACCCGTATGTTTTTCCTACTTTCCATTACATCTTCAATAGATTCCCTGTCTCACAGGAATTTTTTTAAGAAAAGAGGGAGGGGGGGAGATTAGAATGTTGAAATATCCCGGTATCAATTACAGCAGCTTTTTAAATATATTTTTTTAACCCTTTGTGGTGGTGGTGGGGGGGGGGGGGGGTGTTGAAAGCATGAGCTAGCATCACGCGACATTGAGGGCATTGGAAGAGGCTTTCATTTGATGGAGACTGCCTGTGTGATTTCCTGTGTGAGTTCCTGGAAAAGACATGGATGAAATGTTGTTGGTATTAATTTTCCATCATTATTTTGTAAGTATAAAAGTAGGAGATTAAATTGAAAGTGGGGACTATTTTGTCTGTGTTTGTGGTTGGAGCAAAATGGAAACCGTGGGGCACATTAGAGCTTGGCACCCAACAGAATACAGATGGGTATTATTTACTTTGTAAAACCCTAGATCTTAGCCCTGGCACTCCTATCCTGCCACTCCTGCCCGTTGCTCCAAAATCACTTGGCGTTACAGGATTAGAGCGTTGGCATGACGGGTCATGCTAGTGTTGAGGGCATTCATTAATTCCATGTCTATGTAAAGTACATTCATTTGATGAGTAGTTGGGCTGAGAATGGGATTCAGAATGATTCGGAAAGTTGCCATCTGATGTTAACTTGACGAATATTAAAGATGCCCCCTTTATCCTCCCTGAAAGTGACTATCATGTTGTTGCTTAATGGCTAAGAAAGATGCCACACTTCATGGACACATTTTTCACTGTTGCATGCTCAGTGTAGTTGTGTTCAGGCTCGCCTTCTTTCTATGGATACAATTGCCACTGGGTGTCCTAAAATGTACACAGTACACAAGTGGTGTCAGAGGTCACATGTTGATATCCTAACTGCAGTCTCCCATGGCTCAACCCTTCATACTGTCATCCAGAGGGCAGCCGGGTACTAGCATGTCACACTCATGGCCAGGGTGATGAGCCGACACGTTTGGTGATTTACCCCCAGCCATGCAACATGCATGTTCTCCCAATTGCCAAATCCTGGTCCAGAATACATCCATTTTGGGTTGAGGTCAATGTCGTTTCACTTCAGTGAATGTGGGAGATATATTAAGGAATTGTAAATTTACCATTATTTTCTGAGATATTATTATTTATTTTTTGTTGGCCCCAATCCTTAAAACATAAAGATTATCCAATGTCAAAGTGACACACACCAAAGTTATTAGTTGAACTAAATGACTATTTATAAGCTAGGCTTACTTATTTTATATATACAGTACCAGTCAAAAGTTTGGACACACCTACTCATTCAAGGGTTTTTCCATATTTTGAACTATTTTCTACGTTGTAGAATAATAGTGAAGACATCAAAACTATGAAATAAATATGAAATATGAAATCATGTAGTAACCAAAAGAGTGTTGTGGATGGCCTCCACAATCCACATTCACCCGACCTCAAGCCAATTGAGATGGTTTGGGATGAGTTGGACTGCAGACTGAAGGAAAAGCAGCCAACAAGTGCTCAGCATATGTGAGAACTCCTTCAAGACTGTTGGAAAATAATTCCAGGTGAAGCTGGTTGAGAGAATGCCAAAAATGTGCAAGGCTGTCAACAAGGCAAAGGGTGGCTACTTTGAAGAATCTCAAATACAACATATATTTTGATTTGTTTAACACTTTTTTGGTTACAACATGATTCCATGTGTTATTTCATAGTTTTGATGTCTTCACTATCATTTTACAATGTAGAAAATAGTCAAATAAAGAAAAACCCTTGAATGAGTAGGTGTGTCCAAACTTTTGACTGGTACTGTATATATATTATAATTTTTTGGTTACGGCATCGGGTATTTCCAGGCAGTCTCCCGTCCCAGTACTAACCAGGCCCAACCCTGACCAGGCGTGTTCAGGGTGGTATGGCTAAAAGCATATTTTTTTTACCCTGTTTTCTCCCCGAATTAGGTCCCTTGGCTCATCTTTGCATCTCCTCAATGGGGTAGCTGGGCTTACTTCTATACACATTACTCCAACTGTGCTATATAACTTGGGGTGCACGCATCATGACAGCAAAAATATCTACAAAGAACTGTGGTATTCGGTCCTTCTTGGATCTGCAAGCCTACTGTGCAGCGCACCAGTGTCAATCTGCATGACTCAAAAACGCATTATCCCCCTGAGCTAAAGCCTAAACACACATTAGTGCTAACACATATTCCCGTCCAATGCAAGGTTACTCATCAAGCATAGTTTGAGGAAACCAATTCTGGCATATTAGCAACGCAACCATAGTTAAAGTCACTGTCAAGGCCCACTCGCTTGTTATGGATGGATGGATGGATGGTGGTTGATAAGCCCATGGTGTCTTCTCTCTATAGCCTGAGGGCAGCTGAGTCGTCATCAGTCGACCATCACTCCGTCTTGCTGACTCACACCCTCAGAGCCAGGCTATCTCTGTTGACTTAGCCACACAGCGACAGGCATCATCTCAGCCACCTAAACCCTAACCTCAGGGCCCCTTTGTGACATCCTCTGGTACTGCTCAACAGCATGTACTAGACTAGAGCATACAACATGAGGCTAAGGTTCATGAGGCTATGGTTCATGAGGCTATGGTTAAACCATCTACAGTACAAGCCACCGTCACACTAGCCTGGTGGTCCGGTCTGTTTGGTATTTCGCCAACCCTTCTCTGTTTTTGTTCCTTACCATGCCAAACAAGATCAACAAGAGGGGAGCTGGAATACAACACATACAGAATGGTACTAACCTCTCTTCACAGTGCTGCACATTCAAATTTATTGGCTATTGTTCACTGTCATTTTCTTTAGCAATAGAACGAGGAGAAAGAGCAGTGTCACTTACCCAGCATCACTCCCGTCCCCACATATTAAGGCATCCTTAGCTCCCTCCACTTTGTAGTAGTTGTCTGAAAAGGGGAGAAATATATATATTTTTGTTGATTATATTGCTCCAGTTTTGCTGAATGTGCCCAAAAGCATTAGCATCTCAAGGTTAAAAGTATTTCAATGGTACTCAGACCTTATGACCAGAATGCCCTGCTTGGGGAAAGTTGTTTATTGACTGTATTATATTAATCACTGATCTCAAATCATCCCACCCTTAAACAACCCACTGGATGTAGGATTTTAATCATTTATCAAATTAAGAAAATGTTATTGTTTTGCGTTTCACCCGAGCTTTTAGGGACCAGTAGCCTGGTGATGTGATGTGTAGCGGAGCCTGCTTGAAGTTGAAGGGAGGGTGAATGAATGAATAGCATATCAGAACCCAGTAACTGAGTTGCTGCCGACTCCCACAAAAAAAGATGAGTCTTACATTTTGACAAGTGTGTTTTTTTTCTTCAAATGAGCTATGCATTGTTGCTGTGTTAAAGAAACAATTATAGATGCAATCTTAGGAAACAATATTGAGCTGTTCTTTGTTTTTGCCTTGTTTGTTTGGCTGTGGTGTTTACTATCGTTACATCATGATGGTCAGGCGTCATGTGGTCTCGTCATGTGACACTCATTCTCCATTAGAGGAACGTCAGTCCATTTAAACATCTGTGCCACGTCAGTGTTGTGCAGCAAAGGTTAGCACGCAATGATTTGTGTTGGTGAGGGTGGAACCCTAGTAATCCCATCGCTGCAGGGTTGTCTCTGTTATTGCCTGTTTGGATAGGTCAGTACAGAGAACAATGGAACAGAACACTGCCATGTCCTGTGTGTCCATAATGAGCCTCAAACAACTGCTGTGTGAGCCGTTTTCTAGGATACACATTATCCTCTGCAAACATGTTATGCTATGGCTGCATGTAACGTTTGGTTGACGTCACTGGCACACAACAACTGTAAGACTTACCCAAAGCTAAGAGACCCACGACCAACAACATGACCATATTAGTGCAGTTAAGAAACATCAATCACTACAACAGCATGTGAGCCAGAACTGGGTTCAACTAGTTGAAATCGTTCAAATACTTTACCTGTGTTTGATTACGCTTGGCTGGCGCAATGGAGTCAATGGAAGAGTCCCAAAAGTGCAAACTCTGTCCAAGTGGCACTGTAGGCAGGTTAAACCAAAAACTGAGAGTATTTGAAAGATTTCAAATATTGTTTGAAACCAGGTCTATATTACAGCATGTTAATCTTATACACTAACATATAATCTACTGCTGTAGTGTTGTTAATTTTTTCATATTGAGGATACTTCACATATCATATCACACGTTAATAACACACGTAGCCTTGAGTAAAAGCTCAACATCACCAAAACTTTAGGCAGGCCCAAGCTATTGCATATGTCTAATTACATTGTATCAGTGGCAGGGAATATACATTTGATCATATTACTACAGTGCTAGCCTCCCTACACTGGCTTCCTGTCAAGGCAAGGGCTGATTTCAAGGTTTTACTGCTAACCTACAAAGCATTACATGGGCTTGCTCCTACCTATCTCTCTGATTTGGTCCTGCCGAACATACCTACACGTACGCTGCGGTCACAAGACGCAGGCCTCCTAATTGTCCCTAGAATTTCTAAGCAAACAGCTGGAGGCAGGGCTTTCTCCTATAGAGCTCCATTTTTATGGAATGGTCTGCCTACCCATGTAAGAGACGCAAACTCGGTCTCAACCTTTAAGTCTTTACTGAAGACTCATCTCTTCAGTGGGTCATATGATTGAGTGTAGTCTGGCCCAGGAGTGAGAAGGTGAACGGAAAGACTCTGGAGCAACGAACCGCCCTTGCTGTCTCTGCCTGGCCGGTTCCCCTCTTTCCACTGGGATTCTCTGCCTCTAACCCTATTACAGGGGCTGAGTCACTGGCTTACTGGGGCTCTTTCATACCATCCCTGGGAGGGGTGCGTCACCTGAGTGGGTTGAGTCACTGATGTGATCTTCCTGTCTGGGTTGGCGCCCCCCCCCCCCCCCCCCCCTTGGGTTGTGCCGTGGTGGAGATCTTTGTGGTCTATACTCGGCCTTGTCTCAGGATGGTAAGTTGGTGGCTGAAGATATCCCTCTAGTGGTGTGGGGGCTGTGCTTTGGCAAAGTGGGTGGGGTTATATCCTTCCTGTTTGGCCCTGTCCGGGGGTGTCCTCGGATGGGGCCACAGTGTCTCCTGACCCCTCCTGTCTCAGCCTCCAATATTTATGCTGCAGTAGTTTATGTGTCGGGGGGCTAGGGTCAGTTTGTTATATCTGGAGTACTTCTCCTGTCCTATTCGGTGTCCTGTGTGAATTTAAGTGTGCTCTCTGTAATTCTCTCCTTCTCTCTTTCTTTCTCTCTCTCGGAGGACCTGAGCCCTAGGACCATGCCTCAGGACTACCTGGCATGATGACTCCTTGCTGTCCCCAGTCCGCCTGGCCGTGCTGCTGCTCCAGTTTCAACTGTTCTGCCTTATTATTATTTGACCATGCTGGTCATTTATGAACATTTGAACATCTTGGCCATGTTCTGTTATAATCTCCACCCGGCACAGCCAGAAGAGGACTGGCCACCCCACATAGCCTGGTTCCTCTCTAGGTTTCTTCCTAGGTTTTGGCCTTTCTAGGGAGTTTTTCCTAGCCACCGTGCTTCTACACCTGCATTGCTTGCTGTTTGGGGTTTTAGGCTGGGTTTCTGTACAGCACTTTGAGATATCAGCTGATGTACGAAGGGCTATATAAATAAATTTGATTTGATTTGATTTGATATAGAGTATTCTAATTTTGGGCAAAAAGCTATCGAGTACAAAACATTTCGTTTTTTTGTAGTATGGTTTTTACCCCTCAAAAATCGATTTTCAGTCTCCTAATAGGGTAATTTAAGGGAAATGTCTATTTTCAGTTTTGGTAAGATTTCTATACAGTACCAGTCAAAATATTGGACACACCTACTCATTCAAGGGTTTTTCTTTATTTCTACTATTTTCTACATTGTAGAATAATAGTGAAGACATCAAAACTATGAAATAACACATATGGAATAATGTAATAACCAAAAAAGTGTTAACAAACACAAATATATTTTACATTTGAGATTCTTCAAAGTAGCCACCCTTTGCCTTGATGACTGCTTTGCACACTCTTGGCATTCTCTCAACCAACTTCACCTGGAATGCTTTTCCAACAGTCTTGAAGAAGTTTCCACATATGTTGAGCACTTGTTGGCTGCTTTTCCTTCACTCTGCTGTCCAACTCATCCCAAACCATCTCAATTGGCTTGAGGTTGGGTGATTGTGAAGGCACCTCATCACTCTCCTTCTTGGTCAAATAGCCCTTACACAGCCTGGAGGTGCGTTGGATCATTGATTGTCCTGTGGAAAAACAAATGATAGTCCCACTAAGCGCAAACTGGGATGTTGTATCGCTGCAGAATGCTGTGGTAGCCATGCTGGTTAAGTGTGCCTAGAATTCTAAATAAATCACAGACAGTGTCACCAGGAAAGCTCCCCCTCACCATCACACCTCCTCCTCCATGCTTCACGGTGGGAACCACACATGCAGAGATCATCTGTTCACCTACTCTGCATCTCACAAAGACATGGCAGTTAGAACCAAAAATCTCAAATTTGGTCTCATCGACCAAAGGACATATTTCCACAGTCTAATGTCCATTGCTTGTATTTCTTGGCCCGAGCAAGTCTCTTCTTCTTATTGGTGTCCTTTAGTAGTCGTTTCTTTGCAGCAATTCAACCATGAAGGCCTGATTTGTGCAGTCTCCCTTGAACAGTTGATGTCGAGATGTGTCTGTTATTTGAACTCTGAAGCATTTATTTGGGCTGCAATTTCTGAGGCTGGTAACGCTAATGAACTTATCCTCTGAAGCAGAGGTAACTCTGAGTCTTCCTTTCCTGTGGCGGTCCTCATGTGAGCCAGTTTCACCCTAGCGCTTGATGGTTTTTGCGACTGCATTCAAAGAAACCTTCAAAGTTCTTGAAATGTTCCGCATTGACTGACCTTCGTGTCTTAAAGTAATGATGGACTGTCGTTTCTCTTTGCTTATTTGATCTGTTCTTGCCATAATATGGACTTGGTCTTTTACCAAATAGGGCTATCTTCTGTATACCACCCCTACCTTGCCACAACACAACTGATTGGCTCAAACGCATTGAGAAGGAAAGAAATTCCACACATTAAATTTGAACAAGGCACAGTTGTTAATTGAAATGCATTCCAGGTGACTACCTCATGAAGCTGGTTGAGAGAATGCCAAGAGTTTCCAAAGCTGTCATCAAGGCAATGGTGGCTACTTTGAAGAATCTAAAATATAAAATATATTTGTTATATTTGTTTAACACTTTTTGGGTTACTACGTGATTTGATATGTGTTATTTCATAGTTTTGATGTCTTCACTATTATTCTACAATGTAGAAAATAGTTTTTTTTATATGAGTAGGTGTGTCCAAACTTTTGACTGGTACTGTACATGAAACGTTCATAGATCTAACTTCATTAGATTAGATAAATATCACTTTTTCTAAATGACAAAATATTCAATCAATGTACCTCAATATTGTTTTTTGGGATGATCTACAAAGCTGAGATGAGACAGATTACACTTTTAGTTGAGCATGACTAGAGGCAACAAGGGAAAGATTAGTGGCCTCATGGAAAGACTAGTGGCCTCCAGGGATAGACTAGTGTCCTTCAGGGAAAGACTAGTGGCTTCATGGAAAGACTAGTGGCCTCCAGGGATAGACTAGTGGCCTCCAGGGAAAGACTATTGGCCTCCAGGGAAAGACTATTGGCCTCCAGGGAAAGACTAGTGGCCTCCAGGGAAAGACTAGTGGCCTCCAGGGATAGACTAGTGGCCTCCAGGGATAGACTAGTGTCCTCCAGGGAAAGACTAGTGGCCTCCAGGGATAGACTAGTGGCCTCCAGGGATAGACTAGTGGCCTCCAGGGATAGACTAGTGGCCTCCAGGGAAAGACTAGTGGCCTCCAGGGAAAGCCTAGTGGCCTCCAGGGAAAACAATTGGCCTCCAGGGAAAGACTAGTGTCCTCCAGGGAAAGACTAGTGGCCTCCAGGGAAAAACTAGTGGCCTCCAGGGAAAACAATTGGCCTCCAGGGAAAGACTAGTGGCATCCAGGGAATGACTAGTGGCCTCCAGGGAATGACTAGTGGCCTCCTGGGAAAGACTAGTGGCCTCCAGTGAGTGACTAGTGGCCTCCAGGGAATGACTAGTGGCCTCCAGGGAATGACTAGTGGCCTCCAGGGAATGACTAGTGGCCTCCAGGGAAAGCCTAGTGGCCTCCAGGGAAAGACTAGTGGCACCAAGGGAAAGCCTAGTGGCCTCCAGGGAATGACTAGTGGCCTCCAGGGAATGACTAGTGGCCTCCAGGGAATGACTAGTGGCCTCCAGGGAATGACTAGTGGCCTCCAGGGAAAGACTAGTGGCCTCCAGGGAAAGACTAGTGGCCTCCAGGGAAAGACTAGTGGCCTCCAGGGAAAGACTAGTGGCCTCCAGGGAAAGACTAGTGGCCTCCAGGGAAAGACTAGTGGCCTCCAGGGAAAGACTAGTGGCCTCCAGGGAAAGACTAGTGGCCTCCAGGGAAAGACTAGTGGCCTCCAGGAAATGATGTGAATTACAGGAGGGGGGTGTTTAACCCTGGGGGGCATTTAGCCCTAAGCCACCCTATACAACAAGTCTCTTTCGCAAAAGGGATCTTTGCTCTCAATAGGGTCAGCCTTTTTAACTAAATGATACAATCATTCATTAAACAGGTGTTTAACTGGCGCACAGTGCTCACCTTCGTCTGCGATGAAGTCTTTGAGCGAGGGCCACGTCCGGTTGTTGCAGAAGAAGGTGGTGTTGGTGTTGAGGGTGTTGTTGACGCAGTGCGCTGTGCTGCGGACGCACTTCTGACGCAGATTACCCATGAAGAGCTGCAGGCCAATGAGGGCAAACACACTGAGGCAGAACACGGTCAGGATCATCACGTCCGCCAGCTTCTTCACCGACTGGATCAGCGCACCCACAATGGTCTTCAGGCCTGCCCAAGGTCAATAGGTCAGCACGCACACACATGGTCATACAAATGGACACAGGGTAAATAGAAGCTATCTTTGGTTAGCTAGTTCTGTCTAATCATAAGGAAATGTTTTAGATCTAATAACTGAAAATAGTTATTATGTATATGTAATTTAAACATTTAACAAAAATTATTATAAACAATTCTGGAAGTTAGTGGTCTCTTACTTTTTACAATTACATACTGTATAGTGGGGCTTGTTTACAGTGACTTAACTACAGTGCATTACTCTGTATAACAAGTTACAAAAATTACAATAATTGTATAAGGAACAACACAACGACTCACTATCGATAATAATTAGTGTTGGGCACCAATATCGATAATTCGATATGATATCAATATAGTTTGTAATCGATATGAGCAAGGCACATCGTGATATTGGCTTATCCTTGCTGTTAACCCACACTTTTATGTAAAAGAGGAAACATTAGTGTTTCTGCAGGCATAAAGCCCTCTCACAGGCTCTCAACTTAGATTAACTGCCTGCTGATGGGCCACCAACGAGCTTCCCATTGTGTTCAAACAGGTTGGCTAGGTTAGGCCCCCAGAACATTCACCCTTGGCCCAATGGGCAGTAAGCAAGAATTTGTCTGAATTTCACAAAGCCGTAGAAGTTTAGTCCATACAGTTGCAACTTTGATATAGGTTTGAAAAAATGCTAAATGCAATATTGATATAGATTTCAGTGCCCATCACTAATAATACTAACCATGACATGGATGAAATAAACTGTACAGTTACAAATTCAGAACATTAAAAACAAGAAGGCCACACAGAAACTGAAGACACCGACACGGCATTCAAAATACAAAGAAAGCTAACAAAAACGAACTAACCTCTACAGAAAGAAACATTGTCTTGTTTCTTTTCGAGAGTGCACCGAAAAATTCACAATGTATGGTCATTGACAACAGACGCTTCCCAAATAATGACTGACTTACTGGCTGACTGACAGGCTGGCTGACAAACTAACTGTCTGACTGACTGAAAACGAACTGACTGGCTGACAAACTAACTGGCAGGCTGACAAACTAACTGACCGACTGATTGACTGACTGGCTGAAAAACTAACTGACTGGCTGACAAACTAACTGACTGGCTGACAAACTAACTGGCTGACTGACAAACTAACTGGCTGACAAACTAACAGATTAAATGACTGGTTGACAAACTAACTGGCTGACTGACTGGCTGGCTGACAACCTAACTAACTGACTGGCTGACAAAATAACTGACTGGTTAACAAACTAACTGACTTGCTGACTGGCTAACAAACTAACTGGCTGATTGACTGGCCGAAAAACTAATTGGATGACTGACTGGCTTATTGACTGGCTGGCTGACAAACTAACTGACTGGCTGACAAACTAACTGACCAGTTGACAAACTAACTGACTGGCTGACTGACTGATGGACTGGCTGACAAACAAACTGACTTGTTGACTGACTGGCAAACTAACTGACTGGCTGACAAACTAACTGACTGACTGACAAACTAACAGAGTGACTGACTAACTGGCTGGCAAACTAACTGGCTGACTGACTGGCTGGCTGACAAACTAACTAACTGACTGGCTAACACACTGACTGACTGGCAAACAAACTAACTGACTGACTGACTGGCTGACAAAACAAATGACTGACTGGCTGACAAAATAACTGACTGGTTGACAAACTAACTGACTTGCTGACTGGCTAACAAACTAACTGACTGATTGACTGGCTGACAAACTAACTGGATGACTGACTGGCTTATTGACTGGCTGGCTGACAAACTAACTGACTAGCTGACAAACTAACTGACTGGCTGACTGAGAAACTAACCGACTGACTGGCTGACAAACTGACTAACTGACTGACTGGCTGACAAACTAACTAACTGACTGACTGAGAAACTAACCGACTGACTGGCTAACAAACTAACTGACTGACTGAGAAACTAACCGACTGACAAATTAACTGACTGACTGAACGGAATTGTTGACTGGCTGACTGACTAGCTGTCAGACAAAACTGCCTGACTGGCTGATTGACTGGCTGGCTGACAAACTAACTGACTGGCTGACAAACTCCCTGACTGGCTGACTGATTTGCTGACAAACTAACTGACTGTTTAACAAACTAACTGACTGACTGGCTGACTGACTTGCTGACAAACTAACTGACTGACTGGCTGACTGGCTGACAAACTAACTAACTGACTGACTGGCTAACTGACTAATTGACTGACTAACTGACTGACATTTTGACTTGAACCCTGTCTCAGAATGTTCCCAAAGCATTTCCAAGATTTTCTAGCATTTTTTCCCTAGATAACTATATTTAGCTTATCTGATCCTATGCTATTACTTTACTATCCTGATTCCTATTTGGCCAGGATTTGTGTTGGATTAAAGGTAGTGTGAGGGGCCAGACTGCTGTACAGTATGAACACAGAGGAATTCAGTCTCTAAACCGTCACTTCCAGTCTGGCATTTCCAGAAGATGGTGTGGGCCAAAGGAGGTCAGCCATGAAGAGCCTGACGCACCATGTGTCTCAACAGCACCTGACAACAGGAAGAAGTGGAATACATGGGCCATGACTGATGGAAGTTAGCCCCTGCAGAGTAGATACCGGGTAGCTACTGTATGGTACAGATCATCCCAAAGTGACCTACCAGGTAAATCTAGAAATCTAGGTCCTATAGCCTATGGCCAGGTCGCAATTGTAAATGAGAACTTGTTCTCAACTTGCCTACCTGGTTAAATAAAGGTGAAATATATATATATTTTTAATTGCGTAAAGTAAAAAGTAGGGTCCAGGGTTTTTCCCTGGCCAGGTCAAGTGGACAGGTTATGCATTGTAGGTTTACATAAAGGGCCCTGCTCAGAAATATACTGCACTATGTGTGCCTAAGGGTACTACACCTGTTTCATCCAAACAAGGGATTTAGTCCTATTTGAGTAGAGATCCAGTCTGAATGGATTGTATGTCCTGCTTCCTATGGGAGCGTCTGTTGTGAATGGAGATATTATTACCATACAAAGTGGTATTTGACTATACCCATGCCTGTTAAACACTAAGGGTGAATGAGACCTGTTGAGTCAGATAACGAGGTAACATAATCCTTGGGCTTAAGGCCAGATGTCATGTTGAAGCTTTATCTGTGGACTATATATTCACTATGTTGATGTCTATAGCGAAGTGTTTGCATACAGCATGTGGATACAAGCATTGATGCATGACTACGCCTTCAAAGAAACTAGATGAGTATTTTTCATAAATGAATGGCATACATACATCTAAATACAAAATGAATTTGAAGTGACAACACAACGGTTGCTACCAGACTCTTAGTCTACTGCTCAGGTTATACATTGTCCCCACATCCCTCCCTTCCCCAATACATGTGTTAATATTGGACTATAATTTGTGCCTTCCTTGATTATACTTATGCTAAAATATTTATTATATTATTTTGATCCATTTCCTTTATGTTTGTATTCTTATCTTTTCTTTTTTCTTATTGTTGTTGAATTGTCGAAAAGGAACCTGCAGGTACGCATTTCGTACGGTGATGTAAACCATGCGTATATATGGTGTACATAAGCCTAATACAACTTAAAACATACTATGGGCATGCATATTCCATGAGAATCTCAAATGTGAGAATCCTCCATTTTGAATCAGACGTTGCCCAACTCAAAGGTCTCATTTCCACTCACAGGTTAGTTTGATTACCGGAAACAAAAAGGGAATGACAAGGCACTCTGTTCCAATACCCACACTAGCAGGCCACTTTGGGTGCATGCCCAATACATTGCGTCATCCTAAGTACAGTAGGGTGCTAGTGTAGACATATTGGAACGTAGCCGGGGTTTAGTTCTTCCAACGGTGGGTGGTGTCTTAGTGTTTGAAACTCCCTTCTCACCTGGGATGACTGAGATAGTTTTCAGTGCTCGTAGGACTCTGAACGTCCGTAAGGCTGAGACATTGCCCAGGTCCACAAACTCAGTAACATATCTGCAACAAGTGAAAGTCAAGCAGACACAATGACAAAGCACCGACGACAGGCAAAACACAACAGTTGAATGTGCCGGGATTGGAATAGAGGGGAGGGGGGAGGGCTTGGATTGAGGTCAAGGGTCAGAGAGGATGGCTTTGGCTTGGACAGAGAGGAGGAAGAGGGTGAAGGGGCATGTACAGTACACTAACAGTATGTGGACTGGACAATAGACAATGTAACCCATTTTTGGTAACACTGCAGCACAAGGGGAGACTCACTCTTACCTGGGATTACTGAAATAGTTTTCAATGCTCTGAGGACCCTGAATGTTCGAAGTGCTTGGAGATTGCCTACTTTAACAAATTCGGTTAGCAACCTGCAGGATCAAATTACAGTTATTTGGTCAAACACCAACAAAAAAAAAACGTAAAGACAACTGCAGGCTAAGCACGGCCTCTTAGTGAAGCTTTCCCTGGAGAACAGGACAGAAACAGCAAGGTATAGATATTTCCTGTTAGTTTTTTTACAGTTATGTGTGCTGTTAGTATGTCTCCACATCAAGAGACTCCAGAAAAATGTGAAAAACTAATATGGTGCCAGTCCATGTGCTGCTCATATGAGGTATGTTAAGTCTTCTGGACCTAAGTGGTTCCATTCCCTATTACATTTCTGAGGTGAGTTTTCCAAAGCTTCATAGCTAACATGGCATGCACTCCGTTTCCATGGGAACACCCAGGGTTGGGGGTGTGGATATTTATCAGTGGGGGGGGGTATCCGTTTCCCGGTCATCAGTCTGGATTTAATAAAGCCAGCGGCGGGAAGGAAGGTGGCCTGTCTGTCAACACGAGTGGGAGGGCAGCGGGGGTCGGTAACTGATGTGTCCCTGTCCTGCTAAATATCCATCTGACCCCACAGAGGCTTCCAGTTCAAGGTCGACTGGAAATAAAGCTGCAGGAGCCAAACGAGAAATCAACACTTCATCGAGGGAGGGGGGGGGGGGGGGGTGGACTTAATCCAATCTCTGGAGGCATCCTTAATGACTCCATTGGAACCTGCTTCTGGTTAAGGTCCCCTATCGGACAATCTGTCATTGGTTTAGAGGCTGTTATGGGTGACTGGAAAACTGCCTGAGCCTTTGGCGTCTTACCTACAGTTCTACTTCAAACACGGTTTTCTCACAGGTGAGTCAGTTAATGCACAGTGGGGATGTTCAAAATTGTTCCCTTAGAAAAAAGGTGCCGTATGTCTTCAGTGTTTAGACCATCCACAGTAGAAAGTCAGGAGCAAAATAGATTATTCAAAAGCAGCTTAAGGTGCTTTCTACACCCACACCACCAAAGGAAAATTTAACATTTGAAGAGTGAGAACTTCGGTAATTGGTCATTAAATTCAGGTTGCATTCTAAAATGTTGGAAGTAAAAGTTTGCACTGCATCTATTGGTTAAAAAAGAAAGAGGATTGAAGTATAGTGAAGTATAACAGGGATTTCCAGTAGTCAAGTAAGTATTTACTTTTTTTTTTACTGCCCTGTTTTGACATGTGTTATTCAATGCGTTTCTATGGGTTTTAGTAGTAAAAATCTATATTTTAAGGAAGTAGAGGGCAGGTTAAAAGGAAGGAGAGGACAGGTTAAAAGGAAGGAGAGGACAGCTTAAAAGGAAGGAGAGGACAGATTAAAAGGAAGGAGAGGACACCTTAAAAGGAAGGAGAGGACAGCTTAAAAGAAAGGACAGCTTAAAAGGAAGGAGAGGACAGATTAAAAGGAAGGAGATGACAGATTAAAAGGAAGGAGAGGACAGCTTAAAAGGAAGGAGAGGACAGCTTAAAAGGAAGGAGAGGACAGCTTAAAAGGAAGGAGAGGACAGATTAAAAGGAAGGAGAGGACAGCTTAAAAGGAAGGAGAGGACAGCAGGACAGATTAAAAGGAAGGAGAGGACAGCTTAAAAGAAAGGACAGCTTAAAAGGAAGGAGAGGACAGATTAAAAGGAAGGAGAGGACAGCTTAAAAGAAAGGACAGCTTAAAAGGAAGGAGAGGACAGATTAAAAGGAAGGAGAGGACAGCTTAAAAGAAAGGACAGCTTAAAAGGAAGGAGAGGACAGGTTAAAAGGAAGGAGATGATTAAAAGGAAGGAGAGGATTAAAAGGAAAAGGACAGCTTAAAAGGAAGGAGAGGACAGCTTAAAAGGAAGGAGAGGACAGATTAAAAGGAAGGAGAGGACAGCTTAAAAGGAAGGAGAGGACAGCTTAAAAGGAAGGAGAGGACAGCTGAAAAGGAAGGACAGCTGAAAAGGACAGGACAGCTTAAAAGGAAGGAGAGGACAGCTTAAAAGGAAGGAGAGGACAGCTTAAAAGGAAGGAGATGACAGCTTAAAAGGAAGGAGAGGACAGATTAAAAGGAAGGAGAGGACAGATTAAAAGGAAGGAGAGGACAGCTTAAAAGGAAGGAGAGGACAGCTTAAAAGGAAGGAGAGGACAGCTTAAAAGGAAGGAGAGGACAGCTGAAAAGGAAGGAGAGGACAGCTTAAAAGGAAGGAAAGGACAGGTTAAAAGGAAGGACAGCTTAAAAGGAAGGAGAGGACAGCTTAAAAAGAAGTAGAGGACAGCTTAAAAAGAAGTAGAGGGCAGGTTAAAAGGAAGGAGAGGACATGTTAAAAGGAAGGAGAGGACAGGTTGAAAGGAAGGAGAGGGCATCTTAAAAGAAAGGACACCTTAAAAGGAAGGAGAGGACAGCTTAACAAGAAGTAGAGGGCAGGTTAAAAGGAAGGAGAGGGCAGCTTAAAAGGAAAGAGAGGACAGCTTAAAAGGAAGGAGAGGACAGCTTAAAAGGAAGGAGAGGACAGCTTAAAAGGAAGGAGAGGACAGCTTAAAAGAAAGGACAGCTGAAAAGGAAGGAGAGGACAGCTTAAAAGGAAGGAGAGGACAGGTTAAAAGGAAAGACAGCTTAAAAGGAAGGAGAGGACAGCTTAAAAAGAAGTAGAGGACAGCTTAAAAAGAAGTAGAGGGCAGGTTAAAAGGAAGAGGAGGACATGTTAAAAGGAAGGAGAGGACAGGTTGAAAGGAAGGAGAGGGCATCTTAAAAGAAAGGACACCTTAAAAGGAAGGAGAGGACAGCTTAACAAGAAGTAGAGGGCAGGTTAAAAGGAAGGAGAGGGCAGGTTAAAAGGAAGGAGAGGGCAGGTTAAAAGGAAGGAGATGACAGATTAAAAGGAAGGAGAGGACCGATTAAAAGGAAGGAGAGGACAGATTAAAAGGAAGGAGAGGACAGCTTAACAAGAAGTAGAGGGCAGGTTAAAAGGAAGGAGAGGGCAGGTTAAAAGGAAGGAGAGGGCAGGTTAAAAGGAAGGAGAGGGCAGATTAAAAGGAAGGAGAGGGCAGATTAAAAGGAAGGAGAGGACAGATTAAAAGAAAGGACAGCTGAAAAGGAAGGAGAGGACAGGTTAAAAGGAAGGAGAGGACAGGTTAAAAGGAAGGAGAGGACAGGTTAAAAGGAAGGAGAGGACAGCTTAAAAGGAAGGAGAGGACAGCTTAAAAGGAAGGAGAGGACAGCTTAAAAGGAAGGAGAGGACAGCTTAACAAGAAGTAGAGGGCAGGTTAAAAGGAAGGAGAGGGCATCTTAAAAGGAAAGAGAGGACAGCTTAAAAGGAAGGAGAGGACAGCTTAAAAGGAAGGAGAGGACAGCTTAAAAGGAAGGAGAGGACAGCTTAAAAGAAAGGACAGCTGAAAAGGAAGGAGAGGACAGCTTAAAAGGAAGGAGAGGACAGGTTAATAAGAAGTAGAGGGCAGGTTAAAAGGAAGGAGAGGGCAGGTTAAAAGGAAGGAGAGGGCAGGTTAAAAGGAAGGAGATGACAGATTAAAAGGAAGGAGAGGACCGATTAAAAGGAAGGAGAGGACAGATTAAAAGGAAGGAGAGGACACCTTAAAAGGAAGGAGAGGACAGCTTAAAAGAAAGGACAGCTTAAAAGGAAGGAGAGGACAGGTTAAAAGGAAGGAGATGACAGATTAAAAGGAAGGAGAGGACAGCTTAAAAGGAAGGAGAGGACAGCTTAAAAGGAAGGAGAGGACAGCTTAAAAGGAAGGAGAGGACAGATTAAAAGGAAGGAGAGGACAGCTTAAAAGGAAGGAGAGGACAGCTTAAAAGGAAGGAGAGGACAGCTTAAAAGGAAGGACAGCTGAAAAGGAAGGAGAGGACAGCTTAAAAGGAAGGAGAGGACAGCTTAAAAGGAAGGAGAGGACAGCTTAAAAGGAAGGAGATGACAGCTTAAAAGGAAGGAGAGGACAGATTAAAAGGAAGGAGAGGACAGATTAAAAGGAAGGAGAGGACAGCTTAAAAGGAAGGAGAGGACAGCTTAAAAGGAAGGAGAGGACAGCTTAAAAGGAAGGAGAGGACAGCTGAAAAGGAAGGAGAGGACAGCTTAAAAGGAAGGAAAGGACAGGTTAAAAGGAAGGACAGCTTAAAAGGAAGGAGAGGACAGCTTAAAAAGAAGTAGAGGACAGCTTAAAAAGAAGTAGAGGGCAGGTTAAAAGGAAGGAGAGGACATGTTAAAAGGAAGGAGAGGACAGCTTAAAAGGAAGGAGAGGACAGCTTAAAAGGAAGGAGAGGACAGCTTAAAAGAAAGGACAGCTGAAAAGGAAGGAGAGGACAGCTTAAAAGGAAGGAGAGGACAGGTTAAAAGGAAAGACAGCTTAAAAGGAAGGAGAGGACAGCTTAAAAAGAAGTAGAGGACAGCTTAAAAAGAAGTAGAGGGCAGGTTAAAAGGAAGAGGAGGACATGTTAAAAGGAAGGAGAGGACAGGTTGAAAGGAAGGAGAGGGCATCTTAAAAGAAAGGACACCTTAAAAGGAAGGAGAGGACAGCTTAACAAGAAGTAGAGGGCAGGTTAAAAGGAAGGAGAGGGCAGGTTAAAAGGAAGGAGAGGGCAGGTTAAAAGGAAGGAGATGACAGATTAAAAGGAAGGAGAGGACCGATTAAAAGGAAGGAGAGGACAGATTAAAAGGAAGGAGAGGGCAGGTTAACAAGAAGAAGTAGATGGCAGGTTAAAAGGAAGGAGAGGACAGCTTAACAAGAAGTAGAGGGCAGGTTAAAAGGAAGGAGAGGGCAGGTTAAAAGGAAGGAGAGGGCAGGTTAAAAGGAAGGAGAGGGCAGATTAAAAGGAAGGAGAGGGCAGATTAAAAGGAAGGAGAGGACAGGTTAAAAGGAAGGAGAGGACAGGTTAAAAGGAAGGAGAGGACAGGTTAAAAGGAAGGAGAGGACAGCTTAAAAGGAAGGAGAGGACAGCTTAAAAGGAAGGAGAGGACAGCTTAAAAGGAAGGAGAGGACAGCTTAACAAGAAGTAGAGGGCAGGTTAAAAGGAAGGAGAGGGCAGCTTAAAAGGAAAGAGAGGACAGCTTAAAAGGAAGGAGAGGACAGCTTAAAAGGAAGGAGAGGACAGCTTAAAAAGAAAGGACAGCTGAAAAGGAAGGAGAGGACAGCTTAAAAAGGAAGGAGAGGACAGGTTAATAAGAAGTAGAGGGCAGGTTAAAAGGAAGGAGAGGGCAGGTTAAAAGGAAGGAGAGGGCAGGTTAAAAGGAAGGAGATGACAGATTAAAAGGAAGGAGAGGACCGATTAAAAGGAAGGAGAGGACAGATTAAAAGCAAGTAGAGGGCAGGTTAACAAGAAGAAGTAGATGGCAGGTTAAAAGGAAGGAGAGGACAGCTTAACAAGAAGTAGAGGGCAGGTTAAAAGGAAGGAGAGGGCAGGTTAAAAGGAAGGAGAGGGCAGGTTAAAAGGAAGGAGAGGGTAGATTAAAAGGAAGGAGAGGACAGATTAAAAGAAAGGAGAGGACAGCTTAAAAGGAAGGAGAGGACATGTTAAAAGGAAGGAGAGGACAGGTTGAAAGGAAGGAGAGGGCATCTTAAAAGAAAGGACACCTTAAAAGGAAGGAGAGGACAGCTTAACAAGAAGTAGAGGGCAGGTTAAAAGGAAGGAGAGGGCAGCTTAAAAGGAAAGAGAGGACAGGTTAAAAGGAAGGAGAGGACAGGTTAAAAGGAAGGAGAGGACAGGTTAAAAGGAAGGAGAGGACAGCTTAAAAGGAAGGAGAGGACAGCTTAAAAGGAAGGAGAGGACAGCTTAAAAGGAAGGAGAGGACAGCTTAACAAGAAGTAGAGGGCAGGTTAAAAGGAAGGAGAGGGCAGCTTAAAAGGAAAGAGAGGACAGCTTAAAAGGAAGGAGAGGACAGCTTAAAAGGAAGGAGAGGACAGCTTAAAAGAAAGGACAGCTGAAAAGGAAGGAGAGGACAGCTTAAAAGGAAGGAGAGGACAGGTTAATAAGAAGTAGAGGGCAGGTTAAAAGGAAGGAGAGGGCAGGTTAAAAGGAAGGAGAGGGCAGGTTAAAAGGAAGGAGATGACAGATTAAAAGGAAGGAGAGGACCGATTAAAAGGAAGGAGAGGACAGATTAAAAGGAAGTAGAGGGCAGGTTAACAAGAAGAAGTAGATGGCAGGTTAAAAGGAAGGAGAGGACAGCTTAACAAGAAGTAGAGGGCAGGTTAAAAGGAAGGAGAGGGCAGGTTAAAAGGAAGGAGAGGGCAGGTTAAAAGGAAGGAGAGGGTAGATTAAAAGGAAGGAGAGGACAGATTAAAAGAAAGGAGAGGACAGCTTAAAAGGAAGGAGAGGACATGTTAAAAGGAAGGAGAGGACAGGTTGAAAGGAAGGAGAGGGCATCTTAAAAGAAAGGACACCTTAAAAGGAAGGAGAGGACAGCTTAACAAGAAGTAGAGGGCAGGTTAAAAGGAAGGAGAGGGCAGCTTAAAAGGAAAGAGAGGACAGCTTAAAAGGAAGGAGAGGACAGCTTAAAAGGAAGGAGAGGACAGGTTAAAAGGAAGGACAGCTTAAAAGGAAGGAGAGGACAGCTTAAAAAGAAGTAGAGGACAGCTTAAAAAGAAGTAGAGGGCAGGTTAAAAGGAAGGAGAGGACATGTTAAAAGGAAGGAGAGGACAGGTTGAAAGGAAGGAGAGGGCATCTTAAAAGAAAGGACACCTTAAAAGGAAGGAGAGGACAGCTTAACAAGAAGTAGAGGGCAGGTTAAAAGGAAGGAGAGGGCAGGTTAAAAGGAAGGAGAGGGCAGGTTAAAAGGAAGGAGATGACAGATTAAAAGGAAGGAGATGACAACTTAACAAGAAGTAGAGGGCAGGTTAAAAGGAAGGAGAGGGCAGGTTAAAAGGAAGGAGAGGGCAGGTTAAAAGGAAGGAGAGGACAGATTAAAAGGAAGGAGAGGGCAGGTTAACAAGAAGAAGTAGATGGCAGGTTAAAAGGAAGTAGAGGGCAGGTTAAAATGAAGGAGAGGGCAGGTTAAAATGAAGGAGAGGGCAGATTAAAAGGAAGGAGAGGGCAGATTAAAAGGAAGGAGAGGACAGATTAAAAGAAAGGACAGCTGAAAAGGAAGGAGAGGACAGGTTAAAAGGAAGGAGAGGACAGGTTAAAAGGAAGGAGAGGACAGCTTAAAAGGAAGGAGAGGACAGCTTAAAAGGAAGGACAGGACAGCTTAAAAGGAAGGAGAGGACAGCTTAAAAGGAAGGACAGCTGAAAAGGAAGGAGAGGACAGCTGAAAAGGAAGGAGAGGACAGCTTAAAAGGAAGGAGAGGACAACTTAAAAAGAAGTAGAGGGCAGGTTAAAAGGAAGGAGAGGACATGTTAAAAGGAAGGAGAGGACAGGTTGAAAGGAAGTAGAGGGCATCTTAAAAGAAAGGACACCTTAAAAGGAAGGAGAGGACACCTTAACAAGAAGTAGAGGGCAGGTTAAAAGGAAGGAGAGGGCAGGTTAAAAGGAAGGAGATTACAGATTAAAAGGAAGGAGAGGACCGATTAAAAGGAAGGAGAGTGCAGGTTAAAAGGAAGGATAGGGCAGGTTAAAAGGAAGGAGATGACAGATTAAAAGGAAGGAGAGGGCAGATTAAAATGAAGGAGAGGACAGATTAAAAGGAAGGAGAGGGCAGGTTAAAAGGAAGGAGAGGACAGATTAAAAGGAAGGAGAGGGCAGATTAAAAGGAAGGAGAGGGCAGATTAAAAGGAAGGAGAGGGCACCTTAAAAGGAAGGAGAGGGCACCTTAAAAGGAAGGAGAGGACACCTTAACAAGAAGTAGATTGCAGGTTAAAAGGAAGGAGAGGGCAGGTTAAAAGGAAGTAGAGGACAGATTAAAAGGAAGGAGAGGGCAGATTAAAAGGAAGGAGAGGGCAGGTTAACAAGAAGAAGTAGATGGCAGGTTAAAAGGAAGGAGAGGACATCTTAACAAGAAGTAGATGGCAGGTTAAAAGGAAGGAGAGGGCAGATTAAAAGGAAGGAGAGGGCAGATTAAAAGGAAGGAGAGGGCAGGTTAAAAGGAAGGAGAGGGCATGTTAAAAGAAAGTGGATGGCAGGTTAAAAGGAAGGAGAGGGCAGGTTAAAAGGAAGGAGAGGGCAGATTAAAAGGAAGCAGAGGGCAGGTTAAAAGGAAGGAGAGGGCAGATTAAAAGGAAGGAGAGGGCAGGTTAAAAGGAAGGAGAGGGCAGGTTAAAAGGAAGGAGAGGGCAGGTTAAAAGGAAGGAGAGGGCATGTTAAAAGAAAGTGGATGGCAGGTTAAAAGGAAGGAGAGAGCAGGTTAAAAGGAAGGAGAGGGCAGATTAAAAGGAAGGAGAGGGCAGGTTAAAAGGAAGGAGAGGGCAGGTTAAAAGGAAGGAGAGGGCAGGTTAAAAGGAAGGAGAGGGCAGGTTAAAAGGAAGGAGAGGGCATGTTAAAAGAAAGTGGATGGCAGGTTAAAAGGAAGGAGAGAGCAGGTTAAAAGGAAGGAGAGGGCAGATTAAAAGGAAGGAGAGGGCAGATTAAAAGGAAGGAGAGGGCAGATTAAAAGGAAGGAGAGGGCATGTTAAAAGAAAGTGGATGGCAGGTTAAAAGGAAGGAGAGAGCAGGTTAAAAGGAAGGAGAGGGCAGATTAAAAGGAAGGAGAGGGCAGATTAAAAGGAAGGAGAGGGCAGGGCAGGTTAAAAGGAAAGAGAGGGCAGGTTAATAGAAAGTGGATGGCAGGTTAAAGGAAGGAGAGGGTGCAGGTTAAAAGGAAGGAGAGGGCAGGGCAGGTTAAAAGGAAGGAGAGAGCAGGTTAAAAGGAAGGAGAGGACAGGTTAAAAGGAAGGAGAGGGCAGGGCAGGTTAAAAGGAAAGAGAGGGCAGGTTAATAGAAAGTGGATGGCAGGTTAAAGGAAGGAGAGGGCATGTTAATAGAAAGTGGATGGCAGGTTAAAGGAAGGAGAGGGCAGGTTAATAGAAAGTGGATGGCAGGTTAAAGGAAAGAGAGGGCAGGTTAATAGAAAGTGGATGGCAGGTTAAAGGAAGGAGAGGGCAGGGCAGGTTAAAAGGAAAGAGAGGGCAGGTTAATAGAAAGTGGATGGCAGGTTAAAGGAAGGAGAGGGCATGTTAATAGAAAGTGGATGGCAGGTTAAAGGAAGGAGAGGGCAGGTTAAAAGGAAGGAGAGGGCAGGGCAGGTTAAAAGGAAGGAGAGGGCAGATTAAAAGGAAGGAGAGGGCAGGGCAGGTTAAAAGGAAGGAGAGAGCAGGTTAAAAGGAAGGAGAGGGCAGATTAAAAGGAAGGAGAGGGCAGATTAAAAGGAAGGAGAGGGCAGGGCAGGTTAAAAGGAAAGAGAGGGCAGGTTAAAAGGAAGGAGAGGACAGGTTAAAAGGAAGGAGAGGGCAGGTTAAAAGGAAGGAGAGGGCAGGTTAAAAGGAAGGAGAGGGCAGGGCAGGTTAAAAGGAAAGAGAGGGCAGGTTAAAAGGAAGGAGAGGACAGGTTAAAAGGAAGGAGAGGGCAGGTTAAAAGGTAGGAGAGGGCATGTTAAAAGGAAGGAGAGGGCAGGGCAGGTTAAAAGGAAAGAGAGGGCAGGTTAATAGAAAGTGGATGGCAGGTTAAAGGAAGGAGAGGGCATGTTAATAGAAAGTGGATGGCAGGTTAAAGGAAGGAGAGGGCAGGTTAAAAGGAAGGAGAGGGCAGGGCAGGTTAAAAGGAAAGAGAGGGCAGGTTAAAAGGAAGGAGAGGACAGGTTAAAAGGAAGGAGAGGGCAGGTTAAAAGGAAGGAGAGGACAGATTAAAAGGAAGGAGAGGGCAGGTTAAAAGGAAGGAGAGGGCATGTTAAAAGAAAGTGGATGGCAGGTTAAAGGAAGGAGAGAGCAGGTTAAAAGGAAGTAGATGGCAGGTTTAAAGGAAGTAGGTTCAAATGAAGTAGAGTGTCAGACACTAACAGGAGCAATACAGAGAGGTCTACTGTAGTAAGAGAGATACTTACGCCATGACAATCACACTGAAATCCAGCCAGTTCCACGGGTCCCGCAGGAAGGTAAATGGCCCCACACAGAATCCCCTCGCCAGAATCTTTATCAATGACTCAAACGTGTAAATTCCAGTGAAAGTGTACCTGGGCGGGTGTATGGGGTAAGGGAAGGGGGGAACAAAAGGTCAAAACATTAGCAGGAAATGGCATTAGCTAGGGTGAGGAGCAAAACACTGCTCTTCTTCCTCCACATGGTTCCCCGACTCAGAGTGCAGTTCAAATAAAACATATTTTTTAAAGAAGAAAGAAACCAATAGGAAAGAGACAGAGACAGACATGTAGCAGCTTTAGGGAGAGACAGA